>NC_142871.1:57693181-58010909 GCF_051225735.1 Oryctolagus cuniculus | reverse complement strand
GTTTATCTGTTCATCTTTCAATAGATATTGTGTTTATTTCCAATTTTTGACTATTATGAATAATTCCATTACGAGCATTTATGTACAAGTTTTTGTGTCGGCCAGCCTCTTAATTTTTAAGCACACAAGGTAAAATATAAAAAGGGAAGGATTCTTATAGCATTATTATACAAAATGTGTTTTGCAATAATTTTAGATATTGTAAGATTCAAATATATCCATATGAAACATCACCAAGGCTTGTCCTGGCAGGAAAACTGGCCTGTTACTCTATCAAGAATTAAAAAATTCCACAAGATGAGATGGTTCCTAAGACTTCTTCAAAAGCTAACAACTTATACCTTCTATTGTTTTCCCAATGAGTAGAAAAGTAAGGTTAATTAAGACCAGCTGTGGACATCCACTTTCTTGGGGAAATGATAAACAAGCATGACTGAGGCCCTTGCAAGTAGCAGGTAAAACTGTGCACTGTGACTGAGCCTTAGACGGACGTGACATGTTGAGCTCAACCTGCCAAACCAACATGGAATTCCCCATTCCAGTCTGAAGTACTCAGTTTTCTCAACAATTCCCTCCTGTCTTTCGCCTATAATGCTACTGACAAATTATTACTACTTCTTTCTCTCCCTGGGTGGCTTCCCATGCCCTGTCATAGAGACACTCATTGCAGACTATACCCTGACAACCCCTGCACTCCAGCACTGAGCTTCAGCTTAGTAACTTTCCCTCTGCTTTTGTGATCCTCTGGACTGGACTCCGCCAAGTGTCTCAGGAGTGCAAGATACCAGAATGGTTCTCAATCAGTGTTTATTGAATGTTTTTTGTTTGTTGCTTGGTTGGTTTTTAATTTTTAATTTTAATTTTTAATTGGTTTTTAACAGATTCCATGTGATTTGTTGATACAGTTCTAAGAACATAATGATATTCTCCCCTTCCCTCTTTTCCTCTCTTTCCCTCTCACCCTCCTTCTTTCTCCCTTTCTGTATTTTTTTCCAATTTTTGGGATAACATATTTTAAATTTGCATTACGGTAAAAATGCTAAACACTTCACCAAATAAGAAGTTTAACAAATAAAAAGCAAAAAGACCCTAATTTAGTGGGAATACAGACAATGGCTATGGACAATAATTTAATGGAAAAATGACCATTTCACCCATATACATAAATTTTAAAGTAGTCACATATCATTAAAACTATAGAAGTGTAACATTCTTAAAAATTGGTTTCACAATTTTTGTTTTATAAAACAAAATTTTACAAAAAAGTATTTTCAGCAATACTGGTACAAATAGAAATTTCTTTCTTTTTTCCTTTTCCTTTTTTGTTTGTTTTTAATTTTCAGCTCCCACACATAAGGGAGAACATGTGGTATTTGTCTTCCTAGGTCCGGCTTACTTCACTCAACATGATGTTCTCCAGTTATGTCCATTTTGCTACAATGGTAGAATTTCATTATTTTTATAGCTGAATAATATTCCATTGTGTATATATATCACATTTTCTGTATGCATTCATCTGATGGTGGACACCTTGATTCATTCCAAGTTGTGACTATTGTAACAGTGCTGCTATAAGCATGGTTGTGGAAGGTATCTCTTTGATTCAGTGTGTTCAAGTCTTTTGGCTTTATAGCCAAAGTGGGATTGCTGGATCATATGGTAAGTCCATTTGTGGTTTTTTAAGAAGTCTCCACACTGTTTTCCACAGTGGCTGAACTAATTTACATTCCCACTAACAATGTATGAATGCTCTTCTTTGTCCACATCCCTCTAAGCATTTGCTGCTCTCTGTGTTTTGGATTTTGTCCATTCTGATATGGGTGAGGTGATGTCTCATTGTGGTTTTGATTTGCATTTCCCTGATGGCTGGTGATCCTGAGCATTTTTTCATGTATTTGTTGGCCATTTTTCTTTTATGAGAACTGTTTATTGAATTCCTTTGCTCATTTCTCAACTGAATTGTTTGGTTTTTCATTGTTGATTTTTTTAAGTGGCTGATGTATGATGGATATTAATCCTTTATCAGGTGATTTGCAAATATTTTTCCCATTCTGTTGAGTGTCTCTTCATCTTATTGATCATTTCCTTTGCTGTACAAAAGCTTCTGAGTTTGATATGGTGCCATGTGTTTAGTTTTGCTTTTGTTTCCTGTACTTTGAGGGTCTTATGCAAGAAGTCATTTCCCTATGCCAATGTCTTCTAGCATTTTCATAGTCTCAGATTTTAAATTTAGGTCTTTGATCCATCTTGAGTTAATTTATATGATAAGATGTATGGCTCTAGTTTCATTCTTCTACATATATACATCCAGTTTTGACTTCATCATTTGTTGAAAAGATTATCTTTACTCCATGGTATGGTCTGCACAATTTTGTCAAAAATTAGTTGGCTGTCTATAAGAGGATTAATTTCTGTGCTCTCTATTCTACTCCATTGATCTATTTATTGGTTCTCATGCCAGTATCAAAATGTTTTAATTACTATAGCTTTGTAGTATGCTTTGAAATCAGATATTGTAATGCCTCCAGCTTGGATTTTCTTGCTCAGCATTGCTTTCACTATTTGGGGTATTTTGTGATTGCATATGAATTTTAGGACTGTTTTTTGTAACCCTGTAAAGAATGTTATTAATATTTTGAAACATACTGAATTGAATCTATAAATTGCTTTAAGTAGTAGAAACATTATGATGATATCGATTCTTTGATATCCGTATGCAAAGAATATCTGCCATTTTTTCTGTTCTTAATGATTTCTTTCAATGTTTGATGATATCCATTGTAGAGCTCCTTTGATTCATTAATTAATTTTTTTCAACTTTTATTTAATAAATATAAATTTCCAAAGTACAGATTTTCCAGTTTGTTCACATATAATTCTTCAAATAGTTTCTTATAATCCTTTGTATTTCAGTAGTATCCATTGTAATGTCTTCTTTTTCTCCTCTAAATTAATTTATTTCAATTTTTTCTCTTTTTTGTTTATTAACTGGCTAGAGGTTTATATATTTTGTTTATCTTCTCAAAAAACCACTTTTTGTTTTTTTAATCTTTTGTATTTTTTTTATTTTTTTTTATTAGACAAGCAGAGTTAGACAGTGAGAGAGAGACAGAGAGAAAGGACTTCCTTCTGTTGGATCACCCCCCAAATGGCCACTATGGCTGGCACACTGCGCCGATCCGAAACCAGGAGCCAGGTGCTTCCTCCTGGTCTCCCATGCGGGTGCAGGGGTCCAAGCACTTGGGCCATCCTCCACTGACTTCCTGGGCCACAGCAGAGAGCTGGACTGGAAGAGGAGCAACCGGGACTAGAAAACGGCACCCATATGGGATGCCGATGCCGCAGGTGAAGGATTAACCGAGTCATGGCGCCAGCCCCAAACTTTTGTATTTTTTAAAAGCTTCAATTTCATTCATTTTTTTCCCTGATGCCTATTATTTCTTGCCTCCTTCTGACTTGGGGTTCAGTTTGTTTTTGTTTATTTTCTAAGTCTTTAAGATGCATCATTAGATACTTATTTTGAGACATTTGTTTTTTTGAAATGTAAGCACTTAATGCTATAAACATCCCTCTTAATACTGTTTTTGGTGTATTCCACGTGTTTTGATGTGTTATATTTTCATTTTCATTTGTTTCAAGAAAGTATTTGATATCCTGTTTAATTTCTTCAATGACCCCTTAATCATTCAGTATCATGTTTAATTTTCCAGTATTTATGAGTGTTCTATTGTTCTTGTTGATTTCTAATTTCATTCCTTTATGGTCTAAGAAGATACATGATGTAATTTCAATCACTTTAAATTTGCTGAGACATGATTGGTGGCCTAATATGTGCTCTATTCTATAAAATGTTCCATGTGGAGATGATATGACTGTGTATTCCATAGCTGTTGGGCAAAATATCATGTAAATATCTGTTGGGTCCTTTTGCTCAATAGTGTGTTTCAACTCCAATGTATCATTATTGATTTTTTTTTACTTTTATTTAATGAATATAAATTTCCAAAGTACGATTTATGGATTACAATGGCTTCCCCCCCATACCGTCCCTCCCACCCACAAACCTCCCCTTGCCCACTCCCTCTCCCCTTCCATTCACATCAAGATTCATTTTCGATTATCTTAATATACAGAAGATCAGCTTAGTATACATTAAGTAAGGATTTCAACAGTTTGCTCCCACACAGAAACATAAAGTGAAAAATAATAGATGATTTTTTAAATGATGATGAAATCAGATCAGACCTATTGTCATGTTTAATCCCAGTGAGAGTCAAGTTGGGAGTTGATAATTTCTTTCTTTCTTTTTTTTTTTTTTTACAGAGGATCAGTTTAGTATGCATTAAGTAAAGATTTCAACAGTTTGCACCCCCATAGAAACACAAAGTGAAATATATTGTTTGAGTACTTGTTATAGCATTAAATCTCAATGCACACGCACATTAAGGACAGAGATCCTACATGAGGAGTAAGTGCACAGTGACTCCTGTTGTTGACTTTACCAATTGACACTCCTGTCTATGGCATCAGTAATCTCCCTATGCTCCAGTCATGAGTTCCCAAGGCTATGGAAGCCCTCTGAGTTCTCCGATTCTTATCTTGTTTAGACAAGGTCATAGTCAAAGTGGAGGTTCTCTCCTCCCTTCAGAGAAAGGTACCTCCTTCTTTGAAGACCTGTTCTTTCCACTGGGATCTCACTCACAGAGATCTTTTGCCAGAGTGTCTTGGCTTTCCATGCCTGAAATACTCTCATGGGCTTTTCAGCCAGATCCGAATGCCTTTAGGGCTGATTCTGAGGCCAGAGTGCTATTTAGGACATCCGCCATTCGATGAGTCTGCTGAGTATCTCACTTCCCATGTTGGATCACTCTCCCCTTTATTTATTCTATTGGTTAGTGTTAGCAGGTACAAGACTTGTTTATGTGCTCCCTTTGACTCTTAGTCCTTTCATTATGTTCAATTGTGAACTGAAATTGATCACTTGGAATAGTGAGATGGCATTGGTACATGCCACCTTGATGGGATTGAATTGGAATCCCCTGGTATGTTTCTAACTCTACCATTTGGGGCAAGTCAGCTTGAGCATGTCCCAAATTATACATTTCTTCCCTCTCTTATACCCACTCTTATGTTTAACAGGGATCACATTTCAGTTAATTTTCAACACTTAAGAATAACTGTGTATTAATTACAGAATTAAACCAGTCATATTAAGTAGAACAGACAAAAAAAACTACTAAGAGGGATAATGTATTAAGTTGTTCATTAACAGTCAGGGCTATGCTGATCAAGTCACCGTTTCCCATATTGATTTTTTTTGTCAAGATGATCTGTCCACTGATGAGAATAGAGTGTTGAACTTACCTATTACTGTTGTATTGGAGTCTCTCTCCTTTTAGGTCTAATCATATTTTCTGTCTATATTTGGGTGGTATTTGTGGGGTGCATATATTTATAGTTATTTGTCTTTGTACTGAATTGAACCTTTTATCAAAATATAATGTTCTTCTTTATCTGTTTTTACAGTTTTCTTTTTAAAATCTGTTTTATCAGTTTTAATAATAGCTACTCCTGATCCTTTTTGGTTTCCTCTTGTCTGGTATATCTTTTTCCAATACTTCACAATCAGTATGTGTGTATCTTTGTTTGTGAAGTGTGTTTCTTTTAAGCAGCATAAATTGGGGTTGTGTTTTTTATTCAGTCAACTTAAGTCTTTTGGTTGGTGAATTCAATCAGTTTATATCCAAGGTTAGTATTGGTATATCAGAACTAAGACTTGCCATTTGTTGATTGAATATTGATTCTACCTGCTCCATTAGTGAATGTCATCTGATTTCATCATGTTTAATTCTAATGACAAGCACCCTTAAGAAATTCATGCCAGGTTATCTGGTGGTGGTGAATTTTCTCAGCTTTTCTTTATCTGGAAAATACTTTATTTCTCCTTCACTGTTTTTAAATATTTACTTATTTTAAAAACAGAGTTAGAGAGAGAGAGAGAGAGAGAGAGAGAAGCCTTCCATCTACTGGTTCACTCCACAAATGGCTGTAATGACTGGATCTGGACCAATGTGAAGCCAAGAGACAGGAGTTTCTTACAGGAGCCCAAGTACTTGGGTCATCTTCCTCTGCTTTTCCTTCTTCCATTAGGAGGGAGCTAGATCAGAAGTAGAAAAGTTAGTAATCAAACTAGGATCCATATGGGATACAGGTGCTACAAGAAGTATCTTTACCTATTATACCAAAACACCACTCCTCTTTTTCACTTTCAAAGGATAGCTTTGCTATATAATATTCTTGATTAGAATATTTTTTTCTTTTAAGACTTTAAATATATTATCCCACTCTCTTCTGGCTGGTAGGATTTCCACTGAGAAGTCTGTTGTTAATCAAATTGGTTTTCCTTTATAATTTGACACTTTTCTCTTAACTGTCTTTAGGATTCTCTCCATGTCTTTAACTTCTGAGAATATGAGCTCAATATGCCTTAGAGAATATCATTTTTTGTTGGATCTGCTTGTGGTTCTTTGAGCTTCTTTTGTCTACATGTCCATGTCCGTGTCTCTTTGAAGACCTGAGAAACTGTCAACTCTTATTTCATTTAGCAGGTTCTCAAAGCCTTGTTCCTTTTCTTATCCTTCAGGAATACCTATAGTATAAAAATTTGTTTAATATATCCCATATTTTGTGTACACTTTAATCATTCTTTTTAATTCTTTTCTGTTTATTTGTGTCCAATTAGGCTATTTCAATATTCTTGTCTCAAAGTCAGAAATTCTTTTTTCCACTTAGTCTGTTCTGTTACTGGAGATCTCAATCATATTTTTATTTCACTGATTGAAGATTTCACCTTGAAAATTTCCATTTGTTTCTTCTTAATGAATTCTTTCTCCTTATATTTTCATTCATGTCACTCACTGATCTCATTTCTTTATCTCAATTCTCTTGCATCTCATTGAGTTTCCTTACAATCATTATTTTGAATTCTATATCTGCCATTTAATAGATTTAATTTAGTTCAGTATCTAATTCTGAAGGAGTACTGTGTTCTTTTGGAGCTGTCATGCTACCTTGCTTCTTCATGTCTCCTGGATTTCTATGTTAATGTCTGCCCATCTGATGTATTTGTCTCTTCTTGATTGACTTGGTTTTATTGGAAAACAGTTTATAGGTTAACTGAAATGCATTGTATCGCTTGACTTGGTGATTTGGCTTTAATTCTAGGTGATTGCATGTGTGTAGTCTCTGAATGATTTCTCCAGTCTTTATCAATGTCAGCTGTGTCTAAGTGACACAGTTGACTAGTCTTCTGCTGTTTGTGGGGATAGAAATTTGGTTTTGAGGTGAATAAGTGTTTCCTTTGGTGTGTACCTTTGGCCCAGTGTCAATCTCCTTGGCAAGTTGATAGCCAGGGCCTTGTTCTTGTTGCTGAGTGAGATAAGAGTGGATGCCCCTGTTTCCTACTGGCAAGCCTGAGTGATGCAGGGACTCATGGCACCAATTGCTGTGGCTCTAGGACTGTGTGATATGGATGAATCCTTCCTCAGGTCCTCTTGTGAGAGCTAAACTGGTGCTGTGGCTTATAATACCAACATCCTTAATCCTGGGACTAGAGTATTTGAAGGGAATAATGATTAATATATAAGTTTTACTGTTGAGAGTTTGAGTGCAGAGAGGTGGAATGCATATTTAGATTCTTCCCTAACTCCACTGGGTATATTCCAGTGTCACTGAGAAATTTAGAATGAATTGTTATAGTCCTGATGCTGCAGGGTATAGTGAGGTTATTGCTCAGTTCTCCAAGCATGGGAGCAGATTGCTTTAATGAGCTTTAATGAGCTGCTTCTGGTGTGTGTTCCCAGAAACTAAAGTGAATCCCCTGGCTCACATAGGGTGCATAAGCTAATGTCCAAAACTCCCACAGTTGTAGAATGCAAGGGATCTGCTCTTGCCCCACAGGTTGCCCTGACTCAGCCAATGAAGCTGGTAGGAACAGACTAGAGGTGCACTGTGCAACTTTTCTTGGCGAGTGTGGCACTGTGTGAGGGTGGGTGAGGAGAAAAAAGCAATGTAGTTTCCCTGCTCCAAGCCCAGCAACTGCTCAGACACCAGCCAGCTCTTCAAGCTCACGTAAAAATTAGAGTGCGATTATGGAACTCCCTATCAGCTAAAATTGTGAGCAGTGGGGCACACAGTGATTTCTTCCTGTCTTGACATGGTAAGATGGCAACTCATAACCAGCAACTGTCTGTACCACCCAGTTATCCCAAAGGTATCTCTGTCTTCTCTCCTCTTGTACCATGGAATCTTCATTTTTAAAAAATTTTTCTTTACACTTTTTGCTAAAAATTTCATTCAGATCTCTGGAAAGATAGTCCTTTCTTTGTTATTTTCATTACCCAGGGCAACATAAGTTAGTGTGGCTATACTCTATTCATATTTTTGGGGGTTCAGTACATCACAATTTTTTGATCCAGTCATCAGTTGATGAACATCTGGGTTGCTTCCATATCTTAGCTATTGTGAGTTGAGCTGCTATAAATATAGGGGTACAAATAACTTTTTCATATGCTGATTTCATTTCCTTTGGATAAATTCCCAGATGTGGAATGGCTGGGTCATATGGTAGATCTATTTTCAGCTCTGCAAAGAATCTCCATACTAACTTCCATAATGGTTATACTACTTTACATTCCCACCAACAGTATATAAGGATATCCTCCCTCCCACAGCCTTACCAGCATTAGTTATTTTTTGGTTTTTGGATGATAGCTGTTCTAACTGGTATGAGATAATACCTCAATGTGGCTTTCATTTGCATTTTCCTGATGGCTAGTGATCCAGAGCATCTTTTCATATGTCTGTTGGCCATTTGAATTTCATCCTTTGAAAAATGCCTGTTCATATCCTTAACCAATTTTTTAAGGAGTTGCTTGTTTTGTTGTTGTTGAGTTTCTTGAAATCCTTATATATCCTGGATATTAATCCTTTATCAGATGTATAATTTACAAATATTTTCTCCCATTCTGTCAGTTGCCTCTTTATTTTGTTGAATGTTTTCTTTGCTGTGCAGAAGCTTTTTTGCTCGATGTAATCCTGTTTGTGTATTTTTGCCTTTATTGCTTGTGCTTCTGGTGTCTTAGCATAGAAATCAATGTCTTAACAGTTTTTCCTATATGTTTTCTTCTAGTAATTCAAAGGTTTCATATTTCCACTCAATTGTGAGTTGATTTTTGTATAAAGTGTGAGGTAAGGGTCTTGTTTCATAGTTCTGCATGTAGAGATACAATTTTCCTAACACAATGTTTTAAAGAGACTATTCTTTCCCCACGGAGTGATTTTAGCTTGTCAACGATTAATTAACTGCAGATGTATGGATTAATTTCTGTGGTCTGTTATTATAAAGAAAATTGAAAGTGTCATTGTAAATTTTTTTAAAGAAAGAAAAAAAGAAGAAAGGGATGTGGGAGTGAGGGAAGAAGGGTGGGAAGCATTATGCTCATAAAACTATATCTGGAATACATAAAATTTGTTAACAATTTTATAAATGAAAAAATGTTTGCAATAAAATATTGTACACCTTTATCCATGAAGTATTGCTTTTATTTATATTGATTTATAAATATTAACCATACCATGAATCATGCAGAACACTCAATTTTCATAATTTGCCTGGATATTATTCAGAATTTTTTTTGTAAACAAGTACATCTTTAGCAGATAGTGATAATTTTATTTTGCATTTCATTTTTTCTTCACACGGACTTAAATACAACTTGGAGACCTGCCCTGCTAGACAATAGGAAATTCTCTCTCTTGGTCATTATAGGTTATTCCCTACTGAGCCACATTCCCAAAATTGTGCCCAACCCAGGGTCTTACAAAGTACCAACTCAGGTAGGCTACATGGGTCAACAGTTATGTTACTGTGGTAGTTACCATTGATGCAATACTTATCACGCCCCAAATCACAGAGTTTCATTATGTCTGACAGCCTTACCTCTTCTGTCATGCTTGAAGCTCAGAAGCTTTTGCCAATCTTGGGAGCCTCAGGCCCAGCTTCCAGAGGCTCTGAAGGCAGCTACTTCCTCTTAGCCTGGGCTTACCCTTAAATTACTACCACACTTCCTATATGGACAAGCAGGAGAGAGCTTTCCATCAATCCCTCCACATCTTATTTGTCCTCTAAAACAATCAAAAGATCTTTCCACCCAAGTGTAATTAAATACATGAATGAATATCTTGATCAGTTATCCACTCACATGCTAAAATTGACTTCATAAGATATTATTCTTTCTGCTATGTTTCTAGGTGATTGTGAGCAGCTGGGTATTTATCTCCTGGCATCCAAATTTCTTGCTACCCTTATACCTTATTTGTATACATATCTAGTAATCTGGCTTATACATCACTATGTAATCTTTGCCTTTTAGAATCTCTTCTAATACGAAGATTTAACACCAACTTCTCAGATTTGCATTCTCACTTCCATAACCACATTCAATTTAGAATCAATTTAAGAATTTTCAATATAAAAGAATATTCCCCTTCACAAGCTTTTCTTTTTTCACAAATCAGGAGGGAATTTAGCATAGAATCAGTAGATATTAACCTGGAAGAACATGCAGAATTCCACAGGGTGCTGGACCACTTTTGCAAGTTAAAGATCATGGAGGGAGGGAATCCCAAGCAAATATAGCAGGATGGTTAGATACTGTCAGTATGTGGAAACTAGAAGGCTGGTGTATTTTTAGCAGAAGAATTTGTCTGTGTATTGAAATTTGTTTGTCAAAGCTAACAGAACAGGTGCTATACAAAAAATGAACCTTTGTGTATACAATGAACTTTAGTAAATGAAAAATATCAATGGTGGCTCATCAATGATAATAAGTATAATTCAACAGCAGTGGAAATTATTTACAGAGGGTTTGATGTGGGAAGAGAGATACATGAGAACTCTGTACTCTGCTCAATTTATTTGCAAACTTAAAACTCTTCTAAAACATTAAGCCAGGGCCAGCGCTGTAGCATAGTGGGTAAAGCCGCCACCTGCAGGGCCAGCATCCCATATGGGCGCCGGTTCGAGTCCCAGTTGCTCCACTTCCAATCCAACTCTCTGCTATGGACTGGGAAAGCAGTAGAGTATGTCCCAAGTCTTTGGGCCCCTGGACCCATGTGGGAGACCAGGAGGAAACTCCTGGCTTCTGGCTTTGGATCGGTGCAGCTCTGGCTGCTGTGGCCAATTGGGGAGTGAACCAGCAGATGAAAGACCTCTCTCTCTCTCTCTCTCTCTCTCTCTCTCTCTGCCTCTCCTCTCTGTGTAACTCTGATCTTCAAATAAATAAATAAATAAATCTTTTTAAAAAAGAAGCCTATTGAACACTTGAAAAAGCAAATAATAATAATAATAATAGTAACAGAGAGAAGAAAATGGCTGTTTCCAAATCAGTGTATATTCCCAATTAATTATGTGGATATACATTCAATTATTCTATATGCACCATAAACACACACAATGTTCCAGATATCTTAAAATATCTTGTGACCAAAGCTTCATGTGGGCAGTGATATCTACCATTGAGATTTTTGTCATTAATGTATCCCAAATGTCTGCCACAGATATGCCTTTTAAAATCATTAGTGATAAAATGTTTTAAGTTAATGAATAAATTGATTCAAATATGCAATAGAGAAGAGCATTTGGACAGTGACTCAAAAGAAACTCCAGTGTTCTAGCAGTGACTTTGCAGTAAAGCATCAGTAATAGCATTAACTTAAAAAAGGACAAGGAGTCGGGCCATGTTAGGAATCTCCATTGGTAAACTAGTTTTTCATAGAATGTAGAAGCAAGTACTGTGTTTGGAACTACACAAAAAGACTGTGAGCTGGAAGAGGGCTAGAACTGTACTCTAGTTTGGTCTTTGTCACCAGTGATAATAGAAATTCCAAATGTATTGACTGTCTCCATGCTCAAAATGGATATTTTCCTGAAATGTGAACTTTCTGCTGAGATATTCCTTGGGTAAGAGTATCTAACCCATCCTTCCCAAATGGGGGAATGCTAAAAATTGGTGAGGTGAGGCTGGGAATAATTAAATTAAGAAAATCTCAGGCAATTTTTATGACGGTGCTGATATTGTTTAGCCTGAATATGAGAAACAATTTTTCTTAAGATGCTTAAAATCTTGGCCGGCGCCGTGGCTCAGTAGGCTAGTCCTCTGCCTGTGGCACCGGTACACCGGGTTCTAGCCCGGTTGGGGTGCCAGATTCTGTCCTAGTTGCCCCTCTTCCAGTCCAGCTCTCTGCTGTGGCCCGGAAGTGCAGTGGAGGATAATCCAAGTGCTTGGGCCCTGCACCCGCATGGGAGACAAGGAGGAAGCACCTAGCTCCTGGCTTCGGATCAGGGCAGTCGCCGGTGCTAGCAGCAGCCATTGAGGGGTGAACCAACGGTAAAGGAAGACCTTTCTCTTTGTCTCTCTTTCTCTCACTGTCCACTCTGCCTGTCAAAAAATAAATAAATAAAATAAATAAAAAGATGCTTAAATCCAGTTTAGAATGATTAATTGTAAAATTAAGTAATGTTGCAAAAACAAAACAAAAAAACTAGAAGAAAATACCTGAAATTTTTAAGTAAGTAAAACAGAAGAGCCATAAAGGAAAAGAAGGACTTTAAACATTTTAAAATGTTTATTTGACTGAAGATGATTAAAAATGATAAGATATTATCCAATTACTCAGCATTGTCAAGAATGTAGGTAAGTGGGTTCTCACAGTTGTTCTTGTGAAGAACAAATTATTTCAACATTTTAAAGGTTGACTAGGCATGTTTATTAATACTAATAATGATAATAAGTACTTATTATATCATGAATTTATGGGCTTTATGTTTAGTATTTAATCCCTATAATGACTCTGTAAGGAAGGTGCTATTATTAACCCCATTTCATAGATGAAAAAATTGAGTCATGGAGAGGTCAAATAGCTTACCAAATAAAACAAATTCACATGTCTAAGAAGCAGAGACATTGGAATTTAAACTCAGGTTCTCTGGCACCAGGGTATGTAACTTTATTCCCTCTGTAATACAACCTCTTGATGGTTCATATATTGTGTTAAACTTAGATATTTTTATTTGGGATGGTGAAACTAACACATTTGCAGTTGGTTCTAATCGAAAAGAAAGAAAGTTTGAAACTCACAGTTCCATTGCTAGCTCAAGGATTTAGCTAATCCTGGAAGGGTCATTCTCTGGAGCATCAGCAGCCAAAGCATCCAGAATAATGAAAGTATGGTTATCTTCTGAGAATTGTACCTAAGTACATGAAATGTGTTCTCTTTATATTAATAAAAATTTAAAAAACAAAAAATACCAAATTTATGTGTGTATATATATACATATATTCTTTTTGAATTACCAACTAGGAATTTATACTATGTAATTATTCATTTGGGCAGAAATGTATTAAAACATATACCCTTTGGGCCAGCGCCGTGGCTCACTTGGCTAATCCTCCGCCTGCGGCACCAGCACCTGGGTTCTAGTGCCGGTTGGGGCCCCGGATTCTGTCCCGGTTGCTCCTCTTCCAGTCCAGCTCTCTGCTGTGGCCAGAGAAGGCAGTGGAGGATGGCCCAAGTGCTTGGGCCCTGCACCCACATGGGATACCAGGAGGAAGCACCTGGCTCCTGGCTTCGGATCGGCGCAGTGCGCTGGCCTTAGCGGCCATTTGGGGGGTGAACCAACGGAAGGAAGACCTTTCTTTCTGTGTCTCTCTCACTATCTATAACTCTCTCTTTGTCTCTCTCTCTCACTGTCTAACTCTGCCTGTCAGAAAAAAATATATATATGTACTATTTGGACCACTGTTTGCAGCTGCTAAAAAAATGGAAACAACACATATAGTAGCAATTGCTTGGGTTGATTTGCTATAATCAAATGATACTGCAACTCATAATAAAACAGAGAATTTCATGCATTTACATGGCAGGCTATCAATGACTCTTACATTGAGAAATGTGGAAAAATTACATTGTTTGAGGTTTCGAAAATAACCGGTTTCACTTTTCATAGGGAGTATTTTCTACTTTATATCCTAGTAACAGAAGAATATAGTACTGAATTTGAGTAGTAAAGCATTGCAAAGAAAGGTTCAATTGTGGTGCCCTCTTTTGAAGGAAATACAATGATTCCGAGGTTTGTGGAAAGTAAGTGAGGCTGTGCCAAAGAGATGAACGTCAGATCTCCAGCTGAGCACTGTTCAAAGTCTGGATGTTTTTGAAGAGTTTTATTCACTGGTCAGAACAAGAGGACAGAATCACATGCAGAGCTTTCGGAAAACAAGATCTGGATCAGGGCTCCTTATCTCCCAAATTTGTCATTTAGGGAGTCCACAGTACAGTCCCCCAAATTGCATTTCTAACAAGTCTCAGGGGATGCTGACACTGCCTATCTGGAGGCCACACTGTGAGATACATTGACCAAAAGACTGTTGAAAAGGATTTCACTTTGGAGAAGAGAGACTGATATTGTGGCACAGCAGGTTGAGCTACTGCTTGCTACACCAACATTTTTTATCAGGGTCCCAGATGTGCTCCCAAACCAAATTCTTGTTCACAAGTCTGGGAAGGAAGTGGAAGATGGCCCAGATACTTGGGCCCTGCTACCCATGTGGGAGACCAGGGTGGAGTTCCTAGCTCCTGGTTTTGGCCTGGCCCAGTCCTGGCTCTTGCAGCCATTTAGGGAGTGAAAGAGTGAATGGAAAATCTCTCTCTCTCTCTCTCTCTCTCTCTCTCTCTCCTCTTTCTCTGCCACTTTTTCTTTCAAATAAATAAATAATATAAAAAGAAAAGGAATAAATCTTGAACACTCCTGTGTGGACAGAGCTATTGCCCAGTTAGATTTGACTTAATTGAATGACAAACACTCAAAGTGATTTAATATTCAAGTAAAGTAAGCATTGATTATTTAACAAATATTTGGATCAATCGGCAAGAGAATGAATATTTTAAAGTCAATCTTCAATCTTTGGATTTGCAATGCCCACATGGCCAAGTCACATATGGGTTATTAAAGATCGCGAAAGTGGTTTTCAGCTTAAAAGCCCAGATGCCAGGGATATCATTTTTGCACAAATGTGTTTCAACTTCTCTATGTGAGGCTCCCCAATATCCATTTGAATTGATTCCTCTGGAACTTGGCTTTGTGAAAGGTAGCACCAATCCATTTGTGAGGTTAATTTTATGATAATAGTGTTTTGGAATATATCACTTTGTAAAAAAAGATAGAAAGTGTTGTATCTTCTCTAAACTTTAACCAAATTCTCTCAAGAAATTGGATTTCATTTATTTTACTTTAGAATTCTAAACCAAATGGTGAACAAAATATCAGACAGCTATTATTCTATGTACTTTTCAATTGTTTTATCAACTCAAAACAGATGTTTTTTTTTAACTTTTATTTAATGAATATAAATTTCCAAAGTACAGCTTATGGATTACAATGGCTTCCCCCACATAATTTCCCTCCCACTCACATCCCTCCCATCTCCTGCTCCCTCTCCCATTCCATTCACATCAAGATTCATTTTCGTTTCTCTTTATATACAGAAGATCAGTTTAGCATACATTAAGTAAAGATTTCAACAGTTTGCTGCCACACAGAAACATAAAGTGAAAAATACTGTTTGAGTACTAGTTACAGCATTAAATCTCAATGTACAGCACAGTAAGGACAAAGATCCTACATGAGGAGTAAGTGCACAGTGACTCCTGTTGTTGACTTAACAAATTGACACTCTTGTTTATGGCATCAGTAATCACCCTAGGCTCTTGTCATGAGCTGCCAAGGCTATGGAAGCCCCCTGAGTTCACTGACTCTGATAACTTTAGACAAGGCCATGGTCAAAGTGGAAGTTCTCTCCTCCCTTCAGAGAAAGGTACCTCCTTCTTTGATGACCCGTTCTTTCCACTGGGATCTCACTCGCGGAGATCTTTCATTTAGGGTTTGGTGTTTTTTTTTTTTTTTTTTTTTTTTTTTTTTTTTGCCAGAGTGTCTTGGCTTTCCATGCCTAAAATACTCTCTCAAGGGCTTTTCAGCCAGATCCACATGCCTTAAGGGCTGATTCTGAGGCCAGAGTGCTGGTTAGGACATCTGCCATTCTATGGATCTGCTATGTATCTCACTTCCCATGTTGGATCATTCTCTCCCTTTTTGATTCTATCAGCTAGTGTTTGCAGACACTATTCTTGTTTCTGGGATCCCTTTGGTTCTTAGTCCTATCATTATGATCAATTGTGAACAGAAATTGATCACTGGGACTAGTGAGATGGCATTGGTACATGCCACCTTGATGGGATTCAATTGGAATCCCCTGGTATGTTTCTAACTCTACCGTTTGAGGTAAGTCAGCTTTAGCATGTCCCAAATTGCACATCTCTTCCAGAAGTTCTATAAAGCTAGTTTCTAAAATATTGTAATCATATTGATCTGAATTAGAGAGTGTAAGGAAATATACATTTTTTTCAATTTGTCACTTAAGTGTAACTTTTGTCATGACAAGTGATTTTAGAAAGGAGCAGTAGAGACAAAGGAAATATTATTAACATACACTCTTTTATAAGCACAGTTCAAGAGTTGAATTCAAATAATTCAGACTCAAACATTAGAATATATCTAGAGTGGAATATTATTTAAATGTGAAATATATTACAAAATAGCCCTTGTGTTCTCAAAAACTGATATCTATGTTCTATTATTCAGTGTTAAAATCAGAAATTTGTCCCTCGGAGAAATTGGAAATTTTTTAGATAATTGTATCATTTCTTTCTGAATTTTGACATTTTTTAATACTCAATTTTAACAATAATCTAATTGCAGTGACTACTCCTCATATCACAGAATTTCATACTCACTGTGGCAAGCTTGGTGAATGACACCGGGTAGTTAACATGGACGGAGAATGCAGACTGGTGAATATGCAGCATGGACAAATGGCATTTCTATATGAGCCACACAATTTCCAGCTGCTAACACTAAGGATTGAGTCATGGTTCATATATCCTAGCTTTTCACAGCCTGGCAAAGGGCTTTGGCACCAGGAGGCTGAGTCATTTTTATCTACCCTGTTGCCATGGGAGTCCATCACCCTGGAGACCCTTTTACTGGAGCCTAAAGCATCAGGAATGAGCATCATTCACACTGGAGACTTTCTCAGAGCAGGAGTGAAGGTGACCCTCTCCTGAACTCTTTCCAAAATCAGAAAGCATCACTTGTGCTGTGGTTAGCTAATTTCTCTCTTTTCCATCAGTGAGCTATTTAGCTTAATCATTTTTGCTTTTAACCTAATGCCATTAAGTGCTTATATATGTGTATGTCTGTGTGTGTGTGTTTTAATTGACTGCTAATGTATCAATATGACAAGTGAATTACTGTAATAACTCATATTTTCTCTGAGCATAGAATATTAAGAGGTACATTATTTATTCAAGGACTCTGCCACTCTGTCCTGCTCAGAAAATCCTAAATGATAATAATAATAAAAGATTCAATCTAATGAATCACCAATTAATACTGAAAGCATATCATATATATTTTAAGTGCCTGAAATGTATACTTTTTTTTATTTTGAGGATTAATTAAGTATACCTACTCAGGTAAAAATTTCACAAGATAATATTTGTCATTTTTATATTACAATCATTCAGATTCCAGGTTGAAATTTAGATTTACTTAGAGGAAATTTTACTTAGCAAATAATAATATCATAATACCAAAGGAGTAATGTTTGGCCTTTTTAAAAATTGATAACTTTTCAAACATGCTAGAACAATTTAGAAGAACCTATTCACATTTTAATAATTCATTTCCATTTAATAATTCACATATATCACTGTTATCTATCTGAAAAAATTGTATGTATTGTTCACTAAGAGGATTCATCTATAATACTTCATTAGCTTAATTTGAAAAACTCTCGGTACATAAATGTCACTCAACACCCACTCTTTATCATTCACATTCTAATCTAATTTATGTAAAAAATGTAATAGAGTAATATAGAACATCAAGATCAATATTTTGTTTCTCTAGAATTCTATGATAAATGGGTAATTTTATGAAAATTTAACACGTTGATTCATTCCATGATGCCTTCTCTGTACCCAAAGGGTATCAGTTGCTGAGACAAACTGCAAAGTGCCTGTGTAATGTTCAGTCTTTCCTTCTTCCTGAGCAGAGCCCTGCTTTCTGTTGGTAGTGGTGATTGCAGTCTACCAAGTTGAGAAAATACTTTTCCCAGTTTCCTTTTCAGATAAATGTGGTGAAGATCTCTTTACTATGATGTTGCTGAAGTGGTGGAGTGAGCTGACTTGGCTGGATGTTCGCTTTCCCTCTCTCTTTGGCTTGTTGCCTAGAACACATAGTGAAGGCTGGATCACCAGGGTCGATGCCAGCATTCACAGGCCAAAGCAAAATCATTGGAGGGACCTTGGTGACTGTGTTAGAGGTTTCCAGAGAAAACAGAAATAGTGTAGGTCATGGAGGGGGAGGAGAGACAGAGACAGAGAGACAGAGAGATACAGAGAGAGAGACTACAAGTAATTACAGAACTGACAACTTCAAAGGTATACAGTCAACATGCTAAAGATCCAGGGTAGCTGATGTAGTTGCAGCTTCAATGCCAGGAGGCTCAAGACTCAGAAAGAGTTGATGTTTGAGTTCAAGTACAGCTCAAAGGCAGTCAGGCAGCAAGAATTCCTCTCTTCTTCAGCTTTTTTAGTTTATTCAGATGTTCAACTGATGGAATAAGACTCACAAATATTAAGGAGCAATCTGATTGCTTAGTCTACCTGTTGAAATGTTACCCTCATCCACAAACATGCTCACAGATACATGAATAATGTTTGGTCAAATATCCAGGCACGCTGTGACCCAGTCAAGTTGACACACACAACTAACCATCATAATGACATTTGGGCTATGCTGTACTAGGACTAGAGAGTGTGTCTTCAAATTTCTTTCATGTGACAAAACAAAAATCCTCAATGTCACTTAGCCCTCTAGCCCATTTAGCCCAATATCCAGGTCTATTACAGTCAAATGCATTTTCTAACTGATATAGTCATAATAACTTAACATTTCAAACAGCATTTTCATTTTAAACTTTTAGTAAAAGCATTCCTTTTAAAATGATTATTTATTTATTTGAAACACAGAGTTACAGAGAGAAAGGGAGAGACAGACAGAGATCTTTCCCTCACTGGTTCAAAACTCCAAATGGCTACAATGGCTGGGACTGGGCCAGGTAAAAGCCAGGAGCCAGGAACTTTATCCAGGCCTCCCATGTAGGTGGCAGGGACCTAAGCAATTGACAATCTTTAGATGCTTCCCCAGGTGCATTAGTAGCGATGTGGATGTGAAGTGGAGCAGCTAGGAGTTGAACTAATGCTCATATGGGATGACAAACAACACAGATTAACACCACAATGCCAGACCCAGCAAATACATTCTAATGCTGATATCTACAATTAATAATAAAATCTGTATTAAATCAGTTTTTATGATTATAAACTAAATGAAACCATGTTGCAACTTATAAATATTCTTTGTTACTAATATGATTTTTACATTTTTTCTTATTTCCTTCCCACCTCAGTAATTCAGGCTCATCTTTCAGGCTATGTGTCTACCTTTCCAGGGAGCATTGTAAGGGTCAGATATTTATCTCAAATTCTCCTCTAGTATGCTGTCTTCCAACAGTCCTTGTTGTCTTCTATTCTTTTAATTAGAATCAACTCTCCTTATGAACAGGTTTCATATCCCTGAATTCAACTCCCATGGATTGAAAATGTTTTATTAAATATATTTATATCAAGCATGCACATATTCTTTTGTCCTTGTTTTCATTCTTTAAATAAAAATAACTATTTACACACCTTTCACAATATATTAGGTATTATAAATAATCTGGAGATAATTTAAAGTGTACTGCAGGATGTACACTATTGTTTATGCAAATACTATGCCATTTTATAGACAGAAGCTGAGCATCTGCAGATGTTGATGTCTGCGTGGAGTTCTGGAGCCAGCACCCCTTTGATACCAAGAATGACTTTACTTAATTATCCCATGAGCATCGGGGCATTGAACTGTGTTTATTGAGGTTTCAATTCTTATAAATATTTGGAGCTCACATGAGAAGGGCTGAGTTCATCCTGCTTCTGACATCATAGCACATCCCCACCCTAGTTTCTCACAAGAACTTTGACCACCTAGTTTTAGCAATGTATTTACTTACATACTTAAAAATCTAGTATCTATAAAACACTCCAATATCTCTCTGCCATCCCATCTGTTTAATGATTAATGCACACACCCATGCGTGTATGCATTATCATAAACATTTCTTATTTATGTGCATGAAATTTTAAAAAAATGTTATATGTGATACTATGTTATAGCTTATGTTTTGATTTGTACATTAATCTTATTCTGTGTTTTGATTTAATTTATTTACTCATCCTTACATTTTTGAGATTCATCTAGGGTGTCACAAGTACACTTGATCAATGGCTTTTAACTGCTTCATAATTTTCTTTGATATACAGATACCAAAATCTGCCTATTGATTCTTACAAGGACATTTACATGTTTTTTAAAATTCTATCACTGCAATAATGAAGCAACAAGAATTTACTTACAAGTTTCCACTAGTTCTCATGAGAATTTCTTCCATATGTGTGCGCATATATATATTACACATACATTTATTTATAATGTATTTCTGTGTATGTATATTAAACGTAAATATAGTATTTGTATGTATAAACATATATCTCCTGAATTCTGCACAGGAAACTGGCATGTGTCATTTGAATAAGTAATCCAAAACCCCTTTTACAAAATATCTGAACCTATCAACCCTCCTACCAGCAGGATATGAGAATATCAATATACCTGTGACCTCTCTGATACTTGCCTTTACTTATCTCTCAAGTGCTCAGCCATCTAGCAATGTGAACTTATAGTTTGTTTTTTCTTATTGCTCTGATCACTAATGCAGATGAGAACCATTCTACATACTTCACAGCCTTTGGGAGTTCCTCTCTTCTACATCCCTACATATATTTCTTTTTTTTCTAAAAGATTTACTTATTTATTTGAAAAATAAAAATATAAAGAGAGAGATAAAGATAGAGAGAGAGAGGAAGAGGGAGAGAAAGAGAGATCTTTCATCGGCTGGTTCATTCCTGAAATGGCTGCAATAGTAAGGTCTGGGCTAGGACGAAGCCAGGAGCCAAGAGCTTTTTCCAGGTCTCCCACGTGAGTGCAGGGGCCTAAGGACTTGGGCCATATTCCGCTGCTTTACTAGGTCCATTATCAGGGACCTGGATCAGAAGAGAAGCATCCAGAACTCGAATTGGCACCCAACAATGTTATACTTTATCGTTTTTACTTTTTGAAGTTTTAAGAAACCCAGCCCCACTTCATCACTTAAACACAAACATATTATTTTTAGCAACTTTCCAATTTTTTCTTTCACATCCTGCTGTTTATTCAACCAAGTCTGCCATTGCGTGTGACAATAGGTTGTGACCTGTTTTATCTTTTCTCCATATTGGGAACTGAATTTCTCCACACCATCTGTTAAACAAACAGTTCTTTCCCCATTATGTATGGTGCCCTATTTATCAGATATACAGAAGTGGACCTGTCTCTGAACTTCTTGCTGTGTTTTATTGAGGGTGTGTTTTCCTTACTTGTGGTTATTCATCATATTGATCTCTATATCCTAGCAGCCTAGTAGAATGCCTAGAAAAATTTCATTGAATAAATGATGTTGACTCATCTATAACAAGACCTTTTAAACTAGTATCCATTTAGCAAAATTTTCCACCAGCCTAGCACTCCCTTCCCACTCTAAGCACAGCCTGAAGTTTTCAGTGTCAGAATACTCACAGCTAAAATCTTAGCATGTGTCCTTGCACTTCGGTAGTGTCCAGTTAAATTATGTGTTTCGAAGAAGTTATTACCTTAGTCCCCAGCAGTTTATGCATACTGTACTTATTTTGACTATATAGTTAAAATATTACATAGGCAAATTAAATGGGAGTGCAAAGGGAGAGTTGTTTTAATAAAAGTTTTTTAAGTGTTAGAATAAAGAGAATTGTTAAAATAATTAGTGTAAAATAGGCATGGACCAAGCAACTGTGAATGATTCAGACAAGTGGCTGGAAATAATAAAGATACAGAATCAGCTACCACTCTGATGGTTGAAGTTTCTGTCTACTACAGAGTAATCATACTGAGGCACAGAGAATCCCTTATGGGCAGGGGCTATGCTAAGCAGGTGAATTAGTTATAAATATATCTGTATTAGTCTATTTCTGCTGTCTATAACAAAATGCCTAAGGCCAGACAACTTACAATGAACAAAGTCATATTTAGCTTACTGTTTTGGAGGCTAAATTCCAAATGCCGTAGAGTCAGTTCTGGTGAGGCCAATCCCTCAGCTGCATCACTTTCTGATAAGTGGCAGGAAGGCATGAAAGAGAGAAAATGAGAGACAGGGAGATAGACAAAGACACTCACAGAGAGAGATCATGTTGGGAGACAAGGAACTAGAGAGAAACTGGAGCCCCTTAAGATTTTTTTTAACTTTTATTTAATGAATATAAATTTCCAAAGTACAGCTTATGGATTACAATGGCTTCCCCCCCATAACGTCCCTCCCACCCGCAACCCTCCCCTTTCCCACTCCCTCTCCCCTTCCATTCACATCAAGATTCATTTTTGATTCTCTTTATATACAGAAGATCAGTTTAGCATACATTAAGTAAAGATTTCAACAGTTTGCTGCCACACAGAAACATAAAGTTAAAAATACTGTTTGAGTACTAGTTATAGCATTATCTCAATGTACAGCACACTAAGGACAAAGATCCTACATGAGGAGTAAGTGCACAGTGACTCCTGTTGTTGACTTAACAAATTGACACTCTTGTTTATGGCTTCAGCAATCACACTGGGCTCTTGTCATGAGCTGCCAAGGCTATGGAAGCCCCTGGAGTTCACTGACTCTGATCATATTTAGACAAGGCCATGGTCAAAGTGGAAGTTCTCTCCTCCCTTCAGAGAAAGGTACCTCCTTCTTTGATGACCCATTCTTTCCACTGGGATCTCACTCACAGAGATCTTTCATTTAGGTTTTTTTTTTTTTTCCCAGAGTGTCTTGGCTTTCCATGCCTGAAATAGCCCCATAAGATCTGTGTCAATCCCTTACAGGGCATGCCTCCAATAACATAAGGATTTCCCCCATGGGCACCACTTCTTAAATGTACAACCACCCTTCAGCAGCACTGGGGATCAATTTTGCAACACATGAGCCTTTGAAGGATAAGTCACATGCAACCATAGCAATATCTATACTCAAAAGGGGGATGAGGGAGAGGCCCTTAATCAAAAGGCTGGCACAAGAATTTACTCATGCATATCTATATTAAAAGAAAATGAATGCATATATTATGTCTGTGACTCGCTGTTTTAACCAACTTTTACTATCTACTAGCCAATCATAAAATCAGATGAGAGATCTTCTATAAGGTAACCCTGTAAAGGGGTCACAAGTTCCAAGGAAGCTGTACATTTAAGATTTGGGGTCTGGCCGGCGCCTCAGCTCAATAGGCTAATCCTCCACCTGTGGCACTGGCACCCCAGGTTCTAGTCCTGGTTGGGACACTGGATTCTGTCCCGGTCGCTCCTCTTCCAGTCCAGCTCTCTGCTGTGGCCCGAGAGTGCAATGAGGATGGCCCAAGTCTTTGGTCCCTGTACCCGCATGGGAGACCAGGAGAAGCACCTGGCTCCTGGCTTCGGATCAGCATGGTGTACCGGCCACAGCACGACGGCCACGGCGGCCATTGGAGGGTGAACCAATGGTAAAGGAAGACCTTTCTCTCTGTCTCTCTCTCTCACACTATCCACTCTGCCTGTCAAAAATTAAAAATAAAAAAAATTAAAAAAAACTTTGGGGTCTAGAAAGACCATTCCCCAGGAATGTATTTAAATTATTAAAAATTTTCTCTTTGATAATTAAAATTAGAGCTACTGGGATTAAAATTACATCAATATAGTAACAGAACAAATTCATGCATTTTCCCCTTCTAAGTAAATGTTTTTTTTAAGAAATAAATTCACATTTGCAGTGAGAAACATAAAGAAAGCCACCAGCTCCGGGAAATTTTTGAGAAATTTCTGAAAGGTAGAGAGCAGGTGAAGTCTGGATGTCAGAGAACCAAAATCACAGAGAGAACAACCCAAAACACACAGATGAGACAATTATTGTTAAAAGCACTTTGATATATGACCAAAGCTCAGAGTCAACAAATAAGAAGCACATAGGAAACAATCAGAGCCAGTGAAGTGCCCAGTGCTACTTAGTTGGGTCAGTTTGACTTCTCTTACATCACTCTTCACACCCTCCAGGCAGCAAGTATGAGTCCTCCAAAAATAACTCCGCTAATTCCTTCTAATGGATGTCTGGGTTCTTAATAAAATGAATAATTTTCCAGAATAGGGTTCTGAATACTAGTTTTGTGAATATAGAGAACAGAGTCATCTTCACCCTCCAAAGAAAACCAGCAGAAATACATAGAGAAATAAACTTGAGTTTCCTTATGCTAAATCCACAAACACACAATTTGCTGAAGTGTATATATTTTTTTGCATAAAGACTCTTAAAATAAATATTTAGTCTAGAGAAAGAGGGTATTAGTTCAACTAATTTAAAACTAAAGAACTTATAGGGAGCTTTAACACTCCAAAGAAATACTGAGAATCTGATGACCACATACCTATCTTCTCATACTATTTCCAGAGAAGGGTACTTTACCAAACTTGTGCACAAACAAACTTTGATTATAACTTGAAAATATGATCAATCAATAACCAGTGAGGATTTGAGGAAAAGAAACACTGAGAAAAAGTAGCACAGAACACCCAAGGCAACAGAGTTATAAGAACACAAAAAAGATAACTAATACACAACTACAACATATAAATATAATTAACAGATTAATGGAGGTTTTCAATGTTATTGTACCCTTTAGCAAGGAAAGTATTCTATAAAAATCAATAACTATTGTATTAAAAACATGATCACAAAAGTAAAGTAAAAATAATTCAATAAATTTGTTCTATAGTACAACAGAGATAGCATAAAGTATAATAAATAATTTAGAATATCTCCTTGGGAGTTATCATAGGAATGCAGGAGGAAGGGATACAAAGAACCTATATTAAAAAATTGAGAGATCTTTAGACTATGCATATGCATTTATATCCATTTTAATTTGATCAGTATAGCCATTTAGCAGGGTAGATTCTTTATTATTATTCTTTATTTCACAAGTGAGGAAACACAAATGACACAATGTCATGGAGTAAGTCAGTAGTACAACCTAATATGGAGTACTAGTAGTGCCACCCAGTAGAAGACCTGAGTCTCTTAAGTCCGAAGACAAGTTCAACCTTTCCCTGATCTGATAAGTTGGTGACTATAGAGTTTGGACAATGGGAAAACACATGTTGTAGTATCTCATACTCCTAAGGAGACCATGTGGAGAGCATGAGCATAGCTGTATCTCCGGTAAAGCCAAGACTGGAAGCACAAAGAAGGCTGCTGGATTTGGGGAATGATAAACTTCAAGAAACACTATAACAGCTGTGATTGTTACAAGTGAGTTTTTCTGTAGCTGATGGACCTACAAATTCACATCTCTAGAAATTATTGGTGTGTGTAGTTTCAGAATCTCCATTTGTAACAGGCCAGATGGGTAAACTTCAAAAGCAGGTCCAGGATTAAGAGCACAGAGTGGAGGACTGGCAGAGGTCAAGTGAGCTAGAACGGCTGCTTGCAGCGGCAGAAAGTAGAGTGTGCTCTGGAAACATGCAAGGCCTTCCTCACTTTTTCAGCTAAAAGCTGTTCAGCATACACTGTGAGCAAACTATTACAGGGTGGGGGAAGAAGCAGTTAGAACAATTTGTGGAGATCACACAAGACCAGGAATAGTACATGTTCCCACTCACCAGAGTGAAGGATTTTCCACAATAACACTGTGCATTAAGTAGAGAATTCATAAAGGTTTAGCCTAAGTGATGCAAATAAATTGGTCCTAATTCAGTGTTCAAATCCTATCTAACCAAAACAAATAAAAACAAAAGCAAATCTTTAAAGCTTCAAAATGTTTCCAACTTAGTTGCATCACAAAACAGAGTTCAAGTATATTTAAAGAAATATCTCTTTAACGAAAGGTAAAATTCCAAAGGGACAATATGGCAGAATAGAGAGGGAGTTTACTGCTCTAGGCTAAGGGAAAACAGCTTAAAAAAAAAAAAAAAAGTGGAGAGTGCAGTTTTAGGGAAGAGTGCGGGGAAAAAAGTGAAGTGGAAATGCCATGGAAGGAAGAGAGATGCTGTGGCTCTACATCAAGGGTGTGGACACACAGCACTAGCATGGACACACTACAGGACTCCAGCAGTTGAGAGTCTCAGCACCAGCTTTGGAGAGCAAGGTTTGACCAGACTGCAGCAGCCTAAGCCACTGGCGATATAGCTGTGGGAAGAGCCTGGTGTGAATACAGCCTGGAGCCCTATGGAAGACGGGGTTCCTGCCAACCTAGACAGAAAAAATGAGAATGTTTCTCTCTCCCTGTCCCTCCGACAATGGCAACTGGCTGAGAGAGGGCAGGCATCATTTAGGACTTACAGAAAAGCTGTGCCAGCTTGTGTCCACATGGCCAGCAACCAGTGAAAAAGAGATGCTTGAGTCTGGCTGAAAGGATGGGCAGGGACTGGGTGCTCACAGAACTGTGAGGTACCCCCAGGCTCGCGGTACATCACAGGTTCTGGGGCTAAGGCTGCTTATGTGCAGCACTCGCAGGCAGCTGACATTCCACATGCTCAGGACTCCCTGATTGCCTGGAGTGAGTATTTGGATCAGAATTTATGCTCATACTGAGGACTGTACAGATCCTTTCTGTGGTTCTTTGGCAGCGCAGATGAATATTGCATCCAATGGGGCTAACGCCCAGGCATTGGTCATCTTGAATGACAGGAGCTGAAGGTAAGATTAAACAAACAGAGCTGAACAAATCCTTCCATTATACAAATAAAAGACATCTACCATGCTAAACTTGAGTGTCACCTTGAATATTCCCCCAACCCTGGAGCACTGAACAGAGCTCCCTGGCCACACCCAGCACTTGTCTCTGGGTATTCACTGAAAGAGCAGACAAACCACTAAGTCACAGTGGCATAGTACAAAGGTAACAGCCACCAGAGGGAAAAAAAAAATCAGCAAATATCTTCACAAATGCCTAAAAATAAAAATAGAAATTAAAGAAAAAATAATAAGGAAAAGAACATGATGCCCCCAAAGGAACAAAGCAATCCTTCAATACTAGAACGTGAAGATGAAGAGATTGATGAAATGCTAGAAACGGAATTCAAAAGATTAATCAAAGGATTACTAAAAACAAATCCATGGATTAAAGAAATCCATATGTGATATGAATGAAAAATTTTCCCATTAAATTAAGATTTTAAAGAAAAATCACAATGGAATATTAGAAATGAAGAATTCAATAGATCAAAAGAAAATGCTATGGAATGCCTTAACAACAAACTTGGCAAGGCAGAAGAAAGAATATAGGAGTTAGAAGACAAATCTCTGGAAATTTTACAGTCAGAACAAAAGAAGAAGAAATTAGAAAAATTAAAAACAGTGATGGAGATTTATGGAATACTATCAAACAACCCAGCATACAGGTCTTAAGAGTTCCTGAGAGATACAAAGACAGAATTGAATGAAGGCCTATTGGGTGAAATAATTACAGAAAATTTCCCCAATTAGGAAAAGAAAGGGATGTCCAAGTACAGGAAGCACACAGAACTTCTATAACTTTCTGGTTCTAGAAAGAATCAGAGAAGATCTTCATCATGAAACATTATAGTCAAGCCTTCAACAGTAAAACATAAAGAACAACTTCTGAAATGTGCACAGAGAAACACCAGATTATTTTCAGAGGATCTCAAATCAGATTCACAGCTGACTTCTCATCAGAAACACAAGAGAGTAGGAGAGAACGGCGAGATATACTCCAACTCTTAAGGGGAAAAAATTTCAACCCAGAACACTGTACCCTGGAAAGCTCTCATTTATGAATGAAGATGAAATAAACACTTTCCATAACAAAGAGAAATTAACCACTCCTTTAACATTACATGGGATGATTAAGTATGTGCTACACACAGAAACACAGAAACACATTCATCACTATCAAATAATGAAAAGGCAGAAATACTCCCAGCAAATGCACAAAGAAAATCCAAGACAAACAATAGGAATATTTATGGAAAAATGGCAGAGCCAAGTCATTAACTATCAATAGTCACCTTGATTGTAAATTACATCAAATCTCCAGTTAAAAGATACAGACAGGATTAATGGATTAAAAAAAAAAATCCATCTATTTGCTGCCTAAAAAAATATAGCTCAGGGGCCAGCACTGTGTCGTGGTGGGTATCATTTTTTGAATAGACTGTCCTTGTACAGGTATTGGTTTTAGATCCTTGATCAAATATAAGTTGGCTGTAGATGTTTGGGTTGATTTCTGGTGTTTCTATTCTGTTCCATTGGTCTATCCATCTGTTTCTGTACCAGTACCATGCTGTTTTGATTATAACTGCCCTGTAGTAAGCCTTGAAATCTGGTTTTGTGATGCCTCCGGCTTTGTTTTTGTTGTACAAGATTGCCTTAGCTATTCATGGTCTCTTCTGCCTCCATATAAATTTCAGCATCATTTTTCCAGATCTGAGAAGAATGTCTTTGGTATTTTGATTGGTATCGCATTGAATCTATAAATTGCTTTTGGGAGAATGGACATTTTGATGATATTGATTCTTCCATTCCATATATAACTACCACATATGTGAAAAAGTAGGACCATAATAAGGAAAAATTAATCAAACCAGATTCAGAAATTATGCATGTTACAAAATTAGTATATAATGACACATAAACAGTTATTATAACTGTATTTTATATTATGAAAGTATTAACTTTTAATATTCAAAAAGGTTTAGGAGTGCATGAACAGGTTACAGGAGACATGGAAGTTTTAAAAAGATATAAATAGAACTTATAGAATGAAAATATAGTGTCTCTCAGACAGGATTAACAATACACTAAACAGTAGAAAAACATAGTAAAGACCTAGTAAATTAAATATGAAAAAGTGAAATATGTAGAGAATAGAGACCGAACAAATTAATATAGTGTCAGTAAATTGTGGACCAGCTTTGAGCATATATATAATTGATATTCTTCAGTTGGAGAGATGTCATAGCTATAATTGAAGAATTAACAGATGAAAATTTTCAGAGCTTGACGAAAACAACAAACTCATAACTCTCAATGACCTCAAATATAAGAAACCTGAAGAATATCACACACCTAAAACATAATTAGATTGCTTATAACCTGTAATAAAGGTGAAATTTTAAAAATAGCTGGGTTAAAAAAAGAACATTAAATACAAAGGAACAAAGATAAGGATGACTTTAGTATTCTCTTTGGGAAAACAATAGAAACTAGAGGGTAGTGTAAACAGCTTCAAAGTACTCGAGGAAATGGGAGTGGGGAGGATCCAGAACTCAAATATTCAGAACAGAGTCTGGATAAAATCATTCTTTGGTAAATTTGTGAATGTGTAGGCCTTTTTTCCTCTAGTCAATTCTTGGGTTAGGGTGGTAGAGTTTTGTTTTAAACAATCAACACTGGAGAAAAATTGTAAATGTAAGTACAATCTGTCACTCTTCACTTTTGCAATCCTGGTTTGAGATAGAATCTCTTTTTATAAACTATTCTATAAACCTTGATAAAGCACTAAATTGTAATCAAGGTGTGAAAAAGTGGAATTGAAGGATAGAAGTAAGAAAGAAAATGTGTTCTTTTAAACTCTTCTCGAAAACAAAGAGTGGTTAATGTCAAGGGAAAATCCCCATATACCCTCCAGCATTCAGCTAAATCTAGTTGTGCTTTACCTACAGCTCGCTGAATTGCATTTCATTTCTTCCTTTTCTCTTTCATTGTCCTCACTGGTCCTATCCTCCCCTAAAAGTCACCTTAAAAAAACCAGATGAATGTTCTTGGAACCAAATCCCAGGGAGGTTTCAAGTTCTCCAGAGTTGTTGTTAACCTCAGTGTACAGATGGCATGGTGCAAAATCTCACAAGAAACCCAGAGACTCAGCAATAGAGTTCAAGCCCTTATGAATAAATCATGCTCCACCACTCAATATTCTGGCCCTGGGAGTTAGATACCATTTGTTATTCACCTGAGTCATGAACATTTCATTATAAAGATGAAGAAATTTCTGATACATTCTTTACAAAGAGCCCATATGCAACACTTGGGACTTCTTGGGCATATGTACATCTGTGCAAAGAATTCTAAACTTGCTCTTGGCATAATGGCCTTGACAGTGACAGAGTCTCCCACCTGCCCCTCAATGAAAGGATGCATTTGGCTCAATAATAATTAGCATCAATTATGGGAGAGCCCCTTTCAAGGACTGAGTATGGCCCTCCCAGCCTGCAGGTGCAGAATTATCCCCGTGACCTTTTGCTGCAGGACTGGTCATCGATGAGAGGAGTGGGACCATCAGGAGGGAATCACAGGCTGTTTATCTTCCCTAAGAATCATTGTCTGGCCTCTGCTATTCATGTCGGCAGCAGCATTTTCCTCTTGGGAAACCCACAAGAGGGGCTGAGATGCCTCATCTGCATGCTTCCTTGCTGGAGACTTGCAAATGGACACCTGGTTTTATATTCTGGGTATCTTTATGCTCATTCTCAAGAACAAAAAAAAAAAACACTTTATGACAAGGAACAAAAAGATAATGGAAAGAACACAGGTGGCTGGAGGTTGACTGACAGACAAGGACATAAGGAGAGAGATGTGAGACAAGCCCTTGTGTTTCCAAATGGCAGCTTCTGGCTGCCAGTATGTGTATGGAGCCTGCTGTGTTTGGAGGAACACCAACAGAGAGTAGCCAGAAACCAGACTCCTCTTTACTCACAGGTAGTGCACGATGTTATGTGGAAGCTTTTCTTCTCCTGATTCCTTTAGCTTCTCATCATAACATGAGAAAAGAAAGAAAAAGTAAAGTAGCAGCTGTGACCAGCCGTTCCTTTGAAGAACTGAGTTTAGAATGCTATAGATTGAATCCTTTTCCAGCTCTTTGCCATGGTTGGTGGCAAACACAACTCCTGCTTCTGAAATCTTCAGTTTCTGCAGATGCCCTGTGGTGTTTTATTCATCATTTTGTACCTAGATTCTGATGATCTGGTCACTGTCTTCCTCCTTTGTACACTTCTCAAGGGAAGAGTCAGCAACTGACCTGTGTTTGATGTCCACAGACCTTCCCAGTGTTCCTGAAGGTGGCTGGCAGCAACAGTAAAAAAGCAAGGACCCCAGGACCAGCACAGGTGCCAATCAAGTGGAGCCTTACAAACCTCAGAGTCCTTCTGTGGAAATTGGGGCTAACAAGATCTATCCTCTTTTTGAAAGATCTTAATTTGAAAGTCACCTCCCCAGTGACTTCACCATCAGAAATTTCAAATACCCTGGATGTCATGCTGTCCCCATTTAATTTTTCCTTTGCACTTATCACTATCTGAAATGTTACGTACTTTTGCTCAGTAATCTCGGGTATGGTCCATAACCCTATTATATGATGGCAGGGATTTCTGCCTGTTTTCTTACTTTCTGCACAATGGCTAAACACTGCCTGGCACACAGAAGGCCCTTAATCAATGTCTATTTAATTAATTGAAGATCAAAGACATGTAAATTTTTTGAATAGTCATATGTTTGGTGCTAGAAATTGTTCACTTAAATTTGATTTGTTGATTGAATAAACAATCAAATTCAACAATAATTTGTGTATTCATAGAAATTCTTTATTAAGTTAACATTTAGTATTATGATAAGTCTACTGGAGTTTAGCATGCATAACTAAAAAATTTACGATTTTTCCCTTGTTCAAAAATACTCAAAGTGGTGCTTGTGTTACTAATGGCATTAATAAGAAAGACAAAAACTCATCTGTTCTAATATCATTTTTGTTATCAAGATAATTATTCATAGTATCAAGGCTGCAATATATTGTTGGAGCTTGTTTGACAAAGTCCCTTCATGACTTAAAACACCAGTGGTAGTCAGAATTATAACTTTTATACAAGGTCACCTACATCATAATTCTTGAAATCTGGGAATGTCACTTTAAATGGAAAAAGGTAGTTATCAGATAGGGTTAAGTTAGTGTTTTTTTTTTTATATGGGTAGATCCAAGTGAACCCAGTCTAATTACATGGACCCTTAAAAGTAGACCTCTCCAGGACTGGTTTTGTGGCTTAGTGGGCAAGGTCACCATCTGCAGTGCCAGTATCCCATATAGGCACCAGTTCTGGTCCTTGCTAATGCATCTGGGAAAGCAGCAAAGGATGATCGAAGTCTTTGGACACCTGAATCCATGTGGGAGACCTGGAAGAAGTTCCTGGCTCCTGGCTTCGGATCAGACCAGTGCCAGCCATTACACCCATATGGGGAGTGAACCAGCGGATGAAAGATTCCTCCCTCCCTCCTTCTCTCTCTCTCCCTTTCTCTCTGTCTTTCTTTCTCTCTCTTCTTAACCCCTCTCTGCATCTGTCTCTCTGTAATTCTGCCTTTTAATAAATAAATAAATCTTTTTAAAAAAACACAGTATACCTTTCCCACTTTTGATCAGGGGAAACACAATCATGAAAGAGGTGAAAGAGTGGTCAGAGAGGTTTGAAGGTGGGGAAAAAGAGCCTCAAGGAGAGGGAAAAATGAAGTAAAGAGTTCTTCTTAGAGTGTCCTGAAAGAAGAATGGCCAGATGGCATCTTGTTAACTACTAACATTTCTGATCTCTCATATACAGAATTTTAAAACAATGTTTGTGCTATTTTGTGACACTATTAAAGCTTATTTATTTTTATTCATTTGAAAAGCAGAGTGAGAGAGAACATTCTTCCATTTGTTGGGTCACTCCCCAAATGCCTGCCACAGACAGTGCTAAGCCAGACCAAATCCACAAGCCAGGAACTCTATTCATATATCTCTGTAGGTGGCAGGAAGCCAAGTACAAGCCGTCATCTGCTGCCTCCCAGAGTGTTGGTTAGCAGGAAGCTAGATTGGAAGCAGAGGTGGAACTTGATCCTAGGCACTCTCGTATAAGATGTAGGCATCCCAGGCAGCTGCTTAATCTGTGCCATAATGCCTGCTCCTGTTTGTGGTTATTTATTATGGCAACAATAGGAAACCAACATGCGACTTATTCTTCCAGCATGTTGTTCTACTGTGATGTCCCTCTATTCCTTTTACATATTTCAGTAGCTATACTGTCCACAAAAATGGAGTGTTGGAACAAGAATAAATATTTGCATACCTTTACTCTTATGATACCATCCATTGGGCAGCATGTTCTCCTTTTTAAAATTATCACTGGCCATGCAAAGTCCAGACTGAATAATCCCTGGGTTCCACATCAAATGTAATCATTCCTCTCTTGCTTCTATTCCATTGCATTCATATGCAACTGAGTATACTTTTTTCACTTTGCTTTGAATTATCTTTATTTTTTTCTCCTTTACTTCCATAATTGGCAAAGATCAGAGCCCAGCTCAGAATTAGACACACACAAAAAATTCTCATTTGATGTATCTTCAGTGATTAAATGAATGCAAGATATCAGAGTGTCTGTTTATTTCCTTGATCTTCGGAAAGATTCACGGGAAATAATTTTAAGCCAGTTGTCCTCTGAGTTTAGTAGAGAAACCGTCTTTGATGCACATTAAACGATATGTATTCCCAGGTGTCAGGAAGTAAATTCAGTATAAGATCTCCTAAGTGGGTGGAAATGCTTATAGAAAACAGTCTGAATGGCTCTGGATTGCCATTAAAAAAAGGAAAAATAATGTAATCAGAGAAGAAAAACTGAATAAGTAATAACACAGGTGGCTGGGTGACACAAATCAAAGGAAAAAAAGCTAGCTCCTAAGAATGAAAGTAAAGGGGCAAACAACAAGGAATTTTCCCTCATCAATAAGAATGATAAGATACTGAAGAGTAAACACACCCAAGAAGAAAGGATGAGGACACAGCTAAGTCATCAAAGTAACAGTTGTCTGAATTACTCACCAGGTTCAGAAAATTCACTGGGAAAATAGAGCATTAATTGTTTCTTTCATTCAGCAACTTTATGTCTCCCTAATATTTGTACTACATTTTGATCGTAATTTATGGGGATATGAAACTAAAAGAAGGAAAGACTTTGGATGCAGTGGTTAAAATGCCCATGTTGAATCTTTACTTAATGTATGCTAAACTGATCTTCTGTATATAAAGAGAATCGAAAATGAATCTTGATGTGAATGGAAAGGGAGAGGGAGTGGGAAAGGGGAGGGTTGCGGGTGGGAAGGACGTTATGGGGGGAGCCATTGTAATCCATAAGTTGTACTTTGGAAATTTATATTCATTAAATAAAAGTTTTTAAAAAATGCCCATGTCCTTTATCAGAGTATCTGGATTTGACACCTGCCTTTGGCTCTTTATTCCAGCTTCCTGCTAATGCACATCCATGGAGGCGGCAGTAATGGCTAAAGTGATTCCATTCAAATTGGACACTTCCTCTCAAATGGAATGCCATGATAAATTCTTGGCTCTCAACTTTGGCTCAGTACAGTCCTGGTTACTACAGGCATTTGGGGAGTGGACCAGCAGATGAGAGCTCATTCTGTCTCTCCTTTTCCATCTACTTCTAAAATTAATGAATTAATTAAATAAAGATCAAGTAAGCTAAAAGAATACACTGATTGCTCTGAATATGTTCACAGAACAGTCATGGTAAGATGTGACATATATGGAGTAAGCATAAAGATGGAGAAGTTAATTCAGTCATAATTCAGTTAAATAAATGCTAGAGTAGCTATTGGTGTCTGGTTCCTCATTAGTGAGGATTGCTTTCATTTTAAGTGATATTAATACCTAAGTTAAAAGACTGAGGAAAGTAAAACTCTATTGGATGCTATAACTGAATAGCTCATGGGTGAGACTTGCTTCATGTATAGCTGGATTTGGTGCTCAAATAATATAAAAAGATCTTTCTTTATCTGTTTCATTTCTGGATCCTGCTATCTTCTAATTGCTAGCCTCATTTTCAGCCTCCTTGTGGACTCAAGATAGATCCATATTTTTCTAGGTTTTAATTCCTATGTAATTCTTCAAGAATTTCCAGTATAATATCACAATATTCAGTGGCTCTGTATGGGTCATTTGCTCATCTTTGAACAAATTTTGAAGGCTGTGGTTCTGATGCTTCGATTGACCACACATAAGTCATACTTCTACTTTGATTCAGAGAAGCAATCAGCTCTCCCTGCAGTACAGAGACTGATAGAGAGAGAAAGGTGGTATCAAGATGAAGTTAAGATTGCAATTAACAACAGAAAAGAGAGCAATTGCTGAATAGCATAATAATAAACAGTGACTTGATCAGCTCTTGTCCTAACGGTTGATGTGCAATGTAATACTTTATCCATTTTAGTATTTTTTTTTTGTTCTAGTACCATTGGTTGAACTCTGTAATTAACACACAATTATTCTTAGGTGTTTAAATTTTAACTGAAAAGTGATCCCTGTTAGGAATTTGGAAAACATTATGTTGAGTGAAATAAGCCAGTCCCAAAGGGACAAATACCACTTTTTCTCCTTGATAGGTGACAACTAACTGAGCACCAAAAAGGAAACCTGTTAAAGTGAAATGAACACTAGGAGAAATGGTGACTTGATCAGCCCTCACCCTGACTGTTGATGAGCAGCTTAATATGTTATCCCTCTTAGTATTTTTTTTGTTTGTTCTACTTAATACTTTTGGTTGAATACTGTAATCAATACACAATTCTTCTTAAGTGCTGAAACTTAACTGAAAAGTGATCCCTGTTAAATATAAGAGTGGGAATAAGAGAGGGAAGAGTTGTGCAATTCAGGACATGCTCAAGCTGACTTACCTCAAACAGTAGAGTTAGAAACATACCAGGGGATTCCAATTCAATCCCATCGAGGTGGCATGTACCAATGCCATCTCACTAGTCCCAGTGATCAATTTCTGTTCACAATTGATCGTAATGACAGGACTAAGAACCAAAGGGATCACATAAACAAGAATAGTGTCTGCAAATACTAGCTGATAGAATCAAAAAGGGAGAGAATGATCCAACATGGGAAGTGAGATACACAGCAGACCCATAGAATGGCAGATGTCCTATACTGCACTCTGGCCTCAGAATCAGCCCTTAAGGCATGTGGATCCAGCTGAAAGGCCATGAGACTATTTCAGGCATGGAAAGCCAAGACACTCTGGGGAAAAAAAAAACTAAATGAAAGATCTCTGCAAGTGAGATCCCAGTGGAAAGAATGGGTCATCAAAGAAGGAGGTACCTTTCTCTGAAGGGAGGAGAGAACTTCCACTTTGACCCTGGCTTTGTCTAAAATTATCAGAGTCAGTGAACTCAGGGGGCTTCCATAGCCTTGGCAGCTCATGAAAAGAGCCTAGGGTGATTACTGAGGCCATAAACAAGAGTGTCAATTTGTTAAGTCAACAACAGGAGTCACTGTGCACTTACTCCTCATGTAGGATCTTTGTCCTTACTGTGCTGTACATTGAGATTTAATGCTATAACTAGTACTCAAACAGTATTTTTCACTTTATGTTTCTGTGTGGGAGCAAAGTGTTGAAATCTTTACTTAATGTATGCTAAACTGATCTTCTGTATATAAAGAGAAATGAAAATGAATCTTGATGTGAATGGAAGGGGAGAGGGAGTGGGAAAGGGGAGGGTTGCGGGTGGGAGGGACGTTATGGGGGGGAAGCCATTGTAATCCATAAGCTGTACTTTGGAAATTTATATTCATTAAATAAAAGTTTGAAAGCAAAAAAAAAATAATAATAATATTAAAGATGTCCACTAAGTGATGGGAGCACATAGGAAGAATTATTGAAGGAAGGAGAGGCTACAACATAAAAGGAAAATTAACTGATAAAAGAACTGTACAATGAATGTGCTCCCCTGCTCACTCCAGTGATGAAAAGCTGGTGAAAATTCATAGGAACAATAGACTCCATGAGGCAGAAGAAAGAATATCTGAACTGGAAGACAAATCTTTTGAAATATCTCAGTCATATGAAGAAAGAAGGAGAAGGAGAAGAGCTGAAAATAGTGTTCAGGATTTATGGGATACCATCACATGACCAAACAATGTCTTATGTGTTCCTGATAAAAGTGGAAGAGCAGAATGATAGAAAACTTACTCAGAAGATATTAGTGGTAAATTTCCCTAATTTGGAGAAGAATGTGGACATCCAAGTGTGGGAAGCACATAGAACCCCAAACAGCATGATCAGAGAATATCTTCACCACAACACGTTATGTTCAGACTTTCAAAAGTAAAATATAAATAAAATCTCCTAAAATGTGCAGGAAAAAATGCCAGATTACTTTTAAAGGTTCTCCAATCAGAATGACAGCAGATTTGTCATTGGAAAACCTTTAGGCTGGGAGAGATTACAGTCCAAATCCTTAAAGAATAAAAAAATTGTCAATACCCAGCAAAGCTCTCATTTATAAATGTAGGTGAAACAAAAACGTTCCAAGACAAACAAAAATGGAAAAAAATTGTCGCTACCCAGGCAGCCTTACAAATGATACTTAAGGATGTAGTACACACAGAAACAGAGAAAAGTAATCAGCATAATGAAAGTATGTGGAGGCACAAAGCCTAGTAATAGCACAAAGGAGATCCAAAACAAACAAGAGAAAAGTGTATAGAAGAATGACAGAACCAAGCTATAATTTATCAATAATAACCCTGAATGTGAATGACATCAATTCTCCAATTAAAAGATACAGACTAATTTAATGTATTAATAATCAAGACCCATCTATATGCTTTCCACAAGAAACACACCTTACCAACAAGGATACCCACAGTAAAAATGAAAGGATGGACAAAAGACATTCCATGCAAATGGAAATAAAAAATGAGGAGGTGTAGCTATCTCAATATCATCCAAAACAGGCTTTAATATAAAAACCTTTAAAAGAAACAAAAAAGGTCATTATTTAATGATTAAGATCTAAATTCAACAGGAAGATGTGGCAATAATAAATATGTATACACCCAATGCTATTGCACCCATCTATTTAAAACAATTAATGGATCTAAAGAAAGACATATGCCAGACCCAAAAAGAAAAATATTACAAGTTTTCTAATTTATTATAGGTAATATAAAGAGAAAAATTTAAGAAAATGTCAGATTTTTTGGTATATAGTTATAAATATTGCTTCACTGAATCATACCATGTAAATAAAAATATTCTTTTATTTCACATATTTAAGAAAAGAAATGGAGGGGCCGGCGCCATGGCTCACTTGGCTAATCCTCTGCCTGCGGTGCCGGCATCCCATATGGTTAGGGTTCTAATCCCGGCTTCTCCTCTTGCAGTCCAGCTCTCTGCTGTGGCCCGGGAAGGCGGTGGAGGATGGCCCAAGTTCTTGGGTGCCTGCACCTGCGTGGGAGACCTGGGGGGGGGCACCTGTTTCCTGGCTTCGGATCGGCTCAGCACCGGCTGTGGCGGCCATTTTGGGGGTGAACCAATGGAAGGAAGACCTTTCTCTCTGTCTCTCTCTCTCTCTCTCACTAACTCTATCTGTCAAATAAAAAAAATACAACTTTAAAAAAAAAGAAAAGAAAAGAAATGGAGAGGGTGGACAGAGGAGCTAGTAGTGCTTTTTTCTTAACTTGGATGTTATTTATGAATGTGATCACAAAAAATTCTTGATCTGTGTACCTATGTGCATTTCTTTGCATGCATACTGTATTTGAATAAAATGTTTATAAATAAATGAACAACTCAGATGTCCATCAACTGATGACTGGATAAAGAAATTATGGTATAAACACATTGTGGAATACTACTCAGTAATTAAAAAACAATGAAATCCTGCTTTTTGCAACAAAATGGATACAACTGGAGACCATTATGCTTAATGAAACAAGCTAGTCTCCAAAAAATGAGTATCAAATATTTAGCTTGAGTTGTGGTAACTAATATACAGAGTGCAAAATAAAACGTAATGTGGGTAAGCAAAATGGACATGTTTTGAATTTTGATTACTGTTTATATCCCTTGTCTATACATTTGAGGAATGGTGGTTTTTCTACTTACTATTTGTTGAATTCTTTATTTAGTGGAGGTTTAATCTTGTGATTAATCTTGTGATTAAAAAGTAAATTGAAAGTATGTCATTGTAAAAATTAAAAGACAAGGGCCGGTACTGTGGCACACTAGGTTAATACTCCGCCTGAGGTGCCAGCATCCCATATGGGCACCTGTTCTAGTCCCGGTTGCTCCTGTTCCAGTCCAACTCTCTGCTGTGGCCTAGGAAAGCAGTGGAGGATGGCCCAAGTGCTTAGGCCCCTGCACCCGTATGGGAGACCAGGAAGAAGCACCTGGTTCCTGGCTTCGGATAGGCTCAGCTCCATCCGTTGCGGCCATTTGGGGAGTGAATCAACAGGAGGAAGATGTTTCTCTCTGTCTCTCTCACTGTCTGCAACTCTACCTGTCAAATTAATTAATTAATTAATTAATTAAAAGACAAATAGGATGGGAGTGAGAGAGGGAGGAGGATAGAGTAGTAAGTATCTTTACACTCTTAAAACTGTATATATGAAATACAAGAAATTTGTTCCCTTTATTTAAATGAAAGAGTAATAAATAAATAAACAAAAATTAATAATTCTTAAAAAAGAATAGGTGTTGGGGAATATTTACCTACATTATTCTAATTTAAAATCAAATGAGAAACTATGTTGGTATAAAGACCCAGTTGTAGGAACTGTATACTGCCTCCACTGGAATGGTTTATGGTGAATTTTTTCTCTCAACCTGAAACCTCCATCCCCAAATAAATTTATCAGAAAATATTTTGGATAAACTTTCTGTGTTCTCTTTCTCTTGTTTGTACCTTGGATACTACATTACAGTGTCTTCCCCATACTTATACCAGGGAGCAGAACATGAGATAAATTAAAGGGAACCAAATGTGTGTATAAAGTAAGAATACTTAGGAAGTAGGCATTTGGCATAGCAGTTAAGATAGTCATTTGGACACCTGCATACATACCAGAGTACCTGGGTTCAAGTGCCAGCTCAGTTCTTGACATTAGTTCCTTGTTAACAACCACAACGGGAGCCAACTATGGTAGATACCTGCCTCACAAGCAGAAGCCCTGGATTGAGTTTTTAGCTTCCTGCTTTGACCTGGTCTGACACAAGTTGTTTTGGGCATTTGGGGAATCAACCAATGAATGAGAGCTCTGTCTGTTTGCCTCTCCAATTAATGTTAAATTAATGTTTTTAAATAAGGAGGTTTCTCATAGGGTGACCAATGACTCATTATGGTTTGCCTGGAATTTTCCTTTTTAGCTTTATATGTACTATGGTCCTGGGAACCCACTTATTCCCTAGCAAACCATTCTCTATCTTTTAATAGTGTTTGGTATTATACTTGTGGTACAGACTAGAAATGGGTCACATAAAGCCTGTATCAATACTTCATGACTATTTGGCTACTCTGAAAATACTGATGTTGAAAACTGCACATTAATTTATAAGGCCAAATTTTATACTAAGCTTTGGGAGTGCCAAAGAGACAATGTTCAAGATCCTGCTAATTTGAGCAAATGCTAAATGCTCCAATGAAATATTTTTTAATGTTGCCAGTTAAAGAAGCAAGAAATTTGCATAGTTTACACAAAGTATGAAGTTAAGCTCTAGAAACTGACTGGTTTGTTGGCTAAAATACAAAAATATGATAGATTTTCAACATTCTTATAAAGCTCCCTGCGTACATGCCAAGAAGAGAACATAATGAGAAATCTGACAGCCTTTTGTGAAGAGCATACACTACACAAGTGAAGCAGCTCAACCATGCTGACTAATCTCTGTCAGCTTGACTTTAATGTAGTGTCTAAACCTTGCCATTAGGGAAAAAATAAGTATATTATTAATTAATCACATTTCATTTCTTCTGGTATGTTTGGCAGAGAGCATAGTTAGAGTGAAGGAATCAAAGAAATCTTTTGTAGGCTACAAGGAACATGGTGTAGATCATCCCTGGCACCAACTATCTTGGGCCCCCCCTGCTCCCCATTTCTCAGTCTTCCTTGTAGTGAGGTTGTGGCCATATGACTAAACAATCACTGATAACAGTGTGATGAGAGAGTGAATGAGAGTCTGAACTCAGACAACGAAGAACAGATGGGAAATCTCCACTGACTCTTTGACTAAGAGTGAACAACCCTGAAATGGAGTCATAAGATGGAAGCAGAGGATCCCTGATAGGTGGTTGGAGCATTAGGAGACCACTAACACCTGACCTGCTTCAAATTTTGATGTGCTCAAGAATAAAAGTTTGTTCACTCAGTGCTGTTGGCTTAAGTCAGTAAGATTCTGGGATCTACATAACTTTGCTTGTTGAAAATGATGAACACTAAGAATCTCTGTTTATGCACCTCTAAAATTCCCACTTTGAAATACTTTTACTCCATATTTTATTACAAAGTATCAAGTGAGCATCCCACAGCAGAATCAGCTTGAGAACCAGTGCTGAGCTCTTGTCCTTAGTTAAATTCTTAAATTAGAAAACTGTCCCAGTGCAACTGTCTCACCCACTTGTGGTACAAGATATTGCAGCCATGTCTCTTGCATGAGACAGCAGTTTGAGTTGCCATTTGTTCTATCTTTTCTCCTCAGTGCCACATACCCACTGTTCTACCCTTCATTTTTTTCTCAATGCTATAGACTGCCATAGTGCTCAGAGATAGATGTGCTGATTACTCATTCAAATGAATATAACCGTAGTCAAACACACAGAGAAGCAACGAGTCATTAATAAAATGTTTTCTCTTGACTATGACTCTCTTTGGCTGCCTTTCCACCAGTCACTGCAGCTCTGATGCTGAGAAGTATGGATTCACAGCCTGTACAGTCAGGCTTGTGCTCCACTACATACTGGCTATGTGACTTTAAAAAAATTACTTTATCTTTGAATCTTAGTTTTTTACTCTACTCAGTGGGAAGAGTAGTATTGCCTTATAACTATTTTAAGACATATAAGTGAGATAACAATACCTGCCACACAGTTTGAGTGAATAAGTAAACATATATTGAATGATCATGAATTTGTACAAATAGAGAACAACAAATAATTAAAGTATAAACATTATTTGTAAGAGTTGTGCAAGCAGTGAGCTGGTAAATACTATGATTCACTCCCCTAGGATGAGAATGGGGGCCAATTTCAAGCTGCCAATTGTGAAGGCATTGAAATGTGCAATCCTGCACAACAGCACTTCATGATATAGTAGTTTCCCCGTAAGGACAAAATAGACACAAATAACCTCACAGGCACAGATAATGGTAAGATGTAGAAGCATAATTAGGAAATAATATGTTCTGAATTTTTATTACCTTTGTTTTCAACTTAATTTATTAAATTTTAAATTTATGGCATTTAATTATAGTAATGTCTATGTGTAACAATGGGCACCTGAAAATTAAACTAATAGCTTTCATTGGCTGGTACAACTTCCTGCACACACTGTGCATCCCAGCTTATGTTTGCTTACATTAACTGCTAATGAACTGCACAGTTTCTCGCAGTGTATGAGTCGGTCTTGGCATGGTGGGAGGTCATTTGTACAATAGGGAAAATATGCTGATCCCAATTTTTAGATATGTTAGCACAGGGATCTTAGACAAATGACTTAATCTATTGCAGCCTCATTTTCTTCATTTTCATAATTCAGAGCTGGGAGCTAAAAATAAGAGCTAATTCATAATCTTTTTATTTATTTAACAAATTGACATAAAAATACTGACATACAAAAGAGTCTGCCTGCCCACTCCTTGAAAGCTTCCAATCTTACCATGAAAATAGCAAGAGTGGTGATTCCTTCTGAGCTCCCAGTTTATTGTAAAGTAAATTAGGTGCCCCCCCACCCCACCCCCCCGCTTTTTATACCATGAGCAAGTCAAGACAGGATAAAAGATTGCCAATCAGGTCTTTTGATGAATTTGTATCCACCTTGCCACTGAATGTTAATCTGATTGTCAAGTTTTTTCTCCAAAATTGTGCAACAAACCCCATTACCGCAGGCCCTTTGGGGTTTTGCCTCTCTTAGAGTCCCCCTCCATGTCACTCTGGCTGGAGGTCTTTGGCTCTAATAAATCCTGCTTTTAAATCTAAAAAAAAGAGAGAGAGAATCTGACATGATCCCTAACATGACATATAAATTGAATCATGTTAGCACTGTCATTCAGCTCTCCCTAATGATTTTTGATCTCTGCAAGTTCTAGAGAAAGCACACACTGGCCATGAAATCAAACAACTGTATCCCCTTCGGCTTAATACAAAAAGCCCTTGAAACAAGTAACCTCACTCAAACTGTATCTATATGTTTTTAATGTATTTTTGTTCTTTAGCCGAAAGCAAGAAACTAGAATCATCTAGAATTGGTGCCATACAGGCACCAATGTTTTATGCCATTCGCATGAAACAGCCCTACATCAATGTACAGATAAGAAATCTCCTTTCAAAAGATTCTCTGAGAGCAAGGTCTAAAATTTGGATCAAGTGGGATATTATGTCTCAGTTGCATGTGTGGATGTGAAAAAAATCATCTTGAAAATTTTAACATGAAAAAAGAATCCAGGAGCCACACTGAAAATATTTTACATATCCATTCTTGACTTTTTATAAAGTTCAAGCATAAGAGATTGACTTTAACATATGAAATATGTTAAAAGAGAAAAAAATAACATTATTTTATACAGGATATAAAAATCTCAATTAATTGAATATTAGACCCTTTTTCATTAAAAAAAAAAAAGGATGGGGCTTATTGGGCAAATGTTTAGCATCGTGGTTAAGATTTCTGCATCCCACATGTGAGCACATGAGCTTGACTCTTGCTTTTTATTCTAGCTTTCTGCTAGTGAAGACTCCTGGAGGCTGTGGTTATGGCTTGAGTAATTGAGTTCCTGCCACTCACCTTGGAAATCTGAATTCTGTTCTCAGCCACTGGCCTCAGTCCTGGCCAACCCCTAGCCTTTTTGGACATGTGAGGAGTGAACTAGTAGATCAGAGTTCTCTCTTTTCTGTCTGTTCTCTTTCTCCCTCTCTCTCAAATAAATTTTTAAAAGCCTTATTTTCATATGTAAGAAATATGAAATTGTTAGGGTCATGCATTCACATCTACTGCACCAGCTGCTCAAATATTAAAAATTTCTATTTAAAGAAAACCTCAAAAGGTCAATTTTAGCCTTAGCCACAGGAATGTTTAAAGAATGAAAATACCCTTTACAGATGACAATTTTACCTTTGTGTTTTATTTTTACTGTAGTTGGCATAAGCAAGTAAATGTCATCAACATATCCCATTGCCAAACTACCTGGAAACATGTTGCAACCCACTTAATCCTATTTCTCCTTAAGAGTATAATACCTGACACCAGTCCCACGTCTAAGTTCTGGATCCTGGGTTATGAAGATGAATAAAGCATAAAACCTGCACTTTCAGGATTTACAACCTATTGGAGAAGCAACCATGAAAATACATGTATTTATAATTCAAACTGGTGTTTTACCTATATTAAGAAAAACTGTGGCTGACATTGTGGCACAGTCAATAAAGCCACCTCCAGCTACACCAGCATCCCATATGGGTGATGGTTCATGTTCTGGCTGCTCCTCTTCTGATCCCTCTCCCTGATAATGGACTAGAAAAAGTAGTAGAAGGAGCCCACTTGTTTGGGTGCCTGCCACTCACATTGGGAGACCTAGAGGAAGCTCCTGGCTCCTAGTGCCTGGCTTCATCCTGGGTCTGGCCTGGCTCAGTCCTGATCATTGCAGCCATCTGGGGAGGGAAGCACAGTATGGAAGATTCTCTCTCTCTGCGTGTGTGTGTGTGTGTGTGTGTGTCCTTTTCTCTCTGTAACTCTGACTTGCAAATAAACAAATCTCTTTTAAGAAAAGTGAACATACTTCCATTGTGTGGTCGCACCTACTAAGGCAATTTGTGAAGTCTTTTGATTTTTAAAAGACACTTGTCTGTGGGAAACAAGTTACTACTTCCATTTCAACTAATTCGCAGAGAAAGATGAATAATCTGCTATTTCTGGTGTTAACAGAGCAAACCAAAGAGATACAGAAAGCTCTGGGAGACACCATTCTCAGTGCCTTATGCAGTGCTTTTCAAATCACACAGAGGAGACAGCAAGCACATGGGCCAATTATTCTGAAAGGCCTCCTGGAGGAGTTTCTCATAGACTTGAGTTATGTAAGTGTAGTAAGATCTCAACAAGTGAGGAAGGAGTAAGAGAGTGGAGGAGATGAGACAGAGGGACAGCCCCAAGCAACAGGGCAGAAGGTACACAGTCTGGAGAGAACAGAGCCAGCTGAATGTAGACCTCGGGAGAAGAAGGCTGGGAGAATGGTTGCACAGTACTTGGTTGCTTCAGTGAATAGGCAGCCAAGGGCTGAGACCTGAATCAGACAATCCAGGGGAGGCTGGAAGAGTGGCAGGGTCAGATCTGTGTCTGTACCGCGTAAACGGCCACGTGGAGACCCAGACCATGATATGCGATGGTCATTATGAGGTTATACAAAAAGGAGAGAATTGAGAAAACTTTGTGTCAAACTTGACAGGAGTTGGAGGCTTATCAGATGTGATTTTGTGAAAATAAAAAACAAACAGGATGAGGTCCAATCCAAGTTGTCACAGGTGCCTCTGGCTCAGACAGATGCTGCTAGTGTTAGCACAAGTGAGGAGCTGGGAGAAGCAGGATATAGGAGACAGAGGTTGGTTTTGAGGATCAAGTAGTTTAAACATGATAGTATCCATGAGAGGTCAGCATTGTGGTGCAATGCATTAAGCCACTGCTTGTGATGCCAGCATCCCATCTCTGATTTCCTATTAGAGTCCCAGCTGCTCCATTTCTAATGTTATTTTCCCTGGTAAAGAAGCAGATGATGACCAGGAATTTTGGCCCCTGCTGCACTTGTGGAAGACACAGATGGAGTTACAGACCTGACTGTTAAGGCCATTTGGGGAGTAAAGCAGTGGGTGGAAGATATACCCCCCATTGTTGCTCTGCTTTCAATTAAATAAATATTTAAATAAGCAATATCCATGGTGGGTGGGGATACATGGAAGGTCACAGTGTGCCCTACAGCAGCCACTAGCACACTGGGCACTGAAATGCGGCTTCTCTGTGTGGAGAGTGTGTAAGTGTCAAACACATAGCAGATTTCAAAGATCTGATACAGATGAAATGTGAAATGCCTCATTCATGATTTTTACCATGATTACATGTGGAAATAACATTTTAGATATAATGAGCTACATACAATATATAACTAAAATTCACCTCTTTTTAATTTTTTAATGTGACTTCTAGAAACAATTAAACTTACCCATCTCATACTTCTGGTGGACAGTACTGATATAAGAAACTTTCCTTAAATAATATGTTGAGCTCAACAAAATCCTCCTCCATAAATATAAGATTCCCATTAAGTGATACATATATGAACCTGACTGATTATTTCCCTCTGCTTTGTCTTTGTAAGTAAACTTGTACCTCACATGAGTGTTAATTGACATGTTTGTTACTACATGAAAGCACTTTAATTACCAAAATTAATGATAAAAACAAAATCTCTAAGAGTTTCAAAGAAGGGTGAAGGGGAATTGCAACCAGAGACATTTGGAAAGCAGGTAGATGGAAAGCACAGAAGATTCAGAGGCAGGGTTCTGGGGCTCTTCAAGATGCTCTCAGAGTAACCCTCATGGCTTTGATAAGCAATGCCCCTCAGCTCTCATTGTCCTAACTGCAGAATGAGAATCAGACTAGGCCCAACCCCATTCTGTGACTTGATGCTAGAATTGGTTCAAGTACTGATAGCAATGGGCTGAAAGAAAGGGACAGAATTCACTAAGGATTGGGATGGATATATGCTAGGACATGGACTTCTTTTTTATTTTTTTTATTTTTTGACAGGCAGAGTGGACAGTGAGAGAGAGACAGAGACAGAGAGAAAGGTCTTCCTTTGCCGTTGGTTCACCCTCCAATGGCCGCCGCGGCAGGCGTGCTGCGACCAGCACATCATGCTGATCCAATGGCAGGAGCCAGGTGCTTCTCCTGGTCTCCCATGGGGTGCAGGGCCCAAGCACTTGGGCCATCCTCCACTGCACTCCCTGGCCACAGCAGAGAGCTGGCCTGGAAGAGGGGCAACCGGGACAAAATCCGGTGCCCCGACTGGGACTAGAACCAGGTGTGTCTGCGCCACAAGGCGGAGGATTAGCCTAGTGAGCCGCGGCGCCGGCCCAGGACATGGGCTTCTAAAGGAGCAAAACTTTTAGGGGGAATACTTAGGGACAAGGTATGGTAAGGCATATTTTTTAAAGAAACATTTGGGAAAAATAAACTACAGAGGGTTCTCAGTGTTGGACTAAGGAAATTCAATATAGTTCTCCAGGTCTGTGGTTTTCAACTCTCCTCACCTCTACCTTCTATTCTCAGGAAGAATTTGTCGATCTCTGGTGACATTTTGGTTGTCACAAATAGGCAAGGAAGGTTTGCTACTGGCAGCTGGGAACTATTGGCCATGGATGCTGCTAAATAGACAGCCTACATTGCACACTCGTGAAAGATAATTTTCTGGCCCTAAATTTTAATAGTGCCATGTTTGGGAAATCTGGATCTGGGTAAGAGGGAGAAGTTCCAGAACGAAGACTGCATTATCTATGCACTATAATGAGGAAAGCTGAACAATTTGCTCTCTAGCCACAAATATTGCATAATCTGTGATTCTAAATGTTCCTATTTTAAATAAAAGTAATCATTACATTTCCAGGAGATTTGCATGGCTGATATGCTTTATGTTTATGCTTTATGTAATTTGATTTATCCTTGGAAAGGGAACACCAGTTAGTGGGAAGAAGTAACCTGTTCTGATAAACAGAATGTTAATTTAGCAGTGACCTGAAAGTGAACTCTTATGAAAGTCAGGAATGTGTTTGCACTAATTTGAGATTTTATTTTCTATTTCTTTTTGATATAAGAATTGTTGAAATAGTAAGAGCCAGAAGCTCTCCTCATTGCATTTCCATCTGGAAGAAAAATAAGACAAATATTGGAGTAACTCCATTCCAATTTTGCAAATTCAAGAATAGTATTGTGGAATGAACTATCGTTTGAATAATTTCTGGAACGTATTATGTTTTAAATAAATGTAACTCAGTCTCTTTTCTTGTGTAATCGTTCTAAGAAAACATGTACCTGAGAAAAATTACCCTGACCTCTTAAAGCAGACATATATCTTGTAGGAATTTTGCTTTTCAAAACTAAGCACAGTGTATTACTTTTAAGTTCCCAAACTCTCACTTTCCTATTTCAAACTAAAAGTAGGATCAAGACAATGACTCAAATAGCTATGAAGAAAAATGCAAAGTTAGATGGATGTTTGGTCTAGTGGTTAAGATGCTGGTTAAGACACCAGTACCTCTCATATTACCTGTTTCATTCCAGGCTCCAGCTACTGGTTCCAACTTCCTGCTAATACAGATCCTGAGAGGCATCAAGCAATGGTGCAAGTAATGATGTCCTTGCCACCCATATGGGAGACTGGACTGTGTTCCTGACTTCTTATGAGCATTTAGGGAATGATTCGGTTGATGAGATCCCCCCCACTTCCCCCTTCCTCCCTCTCTCATTTACAAAAAGAAAAGAAATATAAATGCAAGGATCATATTATGCCTTACAATATTAAGCTCTCTCTATCTGTTCATAAAATGTAGAAGCACTTACTAACAATATGAAATGGAAAAAAGAAAACCATAGAAGTATTCTCTTCATAATTTTTTTCTGTCTAATGGAATTCAAATTCACCTATTTATTGACAACTGTGAGATTTCTATCTCCAGAGTAGGCATTACTCGTGAATTTCAGGCTGACCTGTCCCCAGTTTTATTTGCATGTGGACGTTGAAGGCTATATGATCTCAAATTCTCTATGCATGAATCAACCTGATAAGTTTCATCCCCAAACATGCTTCTCTGTTGCCTACCCATTTTGGTTGATGGAAATTCCATACTTCCAACCTTTCAGGCCAAAATCCTTCATTGTATTACCTTCTAAAATATGTCCAGAAACCAACATTATTATCACCTACTTCTTATCCTTACTACACTAGGAGATCCTCTCTTCTCTACCTCACTGAAAGCACAATATACTAGTTTATTTGCTTCCACCATTGCTCTTGAGTCTATTCTCATCAGAGTCATAGGATGATTCTTTCCCAACATAAGTTGCATTCAGTCAATATTCAAGCTGCACTGGCATTCTATTTCACTCAGGGTCAAAGTCAAAATCCTTTAACTAACCTTTGATGGCCAATCAGGAGCATCCAGCATTTTATTTTTTTTTTTTGACAGGCAGAGTTAGACAGTGAGAGAGAGAGACAGACAGACAGAAAGGTCTTCCTTTTTCCATTGGTTCACCCCCCCAATGCACGGCGCTGATCCGAAGCCAGGAGCCAGGTGCTTATCCTGGTCTCCCATGCAGGTGCAGGGCCCAAGCACTTGGGCCATCCTCCACTGCACTCCTGGGCCACAGAGGAGAGCTGGACTGGAAGAGGAGCAACCGGGACAGAATCCAGTGCCCCAACTGGGACTAGAACCTGGGGTGCTGGTGCCACAGGTTGGGGATTAGCCTATTGAGCCGCGGGGCTGGCCCATCCAGCATTTTTTAAAGACCCAAAGAGTAAACACTTCAGGCTTTGTGGGTCACAGCATTCATGTCTCAACTACTTTACTCAAGATAATTAATGAGAAAATGTGGATGAATGGTTGTGACTATGTTCCAATAAATCCTTATTTAAAAACAGCAAGCCAGATTTGACCAGTTGTATCTTGCTGACCAATGTCAAAGATTTCCTTTACTTGCTTTATTTTTCTCCATAACATTTAACAGTACTCAGTATGCTGTTTATTAACTTACTTATGTTTTTTCTCTTCTAGTTAGAATATAAGTTACACCAAGGAAGATGCATTATCTCTTTCCTTTACGCAGGATCTCCAGTATGTAGACACATGCTGGATACATAGTAGGCATTAATAAGTGTTCAATGGATGACTGAATGAAGATGAAGATGCAGTTATGCAGGAGATCATTGATCTGCTGCTGCTGTATCTCTGAATATGCATGCGAAGAACTAAAGCATCCATGTCACTGACTACATGTTCATGTACTCGCCCCATTACATTGAGCAGACTTTTCCCAACACATCCTGTAGACTTCTTGATCCTGAGAATATATGCAGGGTTTTAAAACCAAGAAGAATATATACAATAAAAATATTTTCTCCAATCATTAAAAAAACAAGGAGAATATATGCAGGTAACAATGAATTTGGATATCAAAGAAGAATTTATTATGATTCTGTAGCAATATGTTTTTCAAAACCACTCTCAACATCTATTATTTCATTTCATTCTGATAAGGAGTCAGAGAAAAAATGTTTTTTATCCGCATTGACTAATTAAAAATACAAGGTATAGAGGTCAAATAACTCTCCAGGAGTCACAAAATCACTGAGTCTTTCCCAGAGCCAAACCTAACACTTAAGTCTCAGGTCTTCTCCATTGAATAACTGCTTTGCCACAAGGTATGTTTATCTTAGGGTACATTTGATTCTCAGTAGTTAAGGTTTTATGTTTCACAATAAAACGCAAATATAGTCCATGGGGTAAAAAAAGAAAACTTTGCCTCCTGAAATATTTTTCAAAGTTGTGTGAGAAAGCAAGGCAGTTAAGTTCACCCATCCCTGAAAATAATAAATCTAGGCTTTACCAGGAGAATTACTGGGTGCTAAATGACAATTTTCTAGTAAGGATGAAGAATAAAGGTAATATTCATGGGGAAAGTAGTAAAACTTTCAAAAACAATCAAACCTTTAAACTTCGGTGACCTCTGTGTCTCCGGAGACTCTTCAACTGGATTTTAGCAAAGGGCACTCATGGTCTTGAAAATCCCTCAGCGAGTTCTTCCAGATCCTTTTTTAATCACAATTTTGGGGAGCCAGGCTCCATTTTCTTAGAGGCAAAGAGACAGCAAGAAGATTTCTGTTCCCATGTCTGAAGCCAACCATACTCTAAAGATAAAAGGGAAATGTGAAACAATGATCTTTTAGTATGACATTCTGGTTTATGACGTGATATGTTGACTTTGTTTCTTTTGGAGAGAGAAGCTATGTAAATTCAACATCAATACTCATCTAAACTAACAGCTGTATATTCCAAACTAACAGCTAAAACACCTAGCCTCGGAACACCTGAAATATAATTTACATGGAAAAGAAAATTTCAGCAGCTTTCAGTGTCTACCTTGGGGATACTCCCTTTTATCATTACCTACAACTACACAATCAGAAAACTCTTTATAACCAAAAATTCACCTGTCATAAACGTGTAGTGGTATACTGGAGAATAAATTCTGATTAGAAATGTGCTTTAATGGGAGGCCAGTGCTATGGTGCAGCAGGTTACCTGTAGAGTCAGCATTCCACATGGGTGCCAGTTTGAGTCAAAAAAAGGAAAGAAATGTGCACTAGAGCCCTGCCCAAGTTCTACCCCATCCTAACTGCCCTAATTTCTCTTTCCATCAAACGTAAATACACATTTTGATTCTCAGTAGTTAAGATTTTATGTTTCACAACGAAAGGCAAATATAGCCAAAATAAAGACATTTTGGTCTTTACCATTCAATTTAGCACTTCTTGCTACTTCTTAATATTTAAATATTATATACATGATCACCCTCTTTCTTCTGTTTTAACTTTTATTTAGCAAATATAAATTTCTAATGTACAGCTTATGGATTACAATGGCTTTTTCCTCCCCATAACTTCCCTCCTGCCCAAAACTCTCCCATCTCCCACTTCCTCTCCCATTCCATTCACATCAAGATTCATTTTCAATTCTCTTTATATACAGAAGAACCATTTAGTATATATTAAGTAAAGATTTCATCAGTTTGCACCCACACAGAACATAAAGTGTAAAAATCTGTTTGAGTACTGGTTATAGCATTAATTCACATTGAAAACACATTAAGGACAGAGATCCAACATGAGGAGTAAGTACACAGTGACTCTTGTTGTTGACTTAACAATTTGACACTCTTGTTTATGGCGTCAGTAATCTCTCTAGGCTCTAGTCATGAGTTGCCAAGGCTATGGAAGCCTCTTGAGTTTGCTGACTTCGATCTTATTCAGACAGCATCAAAGTCAAAGTGGAAGTTCTCCCTTCAGAGAAAGGTACCTCCTTCTTTGATGGCCCGTTCTTTGTACTGGGATCTCACTCGTAGAGATCTTTCATTTAGGTTTTTTTTTTTTTTTTTTTTTTTTTTTTTTTTGCCAGAGTGTCTTGTCTTTCCATGCCTAAATACTCTGATGGGCTCTTCAGCCAGATCTGAATGCCTTAAGGCTAATTCTGAGGCCAGAGTGCTGGTTAGGACATCTGCCATTCTATGAGTCTGCTGTGTATCCCACTTCTCCTGTTGGATTTTTCCCTCCCATTTTTTATTCTATCAGTTAGTATTTTCAGACACTAGTCTTGTTTATGTGATCCCTTTGACTCTTAGACCTATCAGTATGATCGATTGTGAACTGAAATTGATGACTTTGACTAGTGAGATGGCATTGGTACATGCCATCTTGATGGGATTAAATTAGAATCCCCTGGCACATTTCTAACTCCACCATTTGGGGCAAGTCCGATTGAGCATGTCCCAAACTGCACATCTCTTCCCTCTCTTATCCCCACTCTTATATTTAACAGAGATCACTTTTCAGTTAAATTTTAACACCTAAGAATAATTATGTGTTAATTACAGAGTTCAACCAATAGTATTAAGTAGAACAAAAAAATACTAAAAAAGATAAAGTATTAAGTTGTACATCAACAGTCAGGACAAGGCTGATCAAGTCACTGTTTCTCATAGTGTCCATTTCATTTCAACAGGTTTCCTTTTTGGAGATTGGTTAGTTGTCACCAGTCAGGGAGAACATATGATATTTGTCCCTCTGGGACTGGCTTATTTCACTCAGCATAATGTTTTCCAGTTTCCTCCATTTTGTTGCAAATAACCGGATTTCATTGTTTTTGACTGCTGTATATTTTTCTATAGAGTACATGTCCCATAATTTCTTTATCCAGTCTACTGTTAATGGGCATTTGTGTTGATTCCTGGTCTTAGCTATTGTGAATTGAGCTGCAATAAACATTAATGTGCAGACTGCTTTTTTGTTTGCCAATTTAATTTCCTTTGGGTAAATTCCAAGGAGTGGTATGGCTGAGCTGTATGGTAGGGTTAATTCAGCTTTCTGAGAATCTCCAGACTGACTTCCATAGAGGCTTAACAGGTTTGCATTCCCACCAACAGTGGGTTAGTGTCCCTTTTTCCCCACATCCTCGCCAGCATCTATTGTTGGTATATTTCTGTATGTGAGCCATTCTAATTGGGGTGAGGTGAAACCTCATTGTGGTTTTGATTTGCATTTCGCTGATTGCTAGTGATCCTGAACAATTTTTCATGTGGCTGTTGGCCATTTGGATTTCCTCTTTTGAAAAATGTCTATTGAGGTCCTTGTCCTATCTCTTGAGTGAGTTGTTTGATTTGCAGTTTTGGAGTTTCTTGATCTCTTTGTAGATTCTGGTTATTAATCCTTTATCTGTTGCATAGTTTGCAAATATTTTTCCCCATTCTGTCAATTGTCTCTTCACTCTCCTGACTGTTTCTTTTGCAGTACAGAAACTTCTCAATTTGATGCAATCCCAAATGTTAATTTTGGCTTTGACTGCCTGTGCTTCTGGGGTATTTTCCAAGAAGTCTTTGCCTGTGCCTATATCTTGCAGGGTTTCTCCAATGCTCTCTAATAATTTGATGGTATCGGGTCATAGATTTAGGTCTTTAATCCTTGTTGAGCGGATTTTTGTGTAAGTGTAAGGTAGGGGTCTTGCTTCATGCTTCTGCACGTGGAAATCCAATTTTCCCAGCACCATTTATTGAAGAGACTGTCCTTACTCCAGGGATTGGTTTTGGGTCATTGATCAAATATGAGTTGGCTGTAGATGTTTGGATTGATTTCTGGTGTTTCTATTCTGTTCCATTGGTCTATCCATCTTTTTCTGTACCAGTGCCATGCTGTTTTGATAACAACTGCCCTGTAGTATGTTCTGAAATCTGGTATTGTGATGCCTCTGGCTTTGTTTCTGTTGTACAAGATTGCTTTAGCTATTTGAGGTCTCCTGTGTCTCCATATGAATTTCAGCATCATTTTTTTCTAGATCTGAGAAGAATGTCTTTGGTATTTTGATTGGTATTGCACTGAATGTATAAATTGCTTTTGGGAGAATGGATATTTTGATGATATTGATTCTTCCAATCCATGAGCATGGAAGATTTTTCCATTTTTTGGTATCCTCTTCTATTTCCTTCTTTAAGATTTTGTAGGCTGGTGCCACGACTCAATAGGCTAATCCACTGCCTGCAGCACCAGCACTCCAGGTTCTAGTCCTGGTTGGGGCACTGGATTCTGTCCTGGTTGCTCCTCTTCCAGTCCAGCTCTCTGCTGTGGCCCGGGAGTGCTGTGGAGGATGGCCCAAGTGCTTGGGTCCTGCACCTGCATGGGAGACCAGGAGGAAGCACCTGGCTCCTCGCTTCGGTTCAGCACGATGCGCCGGCCACAGCATGCCAGCTGCAGCGGCCATTGGAGGGTGAACCAATGGAAAAAGGAAGACCTTTCTCTCTGTCTCTCTCTCTCACTGTCCACTCTGCCTGTCAAAAAAAATTAAAAAATATAAAAAAATATTTTGTAATTCTCATCATAGAGATCTTTAACATCCTTGGTTAAGTTTATTCCAAGGTATTTGATTTTTTTGTGTGTGGCTATTGTGAATGGGATTGATCTTAGAAGTTCTCTCTCAGCCATGGCATTGCCTGTGTATACAAAAGCTGTTGATTTTTGTGCATTGATTTTATATGCTGCTACTTTTCCAAACTCTTCTATGAGTTCCAATAGTCTTAGTAGAGTTCTTTGGATCCCCTAAATAAAGAATCATATCATCTGCAAGGAGGGATAGTTTGAGTTCTTCCTTCTTTATTTGTATCCCTTTAATTTCTTTTTCTTGCCTGATGGCTCTGGCTAGAACTTCCAGAACTATATTGAATAGCAGTGGTGAGAGTGGACATCCCTGTCTGGTACCAGATCTTAGTGGACATGCTTCCAACCTTTCCCCATTCAATAGGATGTTGGCCATGGGTTTTTCATAAATTGCTTTGATTGTATTGACACCTCTTTCTTTTAACTATAGTACAAGTCTGAAGTTTTGAATTTGAATCTTTTAATACTAAATTCCATATAGTAAAGGATTAAATATATTTGGTGCATAAAATAAATGATTAACTTTTTAAAGAATTTATTTATTTATTTATTTATTTGAAAGGCAGAGTTACAGAGAGAGAGAAGGGGAGGGAAGGAAGGAGGGGGAGAGAGAGAGAGAGAGAGAGAGAGAGATCTTCCATCAACTGGTTCACTCCCTAAATGGCCACAACAGCCATACTGGGCCTGGCAAGGGCCAGGAACCAAGAGCTTCATCTGGGTCTCCCACATCGGTACAGAGGCCCAAGCACTCAGATCCTCAGCTGCCACTCTCAGGCACATTTGCAGGGAGCTGGACTGGAAGTGGGGCAGCTGGTACTTGCACTGTAGTCCATATGAAATGCTGGCACCGCAGATGGTGGCTTAACTTGCTGCTTCATAATGCTATCCCCAAATGACTTACTTTTAATTTTCTTCAACGTCTTTGCATGAGTTCATAGTTGCTCATGAAATAAAATCCAAACATTTTAGTATGAGATAAAGTGTTCTTTCTGATCTAAAGCTAGCCCATCTCTCCAGCCTCAAGTTTCACTGCTCTCAATGCTGTCTCCTCCTCTACACACATTACCATGCCACATACACATACATGCATCGCAGGCTAGGACAGTGTGGAAATGTGAATCATGTCTCAAGTTCACCTTGTTTTGCATTTTACTTCTGTTTTTTGACATCTCAGTCTTGTCCTTGATCTGCGGTGACTTTTCCTCTTTGATCCCTGTGTACCCTCCCTCTTTTCATCTTGGAAGACTCAACTCAATGACACTTCTCTGAGAAGTATATGTGATCCTCTCTTCCAGCCCCTCCAACAAGGGAGTGCTACTTTTCTATCTTATACATTCATCTATAGCAACACCTCTCATAGTCCAATAATAAAAGTTTTGTGTCTGCAGATCTTTTCTCTCTAACTAGCTGATAATATTCTTGATGTCCACATCTTATTCTTCATAGTAAGAAGCATCTAACAAGTATAAAGCATTCTGTGAAATCCTCAGGGAAACTTTTAAAAAATAGACATATGGAAGTAAGCGTTCTTAAAATTGTTTAAGTGTGTTAGGTATACACACTCTAAAAGACCTATAAACAACTTTATATTGGTTAGAGTCCTGTCAAGAGGCAGAAACTACAGCAGCACATTGAATAAGAATAAAGAATTGTTAGCTAGGAAAATCCAGCTATTAAACACTGAAAAAGAACTCTATGTGGCCCAGAATTTACTGGCACAAAGAATCAGCTACTACCTTTAGGCTGCAGGGCTATGGATAATAAACAGACCAAAAACTTAGGAGTGGGTCTCCCAAGATAGACTTAGATCTCTTCAGAGTGCTCAACAAAGTTACCACAAATAAGGGCAGGAGAGCTTCTCAGATTCTGCTCCTACTGGGGAAACATGGCCTACAGATGAAGCTGGAGCTGCTAGACTCCTACACTAACTTAAAAAGTGGGGAACGTAAGCCATCTTCCTGCCACTACTTCTTTTTATTGTCCCACTAGTGCCCTCTATTGATGAAAGTTAACATCCTGCCAGCTGGCAAAGGAGAAATGTTTACAGGGCACAGTTTCATTTTTATAAAGCTGGGCAAGGAAGGGTGTACATGGAACTGATAGCAAATAAATTAAAAATTAACACAAACTGCAAGGCAAAATTAAACAATGAGATACATAAGATATAAAAATGAATAAGTGAGGCAGTTATATGGGCAAAATTAATTCTTCATATTTCCTTTCTGAAAGAATATTATAAATATCTGTTTGATTTTTTAATAATGCAACAATTTTTTTAACTTTTATTTAGTAAATATAAATTTCCAATGTACAGCTTATGGATTACAATGGCTTTTCCCTCCCATAACTTCCCTCCGACCCACAACTCTCCCATCTCCCACTCCCTCTCCCATTCCATTCACATCAAGATTCATTTTCAATTCTCTTTATATACAGAAGATCAATTCATTATATATCAAGTAAAGATTTCAACAGTCTGCACCCACACAGAAACACAAAGTGTAAAATACTGTTTCAGTACTATTTATAGCATTAATTCACATTGGACAACACATTAAGGACAGAGATCCAACATAAGGAGTAAGTGCACAGTGACTCCTGTTGTTGATTTAACAAATTGACACTCTTGTTTATGGCATCAGTGATCTCCCTAGGCTCTTGTCATGAGTTGCCAAGGCTATGGAAGTTTTTTGAGTTCGCGGACATCGATCTTATTTAGACAGGGTCATAGTCAAAGTGGAAGTTCTCTTCTGCCTTCAGAGAAAGGTACCTCCTTCTTTGATGGCCCATTCTTTCTCCTGGGATCTCACTTGCAGAGATCTTTCATTTAGGGTTTTTTTTTGTTTTTTGTTTTTTTTTTTTTTTTTTTTTTGCCAGAGTGTCTTGGCTTTCCATGCCTAAAATACTCTGATGGGCTCTTCAGCCATATCTGAATGCCTTAAGGGCTGATTGTGAGGCCAGAGTGCTATTTAGGACATCTGCCATTCTATAAGTCTGCTGAGTAATACAACAAAAATTTAAATATAGAACAATGCAAAAGTAATATCAATTTGATTAAACTGAGTCTAGATTTTCTAAATTCCATGAGTAAAATGTATTTCTTTCTTTCCAAGTTTTAGCATAAAAGTAAAAATGGTAGATTTCAGTTAACTAAAATGATGAGTTTGAGATAATTGAAATATTACCAGGATTGAACCAGATTATCTGAACCAAATTGCAATAAAACTATTTTTCATAGAATTGAGTTATCTTTTTACTCTTATGTAGAGTAGTAAGAGGAGAGAGAAGCTTAAGAAAACAACAGTAGGGAATAGAAACTCATCAATCTGTTTAATTTTTGTCAGTTGAGCAACTATAACTTCATTAATAGAATGAAGGAATAAAATAAACAGAAATAAGTCAAATGTGCCTATTAGACACTGGATACAGGATGCAGTATCACAACCTATGTTGTTCACAACCTGGGCTTGCTCCTCTGAAACTTGGATGGTATAAATGGTGTCTGTCCAATAGTTCTTATATTTTCCTTAAGATGCTCCATTAACATCATGAACTTAGATAGTGTGAGTGCAGTTTTGCATGCTGTGTGTGTCATTTTCAGAATGTGAAATCTAAAGAATTGAAGTCAATTAGGAAAACAAGCATTGCATTCCTGAGTTCAGATGATGTGAAGAATGCCGAGAAATCTGTGGAACTGATAAATTGAGAAAGATTTATGGGGCCGGCGCCATGGCTCACTTGGTTAACCCTCTGTCTGTGGTGCTGACATCCCATATGGGCTCCGGGTTCTAGTCCCAGTTGCTCCTCTTCCATTCCAGCTCTCTGCTGTGGCCCGGGAGGACAGTGGAGGATGACCCAAGTGCTTGGGCCCCTGCACCTGCATGTTAGACCAAGGAGGGGCATCTGGCTCCTGGAGGCAGCCATTTGGGGAGTGAACCAATGGAGGGAGGTCCTTTCTCTCTGTCTCTCTCTCTCTCACGCTCTATAAATCTATCTGTCAAATTAATTTTAAAAAATAGAGAAAGCTTTGTAACTGCAACTCATATTGAGTACCAAAGTTTCTTTAATAGAAACACAAAAATATTCTCAGATGGACATTTGTTTCCAACTGACATGAAAGAGTTTGAGAAAGGACAAGCTATGGATGTTAGTGTGTTGGCATAAGTGACACTTGCTTTCAGTGGTCTTTCACACAGGCTTTCGTCACAAGGGCTATAACTGACAAGTGGCATGGCTCAGCCTGATTAGGCTTCTCTTCCATTTAAAATCAACACCACACATCCCCACTGTGTTCATTTTTCCTTATATCCTCATCATCAAGAGATTTCTTTCTTTGATTTCCTTTGGATGGTCTCCAAACACTGATTTTTCACTATGGAATGGGACAAAGTCCATTAGAAATGCTTGTTTTCCTTTTCTGACAAAATGCAGCCATTATGCATTGCTTCTTCTCTGAGAACTAACAAATTTCAGTGCAAATGCCATTGGACTCATCTTGAAAGGACAGACCACTGAAAGACAGTTGTTCTTCCCCTTGGGGGAGCATCTGGGAGTAATATTCCCATGTATCAAATTTGTTAGCTCCTGTCTCACCCACACCAAGATTCCTTGCAGTTGGACACACACACTGGCTTGTCAGATTATGTCAATTTTCTAGCATCACAGAGGAGCTTCCCATTGGGGTGGCCCAAATGTTTAACAGAGAAAAAATCCCACACTACCCCCTCACTGCCTCACTGAATACTGATTGTCAGAGAAAAAAAAAATACCCAACTCTGGTTATTTTTCATTGTGTCTGGTGAACACTGATCTGATCCTTTATCCCAATTTGTTAAGCATCTATTCCAAAAATGAAGTCAGATTGTATTTCCAAAGTATTCTTCAAGTTGTAGCAGACACTCAGATGTGTTTTTCTCAAACATAAGCAGCCTCTACTGTTCCTTGAGCATGAATATTTTTGTTATTTCTTAGAAGATCCATTCTATGGCCTAAGAAGTATTGTGCACATGCTTAGATAATGTGCTGGAGATTTCTAAATGAGGTTCAGGTACTTCAGCTATTTCCCAGGAATGCACTAAGGTTTAAATTCAAACCAGACTGAACCGATCAGCACGTTTCCATGATGAATTACTATTTATGTGAACTGACAAAGCAGTGTGATTTTTCCATCAGTTATCAAATCTGTCTTTCAAGATTGGCAATAAATATTTATTCTCTTCAGTAAGAATGGTGCAAAATATGCTTCAGTAAGAATGGCACAACCTGCTGTTTGCTATGACAGAGGATGGGTGGAAATAATGCTAACTCTTTTTAAAATCTTATTCAGATATTATTGAGCTCTTCATGGGGTTTAAAACTAGGAAAGTTACTTTTCTGCAAATTACTCCCATGATAAATATTCACTAAGTACTTAATGATGTTGGATTATTTTATCTCAACAACTATTCAAGGCTCATACACACCAAAGGAAATGAAGAAGATTAAAAAAAAAAACAGATTATCTACCAAAGGAAATGAAGAAGATTAAAAAAAAAAACAGATTATCTATGCCAATCAATAGAAAAAAAATGTTATAAATCAATTCTCAATGAATCTGACTCTACGGCATACCTGTGAAATAATCAAGTAGATACGTCAAATAAATGTTTTCAAGTGATAAGACATTGCTGACATCTGATGAAGTAGAAATTTAGGGACTACGTCTTTTTCTTCCCTTGTACCACATTGAACTATTATTGAATATTTCTTAAATGAATAGCTTTGTGATTTGCTGCATTTCCTGGCTAATAAAGGTAAAGATTATTGAATTGAAATTAAATTTATCATTTAAACTGGGTTAATCTAGAACAATTTTTCAAACTCAGTGCTACCGAAATTTGGGATCAGATAATTTTGTAAATATGACCAATATGTTCATTGGAGGACGTTTAGCAAAGTTCCTGGTCTCTGTCCCCTAAATGAGAATAGTACCTCCCATCCAGAGTAGGGGGAAATAAAAGTTTCCATTAACTTTCAGATGTCATCTTAGGAAAGAATCACTCCAAAGAGGAAGTCAATTGGCCAGGATCAAAGCAGACATATAACCTAAGTGTAACATAAGGTTAACATATAACCTACTACCAACATCTTCACCATTCTGTCACTCTTTTCCTCTGAAAGGTATCTTCTGTTAATCCTATGTAAAAGTATGCATTTTCTTGGCAGTGGGAGCATCAAGAAATGGAAGGTTTGCAAGAGTCTAAGGATAGACATGAACCCTAAAATCCTATACATGAGGATTCCTAAAGTGAGAAGAGAAATAAAGGTAACCCCCTTCATTGATATTATTGTTCCATAATACTTTCATTATATAATGATTTTTCTAGAAAATATGTTAAACATCATATATTAATACTGGGCCAATGTTTATCAATCCTCATTGACCAGATGGCTTTAGAAAAGAACATCGAGATGGAGACCTCTGCCTTATTGTTTGTCATTCATATTTAATTGAATTCTCTTCATTTTTGAAGTACTGGTTCCAGCTATAACTATTTTCAAAGTTATTTGTCTCCCCGATGTAATTTATTTCAGTTGTATTTATTTATTGCATCTGTAAAACTATTTCCAAAATTAACCTTTATTGAAATATATAATTAATATGACAAAAACTATCTTACCTATTTTACCCACTGTGTTTTTTAGTGTCTTGATTAGTCTCCTAGAATAAAAAATAATAGGAGGTAGTTCACGTAAATCCCAAAAAACTGTCTTTGTTCACTACTATTGGAACAGATTCCCTACCCAGTTTCCAGTGGTAGAAAAAAAAAGGATAAAATATGTGGTGTTTGTTTTATTCGCAGTGATAGATCATCAGTTCCTCCTCTTGATTGGTAATGGATGTGTTGCATTATCTGCTCCCAATACCTGCTTCAAGAAGCTCCCAGAAACAGCAATTTTAGATTCAGGAAATTGGAAGAAACAGAGGAAGTGGAAAATTGTATGCATGGATTGTAAGAAATATCTTAATTCATTTCTATTTGTGCCAGTAGCAACACAATGAGGGTAGGACTTTACATCTAGAAGAAAAGCAGAAGTCTATTTCATTTGCTTACATTTTGTCACATATAGAAGAGCGTATGATGTCGCTCCCCCTCTTCATGGAGGAACGACACAGGACCCTGCGTTGTTCTTTTGTCTGCTTGGCCCTTCCCGGGTTTGCTGCTAGTTCTTCCCGGGTTGGCTGCCGTCCCTCCACCTCCGTGGAGGGGCGGGCCCCCCTGTCACTTTCCCCACTTCCGCGGGGGAGCGGCACACCGCCAGCCGGCTCTCTCGGGGGCTGCTCAGATGTTCCTCAGGTGTTCCTCTTAGATGTTCCTGGTGCATGTTGTCTCTCTCCTCCTTTATAGTCCTCTTCCACCAATCCCAACTCTGCTACCCACACACCGAGTACGCTGCTCTCCTCCAATCAGGAGCAGAATCAGCTCCTGCAGGTTATTGGTCGAACTGGAGGCACCTGTGTAGAAGCTGTTTATTCCTCTCCCAGCGCCATATTGTGGGAGAGCAGATGCATAGAATAAGTCTTAATTCCAGTAACTTAGTCTAGTCCGAGTTGCTCCCCACAATATGATATGCATGTATGCTTAGTATTTCAAACCTCTGATTACTTAGACCTCAAACCAGAACGTAAATCTTAGATACATGATTACTCAGGAGAAACTGCAAAACCACGTAGATCTTAGCATAATATATATACAACACTGTATGTCATATATATATGGACAAATAAATACAATGTACACTAGTGTATGTAATATATGATTTATGCATTGCTGGGCTACTCCATTTATTCTAGAAATGGACTATTCTAGAAATGACTATTTTAGAATCAGAATTTCACTACAAACGATTTTCTTCAAATTTAAACTATATTTTACAATAAAGTTGGGGTATTTGTCATTTCACAAGCATAAAATTTATAAAAGTGTGAACTTCTGTTTTTCCTCAGTAGAGCGTAGGGAACTTCCTTATACTGAACAGAGGAGTAGGGAAAGTAGCTGATTCGTTTGCTTTATGTCTGAATGTTTGGTTTATCCTCATCCATGGAGCATTTGAGAGAACAATATTAATAACAGCAACAAAAAAGAATGTATAAATGAGATAGTATTTCTAGAAGTATAATTAAGAACAGCTATTTAGCTGGCGCCGTGGCTCACTAAGCTAATCCTCCGCCTTGCGGCGCCGGCACACCAGGTTCTAGTCCCAGTCGGGGCGCCGGATTCTGTCCCGGTTGCCCCTCTTCCAGGCCAGCTCTCTGCTGTGGTCAGGGAGTGCAGTGGAGGATGGCCCAAGTACTTGGGCCCTGTGCCCCATGGGAGACCAGGAGAAGCACCTGGCTCCTAGCAACAGCGGCAGTCATTGGGCGGTGAACCAACGGCAAAGGAAGACCTTTCTCTCTGTCTCTCTCTCTCACTGTCCACTCTGCCTGTCAAAAAAAAAAAAAAAAAAAAAAAAAAAACAGCTATTTAAAGCAAATTGAAGTAAATATCACAAATATGAGGATTCAAAAAGTCTATGTAATTTCATCATTTATTCTTATTTCATTGCAGGACTTTTGTTGTTGGTGTTGTTTTATTTTGTTTTCATATTTTTGACAGTGGAATCAGGAGATGAGTTACATAATCTTTTGGTGGCGAAGAAGAAAATAATTATACGTACTTCCTGCCCCTAAATGTTGAAACAACTTTTCTGAGTGTTAAATTGTGAAATCCATAACAAGCCATATGACCCAACAGCTCTGACAGATACAGTAAGTACATACATTTTTTTTGTGTGTGTATATATATATGTGTGTGTGTGTGTGTGTGTACAAAGATTTTGAAATACTCAAAATTTCAGTTAAAATAAACTGAAATGTATCAGGATTAGGCAAATCTATAATGTTACTGGATAAAGTAAGAATAATCTTAAAAATATATATTATATTCACCCTGGGGAACCACTGCATGACTAGGGAAAAGAAGGTCCTCTCACACCAATTTAAGAAAAGGAATCATGATAGTTTTATACAGAACTATCCTGGAAAGGGAGAGAGAAACATTCCGCCTTGAGCTAAAAATAAATGTGTATTTTCTGGCCAGAATAATGTACCGAGACCTAGGATCTGTTAGAAAATTCTTCTAAAATTATTCATTGCTCTTGGCTCTGCTTCATATGGTCCCTAAGAAAAAAAAGATGGCAGGAACAGTAGTCACTAAGTGGAGGGCATTTGTCTTCAAGATTATGAATCACACTCCTGTGGTTTCAGAAAGGTAAGTCAATCACCTTGAATATAGCCAACTCAGGTACATTGATGATCTGGTACGAATTCTAGCAGCAAGTCATCTCAACAGACTGAACCAAGTTGCCAGCTAAGGAAGAGTCTCCCATGGCCACCTCCCTAAAGAAACAACAATGTGATAGCTCTGCACATACCAAAGCACCTTCACAAGAGCTACAGAAGTGGTGCCTCAACCTCTCATAAAACAAGAAAAATTGCATTAAAAATATCAAGAAGGAGAGTTGCCCACTACAGTCCTTTCCCAACTCAAAGGAATGAGGTTCAGAGAGAGATGCTTTGCATTTAGGAGATGAAGAGTGAATGAATCCTAGTACCAGGCTCATAGAGAAAAACTCAGACTGAACCCCAACCCCTTGCCCCAATTCCCAGGCCCCTATCTGTGGAGTGAATATTTGGATCAGCAGCAGCCAGTATCTTCCACCACCCTCCCCAAGCCACTGGCAGGACTCAAAATTCTAGCAGTACAGAAAGACAAGACAGAGGAAGTAGCTTAGGACCATGCCTCAGGGCTCATGATAGGTCATAGGTCATGGCCTACCACACCAAGACCCAACATTGAGAAAGCGCAAAGGTTTCTAGCCCAGGCCAGTGTTCCCAAACCAAGTCTGTAGCCTTGCCCTGCAGAGGACAGAGGCCTGCATTCTGGAGGTCAGTCTCATTTTATCATGTGTAACTGCTAGCTTCTGGTAAGCTTGGTGAACACCTCAGGTGCAACCAGTCTGGGACTGGTCCTGGTGGCCAGAAAGCTCCCTTTTTCACTTTCCTCAAACCTCAGGAAGATAGGAAGATACCCCAGGACTATATGTCTTGTGTGTCAGTGCTGGGTTAGTAAGAGCCAAGGCTTGGAAAATTTTAGCGGTTTTAATTCAAGGCAAGTATCTGTATAAAGTCTCTGCACTTGCCTTAGTATCAGGCAGAGACTTCAACCGTGGTACGACAGATTTGCTTCAGCATGCAACACTGTCAGCCTCTTGTAGGCCTGATGTGTACTCCCCAAGTGTGCACAACCCAGTGACAGCAAGGCCCAAATATGCCCCACCTATGGTCCACCTTTATCATCCCTCCTACACCCCTGGAAAGATAGCAAGGAATCACAGGGCTATCAGTGCCAGCCTGCTGAATCCTAACAATCCATGTCCTCATGCCAGTGCCTGCAGACAAAGTCTGTGGACCTGTTTCTGTGCTCAGTGAAGTTCAGTGTGGTTAGGTAGTCATATACCTCATCCAATATCACTAGTGACTGGTAGGTGTGGCATCAGGCAGTGATCCCACCTCGGCAGAAGACAAACCAAAGCAGTGTGAGCTTTGATCCCACTCCCAGGTTGCTCTGGTCTTGATGGCTGAGAATGCTAGGTGTGATCTAGCATTGTGAACTTCATGGAAACAGGATAAGGAGTCTAAGCCTACCAAAGACCCAAGGAGAACCTTATAGGAATGGATTACTTTTTAGTCAATTCTCCAGTTCATACTAAACAATATGTAAGATGCTTACTTGGGACAAATTTAACTGGGGAGTATGATAAGACAGAATGAGTAAAAACATATCAAAAGCAGACCTGGAGTGAACTAAATTAGGATATTCTCTAAGCTAACATAGCAGAAATATCCATAGCCTCACAGAAAGTAAACAGACTGCTTAGAATTTCAAGGACAGCAAAAAGAAGGCAGGTTACTATAACTAATGCTTTAATACCAACAAGCATCAAGACAAATACCAACAAGCATCAAGAACTTCCAGGGACCCATGACCATACCTAAAGAGCAAAATAAGGTGACAGAAATCAACCATCTAGGAATTGAAATCTCTGAATGTTCAGATGAAGATTTTGAAATAGTTGTTTTAGGAAAACTCAATGGGATTCAAGAGAACTCAAACAATTCATACAGATTTGATAGATGAAAGTAATTGAACAAAATCAAGCATAAATCCTTCAACTGAAAAGTACACTAAGTGCAATTAAAAACACAATTGAAGGCATCATAAGCAGAATAGATCAAACAGAAGAAAAATCAGTGAGATCAAAATAGTTTCTTTGAAAATATACATTTGCAGGAGAAAAATTAAAAAGAAAAAAGAAAAAAACTCAAGAAGAATCAAGAGTCTGGCACTGTGGCATAATAGATTAAGCCTCTACCTGTGTTTTGACATCCCGTGGAAGTGCCAGTTAAAGTCCTAGAAGCTCCACTTCTAATCTAACTCCCTGCTAAGGGTCTGGGAAAGTAGTGGAAGATGGCCAAGTGCTTGGGCCCTTGCACTCACGTGGAAGACCTGGAAGAAGTTCCTGGCTCATGGCTTCAGATCAGTCCAGCTCAGGCAGTTGAGGCCATTTGGAGAGTGAACATGTGAGTGAAAGAGACCTCTCTCTCTGTCTCTCCCTCTTTCTCTCTGTAACTCTGCCTCTCAAATCAATAAATAAATCTTTAAAATAAATAAAAATAAAAAAGAAGAATCAAGAAAACTCATGAGAAATATGGAATACCTTTAAAATAACAAATATCCAGGTTATTAGGATTCAAGAGGATAGAAATCTGCAGGGGGCAGAAAGCACATTCGAAGATATAATCACAGAAAACTGGAGAAAACTACAATTGTCTAGGTATAAAAAGGTCAAAGTTCCCCAGTCAGATTCAACTCAATCAGGTCCACCCCAAGACATATTGTAGTTAAACTCTCCAAGGTTAAAAACAGAGAATTCTTGAAGTTTCAAGAGAGAAGAAGCAAACAACGTATTAAGGGGTCTTAATTCACCTGACTGAAAAGTTCTCAGTTCTCAGTAGAAATACTACAGGACAGGAGTGAGATGAAAATTTCACAGTACTCAGGGAAAAGCACGACTAGCCAAGAATACTGTACTCATCAAAGCTATCTTCAGATATGAGGGCAAGGTAAAAAGGTTTACAGACAAACAAAAACAGAGTATTTACCACCATCAGAACAGGCTTATAAGAAATGCTAAAAGGAGTTCTTCAAATTTAAGGGAATGCCAACAAGTAAGAAGAAAATATCAAATGGTAGAAAACTCATGGGTTAGAGTAAGTATTCAAACAAATCCAGAATGCTATAATTTGCAAACATGGTATATTAGCCATTTATATATTAGAGTGAGTGCTAAAATAATTGTAATCACTACATACATTAAAATCAACAGGCAATATTGAAGGAGGACAAAATCAGGGAACCAGTTAGATGCATTCAACAGTAAAACGTAAAGAAAGTATTCTAAAACATGCACAAAGAAATGCCAGCTTATCTTAAGAGGATCTCCAATTAGACACACAGCTGATTTCTCATCAGAAACAACACCAGCTAAGAGAGAATGGAGAGGCATAGTCCAAGTATTAAAAGAAAAAACTGTCAACCCAGAATACTGTACCCTACAAGAAATGCAACTCACCAACAAAGATGTAAGCAGACTGAAAATGAAAGGATGCAAAAAGATATCTCATGTAGCTTGGGCCCTGCACCCGCATGGGAGACCAGGAGAAGCACCTGGCTCCTGGCTTCAGATCAGTGCAGTACACCGGCCACAACACGCTGGCCGCAGCGGCCATTGGAGGGTGAACCAACGGAAAAAAGGAAGACCTTTCTCTCTGTCTCTCTCTCAGTGTCCACTCTGCCTGTCAACAACAAAAAAAAGATATCTCATGCTAATGGAAAGCAAAAAAGAGCAGGTATAGCCATACTAAAATGAGACGAAATAGACTTTAACACAAAAATTGGTAAATGAGACCAGGGAGGGTATCATGTAATGATTAAGGGAATCAATTCAACAGGAATATGTGACTGTAATGAACATATATGCACCCAATGCCAAGATGCCTGGTTATTTAAAATAAATTTTAATGAATCTAAAGGGAGATGTAGACTCCAATACAATAGTAACAGGGACTTTAGTACCTCACTTTCATCAATGAACAGATCAATTAGACAGAAAATCAACAAAGAAACAACAGAGCTAATAACACTATGGACTAAATGGACCTAACTGATATCTATAGAATACTTCATCTCACAGTTCAAGAACACAGATTCTTTTGTTCAATTCTATTTCTAAGATTTACCATATTCTAGGCCATAAAGCAAGTTTCAGTAAATTCAGAAAAAATTGAAATCATACCATGCATCTTCTCTGACCACAACGGAATGAAACTGGAAATTAAAAACTCAAGAATCTCTAAAACATATGCAAACACATGGAGACTGAATAGCATGCTCCTAAATGAACAGTGGATTATATAAAGAAATCAAAAGGGAAATCAAAAAATTCCTGGAAATGAGTGAAGATGACAATACAGCCTATCAAAACTTATGAGATATAGAAAAAAACAGTGCTAAGAGGGAAGTTTATAGGAATTCATGCCAACACCAAGAAATTCAAAGGCATAAAATTGATGAGCTATCAATGGCCTAAAAAAACAACAATAAACCAAACCCAAAATTAGTAGGAGAAAAGAAATAATTAAAATTACAGAAGAGAGTCCAGGTCTGTGGAGTAGTGGGTAAAACTGCCGTCTACAGTGCCAGCATCCCATATGGGTACCGGGTGAAGTCTCAGTTGCTCCACTTCTGACCTAGCTCTATACTATGACCTGGGAAAGCAATAGAAGATGGTCCAAGTCCTTGAGCCCCTGCACCCACGTGAAAGACCAAGAAGAAGCTCCTGGCATCAAATCGACGCAGCTCCAGCTGTTGCAGCAATCTGTGGAGTGAAACACTGTATGAAAGAACTGTCTCTCTCTGCCTCTTTCTGTAACTTTGCATTTCAAATAAACAAATAATTTTTTGTGAAAAATTACAGAAGAAATAAACAAAATTGAAGTGAAAAAATTCAACAGATCAGTGAAATGAAGAGCTAGTTTTTTTGAACAAATAAACAAAATTAAAACACCATTGGCGCAACTAACCAAAAAAAGAGGGAGAAGAACAAACCAATAAAACCAGAGATAAAAAAGTAGATATAACAACAGATACCACAGAAATAAAAAGAATAATCAGGAATTACAACAAAGAGTTGCATGCCAAAACATTGTAAAATCTAGAGAAACGGATAGAATCCTGGACACATACACTCTACCAAAATTGAGGCATGAAGACATTAAAAACTTAAATAGACCAATAACCAAGATGGAGATTGAACCAGTAATGAAAAAAAAATCCCAATAAAGAAAAGTCCAGAACCAGATGGCTTAATTGCCTAACTTTATTATACTTTTAAATAAAAACTATTTCTAATTTTCTTCAAGCTATTCAAAACAATTGAAACAGAGGGACTCCTCCCAAACTCCTTTTATGAGACCAGAATCACCTTAATTCCAAAACCAGAAAAATATATGACAAAGAAAGGAAACTATAGACCAATATCCCTGATGAACATGGATGCAAAAATCCTCAACAAAATACTAACTAAACATCAGAATGATCATTCATCCAGACCAGTGGGATTTATCCCTGGTATGCCTAGATTGTTTAACATTTGCAAATAAATAAATGTGTTACATCATATTAGCAAAGTGAACAGTAAAAATCATATGATTATCTCAATAGATACAGAGAAAGCATTTGATAAAGTAGAACATGATAAAAACCTTAAGCAAATTGAGTATAGAAGGAACATTTCTGAACACAGTCAAGGTAATATATGACAAACCCATAGCCAGTATCCTATTGAATGGGGAAAAGTTGGAAGCATTCCCACAAAGATCTGGAACCAGACAAGTGTGTCCGTCCACTTTAACCATTACTTTCAATATAGTACTGAAGCCATTAGGCAAGAGAAAGAGATCAACAGGATACAAATGGGAAAGGATGAGTTAAAATAATCCCTGTTTGCAGATGCCATGATTCTATGTATAGGGGAACCAAAAGACTACACTAAGAGACTATTGGAACTCAAAAGAATTTTGGTAAAGTTGCAGGATATAAAATTAGCACACGAAAATCAAAAGCCTTTGTATATACAAGATATGGCTGAGAAAGAACTTCTAAGATCATTCCTATTCACAATAACTACAATGAAAGAAACAGAAGAAGACACAAAAGCATGGAAAAATCTTCCATGTTCATGGATTGGAAGAATTAATATCTTCAAAATGTCCATACTACTAAAAGGAATTTACAGATTCAATGCAATCCCAATCAAAGTAACAACGACATTCTTTCAGATTTAGAAAAAACAATGCTAAAATTCATATGGAAGCACAAGAGACACCAAATAGCTAAAGCAATCTTAGACAACAAAACAAATCCAGAGGCATTACAACACCAGATTTCAAGACATACTAGAGAAATGGGCAAAGGACTTGAACAATCATTTTTCAAAAGATGAAATTCAAATGATCAACAGACACATGAAAAGATGCTCAGGATCTCTAGCCATCAGGAAAATGCAAATCAAAGCCACAGTGAGATTTTACCTCACCCCAGTTAAAATGGCTCTCATACAGAAATCAACAAACAACAAATGCTGTTGAGGATCTGGGGGAAAAGTTACCCTGGTCCACTGTTGGTGGGAATGTGAACTAGTACAGTCTTTGTGGAAGATAGTATGGAGATTTCTCAGAAAGCTAAAAATAGATTTACCATATGATCCAGTCATCCCACTCCTGGGAATTTACTGAAATGCAGTGAAATCAACATTCAAAAGACTTTTCTGAACCTTCATATTTATTGCAGCTCAATTCATAATAGTTGAGATATGGAATCAACCCAGATGCCCATAAACTTATATCTGGATAACTTAATACATTATCCCTCATAGTATTTTTTTTTGTCTGTTCTACTTAATATGACTGGTTTAATTCTGTAATTATCACACAGTTATTCTTAAGTGTTGAAAATTAACTGAAATGTGATCCCTGTTAAACATAAAAGTGGGAATAAGAGAGGGAAGAGATGTATAATTTGGGGCATGCTCGGGCTGACTTGCCCCAATTGGTAGAGTTGGAAACATACTAGGGGATTCCAATTCAATCCCATCAAGGTGGCATGTGCCAATGCCATCTCACTATTCCAAGTGATCAATTTCAGTTCACAATTGATCATAATGAAAGGACTAAGAGTCAAAGGGAGCACATAAACAAGTCTAGTATCTGCTAACACTAACCGATAGAATAAATAAAGGGGAGAGTGATCCAACATGGGAAGTGAGATACTCAGCAGACTCATAGAATGGTGGATGTCCTAAATAGCACTCTGGCCTCAGAATCAGCCCTAAAGGCACTCGGATCTGGCTGAAAAGCCCATGAGAGTATTTCAGGCATGGAAAGCCAAGACACTCTGGCAAAAAGATCTCTGTGAGTGAGATCCCAGTGGAAAGAACAGGTCTTCAAAGAGGGAGGTGCCTTTCTCTGAAGGGAGGAGAGAACCTCCACTTTGACTATGACCTTGTCTAAACAAGATAAGAGTCGGAGAACTCAAGGGGCTTCCATAGCCTTGGAAACTCATGACTGGTGCATAGGGAGATTACTGATGCCATAAACAGGAGTGTCAATTTGTAAAGTCAACAACAGGAGTCACTGTGCACTTACTCCTCATGTAGGATCTCTGTCCTTAATGTGCTGTACACTGAGGCTTAATGCTATAACGAGTACTCAAACAGTATATTTCACTTTGTGTTTCTATGGGGGTGCAAACGATTGAAATCTTTACTTAATGTACACTAAACTGATCTTCTGTTAAAAAAAAAAAAAAAAAGAAACTATCAATTCCCAACTTGACTCTCACTGGGATTAAACATGACAATAGGTCTGATCTGATTTCATCATCATTTAAAAAAAAATCATCTATTATTTTTCACTTTATGTTTCTGTGTGGGAACAAACTGTTGAAATCCTTACTTAAGGTATACTAAGCTGATCTTCTGTATACTAAGATAATCGAAAATGAATCTTGATGTGAATGGAAGGGGAGAGGGAGTGGGAAAGGGGAGGGTGGTGGGTGGGAGGGACGGTATGGGGGGGAAAGCCATTGTAACCCATGAGACGTACTTTGGAAATTTATATTCATTAAATAAAAGATAAAAAAAAAAAAGAAAATGTGGAAATATACACTATGGAATATGGAATATGGAAAAAGGAAATCCTATATTTTGACACAAAAATGGATGAAACTAGAAACCATTATACTTAATGAAGTAAACCAGTCCTAAAATCTGATCTGTGGTAACTAATAGAGTACAAAAAATGCAGTGTATAATTACTTGCATTTCAATCTGCATAGAATTATTCCTGTGCATAAACTGTTGAGAGGAAATGGTTTAAAGTCTAAATGAACATAATTATTATCTTGTAACCACACAGGAAATATTTAGATGTTACATTGTCATTGGTTCTATTTCATTGAAAGAAATTATGAATGACTAATTGATAAGAAATTACATATGGGTGAAATCGTCATTTATACATTCAATTATTATTTATAGCCATTGTCTATATTCCCACTAAACTAGGGTCTTTTTTCTTTTTACTTATTAAACTTATTTAGTGAAGTATTAAGCTTTTTTACTGTGGTGTAAATTTAAAACATGTTATTTCATAAACTGAAAAAAGACAAATATAAAAGGAAGGAGGGTGAGAGGGAGGAAAGTAGGAGGGAAACATTATTATGTTCTTAGACTTGTACATACAAATCACATTGAATCTGTTAAAACTAATTAAAATTAAAATATAATGAAAAGATATGAACATATTTTTAAAAAGCAAATGGCTACTTGAGCCAGTGAAAATCATCACAAAGATGAGATTTGCCTAGAAGATTGTCAAAGCAGAATTTGCCATTAGCTTGTATTTCATTGTGCCAATGGAGTCACAGTCAAGAAATGTGGTGATGAGGTGTGAGTGTATACTTTAGATGAATAAAAGGTATTTAGTTGAATAATCTTGTGATTTCACATTAAAATTACTCTTGATTAGACTCATAGAATGGCAGATGTCCTAAACAGCACTCTGGCCTCAGAATCAGTCTTAAGGCATTCAGATCTGGCTGAAGAGCCCATCAGAGTATTTTAGGCATGGAAAGACAAGACACTCTGGAAAAAAAAAAAAAAAAAAAAAAAACACCTAAATGAAAGATCTCTACGAGTGAGATCCCAGTAGAAAGAACGGGCCATCAAAGAAGGAGGTACCTTTCTCTGAAGGGAGGAGAGAACTTCCACTTTGACTATGACCTTGTCTAAATAAGATTGAAGTCAGCAAACTCAAGAGGCTTCCATAGCCTTGGCAACTCATGACTAGAGCCTAGGGAGATTACTGATGCCATAAACAAGAGTGTCAAATTGTTAAGTCAACAATAAGAGTCACTGTGTACTTATTCCTCATGTGGGATCTCTGTCCTTAATGTGTTGTCCAATGTGAATTAATGCTGTAACTAGTAGTGAAACAGTATTTTACACTTTATGTTCTGTGTGGGTGCAGACTGTTGAAATCTTTACTTGATATATACTAAATCGATCTTCTGTATATAAAGAAAATTGAAAATGAATCTTGATGTGAATGGAATGGGAGAGGGAGCTGGAGATGGGAGAGGTGCAAGTGGGAGGGAAGTTATAGGGAGGAAAAAGCCATTGTAATCCATAAGCTGTACTTTAGAAATTTATATTTACTAAATAAAAGTTAAAAAAAAAAAAGGATTGGGTTTAATTCATCAATTTCATCAAGGTTTCTCACTAGTGACTATGAACAAGTTGCATTTCATTGTAATGACAGTGGACATTATAAATTGATGTCAAATTCTTCCACGTTTCTTTTCCATAAAGTTTATTTGGTGTCCTTTATTCAGTAGAAATGTGGCTGTGGCTGTACCTGAGAAATTTAATACTCTGATAACTGATTTCTTGAAATATGAAAATAATTTTTTTAAACTTTTATTTAATGAATATAAATTTTCAAAGTACAGCTTATGGATTACAATGGCTTCCCCCCCATAACGTCCCTCCCACCCACAACCCTTCCCTTTCCCACTCCCTCTCCCCTTCCATTCACATCAAGATTCATTATCAAAGAAGGAGGTACCTTTCTCTGAAGGGAGGAGAGAACCTCCACTTTGACTATGACCTTGTCTAAACAAGATAAGAGTCGGAGAACTCAGAGGGCTTCCATAGCCTTGGAAACTCATGACTGGAGCATAGGGAGATTACTGATGCCATAGACAGGAGTGTCAATTGGTAAAGTCAACAACAGGAGTCACTGTGCACTTACTCCTCATGTAGGATCTCTGTCCTTAATGTGCTGTGCATTGAGATTTAATGCTATAACGAGTACTCAAACAATATATTTCACTTTGTGTTTCTATGGGGGTGCAAACTGTTGAAATCCTTACTTAATGCATACTAAACTGATCCTCTGTAAAAAAAAAAAAAAGAAAGAAAGAAATTATCAATTCCCAACTTGACTCTCACTGGGATTAAACATGACAATAGGTCTGATCTGATTTCATCATCATTTAAAAAAAATCATCTATTATTTTTCACTTTATGTTTCTGTGTGGGAGCAAACTGTTGAAATCCTTACTTAATGTATACTAAGCTGATCTTCTGTATATTAAGATAATCGAAAATGAATCTTGATGTGAATGGAAGGGGAGAGGGAGTGGGAAAGGGGAGGGTTGTGGGTGGGAAGGACAGTATGGGGGGGAAGCCATTGTAATCCATAAGTCGTACTTTGGAAATTTATATTCATTAAATAAAAGTTTAAAAAAAAAGATATTCATTTTCGTTTCTCTTTATATACAGAAGATCAGTTTAGCATACATTAAGTAAAGACCATAATCAGTTCAAAAATTTTGATACTCAGATGATCTGAGAATAAAATGGAAATCTAGACTCTCACTTTGGAAAAAGTAATTTTACAAGGGCTCGTACAAGCAGACATTTGGATACATTTCAGGGCATTCACACACTGAGTTTCCTAAAGAAACCAGAGCCACTGTTCCAGCTTTGCTTCTTCCTCTGCTCACCATAATTTGATTTTCTTTTTTTTTTTTTTATATATTCCTCCTATAACACCCTGGATCCTTTCTTCCATTAGCGGCAAGACACACTTTCCATTGGTTCCTACAACTCACAGTTAGCAACAGTGAGGTTAGTGGTCAGTGATGGGGGAAGGGATGGGATGAAGCAGGGGGAGTGTTAAGTCCCCAGCAGCTTCCTATGACCTGCTAGTGATCACTTTAGTTGCCTATGTGTAGTCAGTTTTCTGTGTGACAGAAATATTTGTGAATCCTAAACGTGGATGAGAAAAACAGAGGAAAGAACAGTATGAAAACATTAATAGAACAGTCACAAAACCAGCTCAGAGTTCTGCATAATATGGGAAAATCTTTGTGAGGTTCTGGCTACCAGATGCTTGCTCTTCCAAGATCCTGTTACTGTGCACTTCACAGAAGACTGAAGTGCCGGGAAACATACTAATAGCATTTGCAGTCCATCCCCAAAACAGGAAGACTTCAAGAGGGCTTCATGTGAGCCCAACCTTTTGCTTTGTTCAAGCAGCAACCAGATCATTTGCCTAAGATGGTGGGTTGGGGGTGGCTTTTATTTTTTCTAATCTTTCCTTGAAATCATGAAATTCCTGTCATAAAAATAAGAAATAGTATATGAAGCTGTGAGGTCAGATCACCCACTGCTTTCAGGAGTTCTCAATAGAGTTATTATGCTTTGGAACAACAAGGTGAGGGGAGATTATGGTTTCATACTAGTATCTAAATTTCCTGAATGTTTGCTTAAGAAAGGCTTTTATCATCATTGAAATGTTTAAAGAATTGAAAGGGCTGTTTTCTTTCCAATCCAATTTTTGAAATAGAAAACTCTAGGATGGAATGCAATAGCCACAGAACTTGAAAGTGCATTTCATACGTTATTTTTTAATCTGTTAAAAAATGCAAATTCAAGGGTTCCATTTGTATAATTCTTTTCATATTCCAGCGATGCATTTAAATACTGAAAAAACCTTTGCTTTAGTAGGGAAAAAAGATTAAATATCCTCCACCACATGATATCCCATGGTATTTTCCTCAGTTGTTAGTCACATCGTGCTTCTGGCCATGCCCCAGAAACCACAACCCTCAATTACATTTGCTTTCAGACATGTGGAAGAAACACATGCTAAAATAATTAACAAAATTATGGCATTTACATTTTTCCCCTGACTGTCAGTCCCTGTGATTCTCCAGCATATGATTCTATGGGAACAAAAACAATTATCATAAATCAAGCTGACCACATTCATCCTTACCTCGTGCTTTGAAAATGTCAAAAAGTGAAACAGAAGAAAACAGTTTTTCCATAAACTAAGCACACTGCACTCCCTGTTTGGCAGCCAACACCACATGTGATAATGGCAGGCAGGCAAAGCATCACATCTTATTCCAGAGGCATTAGACTAGACAGACGGCCAACTGCAGTTGGTCAGCAGTAGCTCTGAGCTGTGCTGTGTGCTCTGTGTTTGGTGTTCCTTGTTCTCTGTGGACGGAGTCTGGTGCTCATTGAACAGAATCTATACTAAAACCTAAAACTGATACCTTTAATAGAAAATGGAAGTAGAACAATAGGTCCTCATAGTATCAGGATTTGTCATAGCGGTGATAAAAGAATCTTCCAAATTCATCAGCCCGTGTATAACATTCCCCATTAGAAAGCAATGAGAGTATTGTATATTTGCATATACCCCTGTTATCCAATTTACTTACAAGACTTTGATAATTATTTGCTATTGATTTCATATTTTTGTAATTCCACAAACATTTGTTTAAAACCTACCATGGGCCAGGCACACATATACTGTGAGTACAGAGGTAAATAAGAGATAGCTCTTGTCTGGGAAAGTTCCTAACATAGGAAGAAAGATAGGCTTACACATAAATGGTTTCACATAATGCAATAGAGTGATAACCAAGCTTCATGAAACTCTCTATGAAACATCCAGGAGGAAGAAACAGATTTCATCTGTGAATCACAACAGAGCCTGTAGCCCTGACCACAGCCAAGACATATCTCTGGTAATTGTGCTATGAATCTCTTATTTAATCTTCTAGATCCCCTCTCTACATTTCTCCATCACATTCTTGCCCCAGGAATCTGTTCTCTGAGGACAGAACCAACAGACTATTGCCCTCTTGGCTACAGATAAGATGTTGTAGAAGTCAGACTATTTATTCACCTCTGCTTCCCTGCCCAGTTTCCACAGGTGGGCAGCATCTTTCCACCACAGGCTACAGCTCAAAGACCCTTTCCACACCCCTCCCAACTCCAAATTCCTGTCCTAACTTTCCCTTTTTTCATTTCAACCTAGGAGAGGTACTGCACAGTTGCTTGTTGGATTTCCTAAACTCTGTCCACTCTTTTGTAAATGATAAAGACCCTTTATTAAACTCTCCCATTTGAGAACACATTGATTTGTTCCAGGCCTCTGGCTGCTGCAGTACCCATTTCAGGATTGAAGGCATTCTCTAAGTTCAGTGCTATCCTTAGAGAAGCATGGAACCAGGGTTTATCACTTACTGAGCAAATTTGTCATGAATGTCGGAAAATTGGTGCTCCTGCTGATAATCCCAGTTTTTTTTTTTTTTCCAAAGGAATCCCATGACTCTGGAATCCCATCTCATCAATCCTGCGCCATAGGCAAGTCAACTTAATCATGAGGTTAAGGTCATGATCCCCTAAACAGCACCCTAGTATTTGAGAGAACAACAGATAGGCCATAGAGACAGGAGAGAACACCCCTTGCCCCTTCTCCCAGGAAGCAAGCCATGAAACCTTACTGACTTTCCTCTGGAAATAAGTAGTTAAATCTTCATTCCAGAGGGACTGTCCCACACCTGGAAGAATAATAAAGACATTCCTTCCTTTACACGTCTTTACCATTGAAGTCACGGAGACATGAAGTAGAAACTGAACAAACAGGTCCAATTGAGGAAAGCACCCTAGGTTCTAACCATTAGTTCATACTATTTTGTTCATCATATTTCTGTACAACTACCATAAAAATACACATTTCCCTGTTTCCTTGGGTCTTCATTTCTGAAGGCCTTCATGTCATTTAAAACTTAAATATGTACTCATTTCTCTTGTTAATCTTTTTTATAGGAGTCACAGCCATGAACTTTATGATGGGTGGTAAAAGATACTATTCTTCCCCTCCCCTGCTACCTTAATATTCACCACTCTGCAGTGGGGCCAAGTGGTAGACAGAATTCTGAGATCTGCACCAGCCCCTGGCATACACAGCTTTATCCCAGTAATTCAATCCAATGATAATTTAATTAGCACAGTGAAGGAATTTTATGGGTGTAATTAAGGTCCTAAATTGGTTGTCTTGTTAAGACTTTCTTTTTTCTTTAAGATTTTATCTATTCATTTGAGACAAAGTTACAGACAGAAAGAGGCAGAGCCAGAGAGGTTGTCTATCTGCTTGTTCACTCCCCAAAGGGCTGCAATGGCCAGAGCAGAGCCAATCTGAAGCCAGGAGCTAGGAGCTTCTTCTGGGTCTCCCACATGGGTGCAGGGGCCCAAGGACTCAGGCTGTCTTCCACTGCTTGCCCAGGTCACAGAGAGTTTGATTGGAAGAGGAGTACCCAGCATATGAACCAACACTTAATATGGGATGCCAGTTCCACAGGAGCAGGCTTAGTCTACTACACCACAGTGCCCAGCCTAAAAATCAGTTGTCTAAATTAGAGGCATTACCTGGTGGGCCTGCACTAATCATCTGAGCACTTTAAAAGCAGGGATTTGTCTGTAGTTGGCAGAAGAGAAACTCAGAGATCCCTGCTCCAGCTTAGGTGGGAGAAAGCACACATCCATGATGAGCAAGTGCCAGGGAGGATAAATGGCAAGGAAACGGAAGTAGGTTTGGTGCAGGGTTTCCAGGAACTGAGAGAGATTTGGGGCCAAAGCCAAGATTGACAACTTCATCTTACAGCCACAGGGAAATGGATTCTGCCAACAATCAATGAACTTAGAGAAGGACTCCAAGGCCCAGAATCAAACAACAGCCAAAGTTGACAGCTTGATTCAGCTTGGGAGATCCTGAGCAGAGAATCAGTCATGCCAGGCCAAGACTCCGACCAATAAGCACCAATAAGATAATAAACTTGAATACTGGAAATTTGCTAAGAGTGTAGATTTTAGATATGCCTACTGCCTCCCCTCCCCACACACACGATAACTATGTGTAGAGTTAGATACGTTAATTCGCTTGTTTGTAGTAATTATTTCACTATCTAGAGATATACCAAAGTATCATATGCACCTTAAATGTATATAATTTTATGATAAAAGAAGTAGTTTTCTGTTTTCCTTTATTATTGACTACATCTAGGACTGGTATAATTTCTGATTTCTCCCTGTATTATCATCTCTAAATGTATCCTTTTAAAGTATAGGTTTCTTTTAACTTGCTGTGTTATTTCTTATACACTGCCAGGCTTAAGATTCTGGGGAAGTCTCTCTCTAAAACAAAACCATGCATAGATTTTCCAAGAATTCTTTCCCACTTACAGCTTATTTTCATTTGCTTTTAGAACCAAGGTCCTATTTCAGGGTATAAATGGAAGGATGCCTTCCATATGTGTGAATCATTAATTAGAACAATACATGAACTTTATATGGTTTTGTTGCTGTTATTGTTGTTAAAAAAAAAAACAACTATGCAGGGACAAGCATTTGTTCTACTGGTTAAAAAAACACTTGGGATGCCCATGTTCTATATTTGAGTGCCTAAATTCAAGCCCCAGAAGTGCTTCTGATTCTATCTTCCAGCTAATGTGCACCCTGGGAGACAGCAGGTGATGGTTCAAGTGATTGGGTTCCTGCCACCCACATAGGAGACCTGAATTGAGTTTCAGGCTCCTGGCCTAGACCCAGCTGTGGCAGACATTTGGATAATAAACAAGAGGGTGACATTTATTTTGCTTATCTGTTTCTTTTCTCAAATAAGTAAAATCATAATAAAATTTTGAAAAACTAAATGCAGGGTTGGGCATTGTTGCACAGTGTTGAGCTGCCACTTGAATGCTTGCATCCCATATCAGCGTGTCATTTTGAGTTTCACCTCTGCTAATGCACCCTGGGAAGCAGATGATCACTCCAGTACTCGGATCCCTGTGACCAATGTGGAAAACGCAGCTGAAACTCCTGACTCCTAGCTTCATGCCTTAGGCCCGAGTGTTGTAGGCATTTGGGGAGTGAACCAGTGGATGGAAGATCTCTCTGTGTAGATCTCTCTCTCTCTCTCTCTCTCTTCCTTTCAAATAAATAAAAACAAAGTAAAACTTTTTTAAAACTATGCAAAAACATTTGACAAAGTTTTGATACTAAAATTACTTGTTTCAGGAAGTCATCATAAACTAACTATCCCTAATTATAGTATCTGCTTGCTGTACCTCAATTGTTGCCTTACCAACTTGCTAATGAAAGTAGCTGATGAGGGTCCATGAGGCTTTCTGTTTTGTTAATGGGAAGATTTTAGAATTTTTTTTAACATTTATTTTATTTATTTGAAAGACAGTTACAGAGAGAGGTCTTCCATCTGCTGGTTCACTCTCCAGATGGTCGCAACGGCAGGAGCTGCACCGATCCGAAGCCAGGAGCCAGGTGCTTCTTCCAGGTCTCCCTCATGGGTGCAGAAGCCCAAGGACTTGGGCCATCCTCCACTGCTTTCCCAGCCCACAGCAGAGAGCGGGACTGGAAGAGGAGCAGCAGGGACTAGAACCGTTGCCCAAATGGGATGCCGGCGCTTCAGGCCAGGACTTTAACCCGCTGCATCACAGTGCCGGCCCCCCAATATTAGATGTGGTTAATCTTTTTACACTAAATGCTACAAGGATTTAAGGAAAATATAGTGTTTGTCCTTCAGAAACTGGTCAGGTTTTGAAGAAGACTTAAAATTTTCAGCTTAACATCTTGTAGAGTATGAGGGAAAAAAGAAGAAACTGCTTCATGGGATAAATAGTATTGAAAATTCATTTTCTTATCATTGCTGTCTGCTCCAGTGTCTACTCTCTAAAGTACAATGTCAAGGGAGACCAAAGCAATAACAAGGAGCTTTCTCTGAACAGTTCTGAGACATTGTCTTTCTCAGACTCCTCAAGTACCTGTTTCCCTCTATGTCCCACCCTTCCTTTCTTCCTCCTTGGTAATGATATTTTTATGAGAAAATATTTCTACCTAATCTCACTTAGCATCTTCATCAAGGTTAATTGTATTATATTCCTTTCCTTCTCAGAACCCTCAAAAGAATTCCAATTTCCTCTCAAATTAGTTTAAAAAGACCAGGAGCTGCACAAGGATCTTATCAAATAACTATGGTACTCTCCTTGAAAGGAGAAGTCATAGGCCCGATGCCGTGGCTCACTTGCTTAACCCCCTGCCTGCAGCGCCAGCATCCCAGATGGGCACTGGGTTCTAGTCCCGGTTGCTCCTCTTCCAGTCCAGCTCTCTGCTGTGGCCCGGGAAGGCAGTGGAGGATGGCCCAAATACTTGGGCCCTGCACCCGCATGGGAGACCAGGAGGAAGCACCTGGCTCCTGGCTTCTGATCAGCGCAGCATGCCGGCTGTGGCAGCCATTTGGGGGGTGAACCAATGGAAGGAAGACCTTTCTCTCTGTCTCTCTTTGTCCGTAACTCTACCTTCAAATAAATAAATAAATAAATAAATCTTTTTTAAAAAAGTAGAAGACAAAGTTCCTGGTATAATTCATTAATTCATTTGATTCTCATCTAGTCTTCCTATAAAATGTGTTCCAATTCAGACAGATCTCTTTGCTTTCTCTTCAAAAATTCCACCTGAGTCTATGTACCTAATTTTTGTATCCCTCCTGAAATACCACTCATCTCTCACCTTCAGTTTTTCAAAGCCTTTTTTGCCCTATCCTTGAGTGTCCATCCAGACCCCCTAAAGCCTTCTGGGCTGCATTGCAAACCCAGTCATTGAAATGCCACTCCTTTGGTTTGATTGACATAATCTGTTACCATAAAGCATGCAGTAATTTGGGTCTAAAATGGCCCCCACGTACTGCGCCAGGCACTGTGGCTTTAAAAAGCTATAAGACAGTCCTTGAGAAGCTTTCTGTGCTGTTGAGGAGATACTCAAGACAATAATATTAATGTATGCCCGCATATGTCTTGCTTCTGATCCACAAAGCATTGTGATATGCTAGGGTGACCTGTGCCAATCATTTAACACGATTTATAAAAATGCACACGTTGCTTCCAAAAAACCCCTAGGTTATGAAATAAGATCTGATAATGTAAATGAGCCTCTCTTCAATACTCTAAAATCTTTGTGAGGTCAAGAACTGTTACACTGCTTTATGGCCTTACTGGTTTCCTCACCTCATAAGGAGGAGTGCAGACTCCAGAGGCAGAAATCCTCAGCTTTAATACCACAGAGCTACTTACTGACTTGAGCAGAGTTCTCTCTGCCTGTGTGTCCTTTGCAAAATAAGCGTAATAAGTGCACTTGTTTCATAGAATTTTTGAAAAATTCAATGTAATAACAAACGTAATGCACTTTGCACAGTGTCTAGCATGTAGGAAGAACCAAAGTGCTTGCTATTTTCATATTTTCTCAATAAATCAGGTGACTGACAGCCCAAGATTTTCTTCACTGCCTCTAAAAATATTTGGAGCACAGCTATAAATGACACCTTCCGCTCAACAGGCTCTTTCTTGGTTAAACAATAAAATGAAATGAAATTTTCATACTTCATATCTTGACTTGAATATCTCTTAAAACTATTTCCTATTGCCTGAAGGACCTGGGGAAGGATTCTGCTATAAGCCACCACCACTCTGAGTGGCAGGCAGGGAGGATTCATTGGAAAATCACACATACATCCTGGTTGACCTGAGACTCAGATCAGTTAGGCTTGACGTCTTTGTCAATAGCATCTCCTTTTGTCTCTTAGACATGTCCTAGTTTGGAAAATAAATAATTTAGCCATCCAAGTCATAGAGTAGCCTGCTTTTCCAACTCTCCTCAACGAACAGAGTACAAGGGCAAAAATGTGACTGTGCTTAAATCCAGTTTTGCAGCTTGTTGACCATGTGTTTAGGAGACAGTCACTGAACTTGTCTGGTTGGTAAATGTTTTAGTCTGTTCACATTGCTATACCAAAATATCACATGCTAAGTGGCTTATAAACAACAGAAATTTATTTCTCATGGTTCTAGGAGCTGGAAAGTCCAAGACCAAGAGACCAGCAGTCTTAGTATCTGTTCAAAGTTCACTTTCTGGTTCATAAATGGTGCCTTCTGGCTGTGTCATCACTTTGTGGAAGGGGTGAGGGATCTCTCTGGAGGCACCTTTGCACAGATACAAATCCCATTATTGAGGGCTCCACCCTCAAGACCTAATCATTTCCCAAGGATCCTACCTCCAAACACCTTCACATTGAGCACTTGGTCTCAACACAAGAATTTGGGAGGGCACAAACATTCAGATCATAGCAGTACGCAATGCTCATTGGTAAAATGGGAATAATGACACATACCTACCTTGTGTGGTGGCTGTTGAGGACAACTGCATGAATACATAGGACCTAGCACATGGTAGCTGTCCAAAGACATGACTTCTCTCTCCTTTCCTTTCTGCCCTACATGTGAGAACACAAAATTATCTCAATAATGCCCTTTTTTTCTTGAGGTTGCACTCCATCTGCACGGCACTGGCATGGGCCTTTGCTCTGCCTGCTGGTTTTATCCGGCAGTGGGGGGTGGGGGGGCACTATTGGGACTGTATCCCAGAGCACTCAGAAGAAAGAAAGAGACCCTGTGGCTCCTGATTACAGCCCTTAGCTATAATCATTCAATTACACCCTTTTATGTTCTATTCTACTGAGTCTGAAAGGGAAAGAGATATCTGGATATCTAATAGCTACCTTTACTGGGAGGTGAGCTACTAAAAATAGTTTCAGAATCTGTGGGCGGGTTTCCAGGAAATGCTTCACTTGTTAAAGCAGAAATGCACAGGCAGTCTGTTAATCAAGCCCTTCATCTGAATCACTTGCCCATGCTGCTTGGAAGAGCTGAGGCTCAGGGCTTGTTTGTACGGGATGAAATAGAAGAGTAGATTCTTAAAGGAATATAGGCAATTAAAAGGCAGTTGAAGATTAATACTGAAACATTTCTGGTGATTGTACAGGAGTGATTCAAATCAATTTAAAATTGACAATGAATAAGAGAAATGCAACAGCCCATCAAAAAGATCACACAATGAGAAAGTGGGATTTATCCCTGGAATGCAGGAATTGTTCAACATATGCAAAAATGAAATACCACACCATTACCACTGTAACAACCGAAAGTAATATATTTTACTTCCCTCTGAATGAAATTTTCCTTAGAATTTCAAGGCTTTAGTAATGGCAGGTCTTTTCCACTATGGATTCTCTCATATCTCAACTTGGAGAGGCAAGGTCCCTATCTTTTTTGAAAAATAGAAAGTAAATATGATGAAGAGTTTTTAAACTTTTTAGAGTTATGCTGCTGGTAATATTTCAGAATGTTTAATGTAGAAGATGTCCTGGTTTTTGCCCATAACTTACAAAGGGCAGAGACAAAGCCTGATTGGGATGAATTTTCATTGTCAGAATTTTTGAGTCTGGCATTTTCTTTGGGTTTATATGTTATATTAATAAACGTTGAATATAGTTAATGTCACTACTTTTTCTAATTTGAATCTAAGTCAGTTATTAAAAGGTCAAATATTATGAATGCTTCTTGGGAATAATACTATGGAAATGAAATGCACCATACTCATAGTAAGCACTGTTTAAAAAGATGTTAAGACTTATCTTTAGTTGACATTAAAGAAAAAATGATAAAACTTGAAAGTTTAATTGCCAATTTACTTTGAACTTTAATAAATTAAAGCACAACACTCCTTGAAGTTAAGATAGAGTATAATTACGCATCTGCTAGAAACACAAATTTAAGCTTTTTTAAACCAATTGAATTATTAAATTTGAGATAAAACATTTTGTAAAGAATTTTTTCCTGCTTAACTCTTGACAAAACAAATGGTGGATTTAATTAAGGATATACTTATGGAAGTAAATCCATAACAAATGTTTTGTCATAAAGAAATAAACACCTTTACATGTAGTAGACAGCACTATTTTGAAGTGGGAATTGATTCCATCTTATACTTCAGTTTTGTTTCAAATTGTTTATTTCTGTAAGGAGGGAGTGGGGAGTCTCTGGCAAAAATCTTTCAATTGGCTGTTAATGAATCACTTGTGGTCAGGTTCACAGACAAAAGCCTTTTATTGACAGAGCTGGATCAGGTTTCCAGACTTTCCCTAACCCTTCTCATTCCATGAAGACAAAATAAGGCTGAAGAGGAGTGTGGTGTGGCCACACATCATTACAAGTTTTTGAAGTAGGGGAAGCAATTGAGAAAGTTGCTTTAAAGATGAGATCTGTTCCCAGATTTGCCGAGGACAATGTGACATTCTAATCAATCTTTGTATGCTTAAGGTACGGTTTTCTTTCTGAAACTGATGTTCATATTTGGGGGCATACACACAAGGGAACAGTGCTAGGCCCCAGGAATTTGTGTTCTTGTTCTAGTTCTGCCTTCAATAGACATACGATTTTAGCCTCATCTTTCAATCTTCATTTCTGTCAAATGCCTGGTAAACATATCTTGTGAGTTTTCTTCCTACTAATGAACAATTCCATTTATATGTTCTACCATATATATAGTCCATATTCTATGTCCTACCATATATATGTACATATATATACACAGATACATATACACACATATTTATGTATAAAATATGCTAATAATGGTTCTACTGCTCCTTTTGTGTATGTTCAGATCAGATAATTATTTACATATTGATAAAAAATTAATAGACATAATTTGTGATAATGAAGTTTCAAAATTCAAAACAGCCTAATTCAGTTTCTGCCTATTGACAGTTTTATAAATCATATTTTAGCACCTTTTCTTGAAGATTAAATCCTAATTTTAATCATAAAGAAAAAATTTGTAGAGTCAAACATCAGCAAAATAATAAAATTGATAAAATGAAGAAAAAAGAAAAAGATGGAGAGAAACAAAAACTAATCAAAGTCAGGGAAATAAGCAATTAACTTTATTAAGCTATGCCATCATGTTTGGTAAATTAGGAAATGGGTTGATATACATTGTGTGTTTGCAAGCTTTCCACAAAGTGTACAAAGGTGTGTGTGGGGGGGGGTGTGTGTGTAAGAGGTGGTATGCTCCTAAAGTAGAATTCAAGATATGCATAAAGGTCAGATGTCAACCATTTGCTTGTGATTTTATTTGCTTTTTTACATTTATTTGTTACCCACAAAACCAAAGTATGTTTAGTTAAATAAGTATAGTTAAAACAGGATGTTGAGGTTGTAATACTGTGAACTCATTGCAAAGAACCCTTGGAGAAATTCAAAACTTACTTCACATATTCATTTCTTAAGAAGATTAAGTTATTTTATTTCATCTTTTAAAGAATGAACTCAGGTTGATATTATTAGAATTATTTATTTAGTTAGTTTTCTGAAGTTTTCAAATAGAAAATCATCTCCAAATCCATCCTTTTGCTATGGAACAATATTGCATGGGAAGGGAAATATGGGTCTGAGTTTGGTGTGATATTAATTTTATTAAGTTTTTGTACTGAATACCAGTAACTGATAGTCACACATTTTAAAAATGAGCCCAAGACATTTTCTCACATCTGTAATAACTCCTCTGTTGGGAATAGGCAGTGTGGCAGGACCCTGCTTCCAGGGTCCAGAAAGCTGGTTTTCTGTCCCTGGCCTACCAATTACTGTGTTGCTGCAAATGTAATTCTGTCTCAGCCTCCAGGGTTTCTAATTACAACATCAGAAACATAGGGATAAACAAATTTCACTGAAAACAGGGGACCTGATCAAAAGTCATTTCATCTCACATCCAGTGAATGTGTCTACTTATGATTAAAATGCATGAAAAATTTAATTTCTAAGAATGTTAAAGTAGGAAAATAAAGTAACCAGCTCACAGCAGTCTCAGATTAATCAGACATTCATCTCTTACACTTTCAATCACATTGGGCCTCTGGTTGTTTCCTATTTGCCAATATTATCAGGAGCTTATAAGCTATCACCAGTATTCTACTATGGCCCCCTTGTCTCTCTCTACTGATTTCCAGTTGCAACCATCTTTTTGCAAAAGATAATATTTCATTTTTATAGCTGAATAGTACTCCATAGTGTATATATACCATAATTTCTTTATCCAATGAACAGTTAGTGGACATCTGGGTTGATTTCATATCTTAGCTATTGTGAATTGTGCTGCAATGAACATGGGGCTTCAGATAACTCTTTCATTTCCTATATCTTTTGATTTGGGTAAATTCCAAGGAGTGGGATGGCTGGATCATATGGTAGGTATATATTCAGATTTCTCCATATTGTCCTCCAGAGTGGCGGCACCAGTTTACATTCTCACCGACAGTGGACCAGGGTACCTATTTCCCCACATCATCGCCAGCATTTGTCTTTTGTTGATTTCTGTATGAGATGCATTCTAAATTGTGTGAGGTGAAACCTCACCATAGTTTTGATTTGCATTTCTCTGATAACTAGTGATGCTTAGAATTTTCTCAAGTATCTGTTAGTCATTTGAATTTCCTCTCTTGAAAGATGCCTGCTCAAGTCCTTTGCACATTTCTTAACTGTGTTGATTGTTTGCTTGTTGTTGAATTTCTCTTTATGGATTCTGGATGTCAACCCTTTATTAGTTGCATAATTTGCAAATACTTTATCCCATTCTGTCAATTCTTGACTTTGCAGAGTGTTTCTTTTGTAGTGCAGATGCTTCTAAATTTGATGTAATCCATTTGTCAAGTTTGGCTTTGATTGCCTGTGCTTTTGGGGTCTTTTCCAAAAATTCTTTGCCTATGCCAATGTTTTACAGAGTTTTGCCAATGTTTTCTAATGATTTGATGATAGTGGGTCATAGATTTAGGTCTTTTATCCATCTTGAGTGGATTTTTGTGTAAGGTGTAAGCTAGTGATCTAGTTTGATACTTCCGCACATGCAGATCCAATTTCCCCAACATCATTTGTTAAAGAGATGGTCCTTGCTCCAGGGATTGATTTTAGCTCCTTTGTCAAAGATGAGTTGGTTGTAGATGTATGGATTTATTTCTAGAGTTTCTATTCTGTTCCATTGGTCTACAAGTCTGTTTTTTGTGCAACTATCAAGCTGTTTGGACTATAAATGCCCTACAGTATGCCTTAAAATCAGGTATTGTGATGCCTGTGTTTTTTTGTAAAAGAATGCAGTAGTTATTTTGGCCTCTTTTGTTTCCATATGAATTTTCACATCTTTTTTTTCTAGATCTGCAAAGAATGTCATTGGTATTCTGATTAGGATTGCACTGAATCTATAAATTGATTTTGGTACTGTCAACATATTGATGACATTGATTCTTCTAATACATGAACATAGAAGATGTTTCCATTTTTTAATGTCCTCTTCTATTACTTTCTTTAGTGTTTTATAATTTTCATCAGAGATCTGTGATATCCTTAGTTAAATTTATTCCAATTTATTTGACTCTTTTGGGAGCTATTACAAATGGGACTGATCTTAAAAATTCTTTCTCTGCATGACATTGTCTGTGTATACAAAGGCTATTGATTTTTCTGTGTTGATTTTATAGCTTTCCACTTTAGCAAATTCTGTTATGACTTCCAAAAGTCTCTCAGTGCAGTCCTGTGGATCCCCTATATATGGGATCATGTCATCTCCAAATAGGGATAGTTTGATTTCCTCCTTTAGAAATTATATCCCTTTCATTTTATTGCCTAATGGCTCTAGCTAAAACTTCCAGGACTATATTCAATAACAATGGGGAGATTGGGCATCTTTGTCTAGTTTTGGATCTTTGGGGGAATGCTTCCAACTTTTCCCCATTCAGTATGATCGTGGCCATGGGTTTGTCATAAATTGTCTTGATTGTTTTGAGGAATGTTCCTTCTATATCCAATTTGCTTAAGATTTTCATCATGAAAGTATGTTTTAGTTTATCAAATGCTTTCTATGAATCTAATGAGATAACCAAGTTTTTTGTTCTTCAGTTTGTTAATGTGATGTATCACATTTATTGATTGGTGAATTTTTATGCCATCCCTGCATACCAGGGATAAATCCCACTTGGTCTGGATGAAGGATCATTCCAATGTGTTGTTGGATTGGATTAGCTAATATTTTGTTGAGGATTTTTGCATCTATGTTCATCAGGGAAATTGGTCTATAGTCCTCTTTCTTTGTTGAATCTTTTTCTAGCTCAGGAATTAAGGTGAGGCAAGTTTCATAGAAGGAGTTTAGGAGCATTCTCTTCCTTTCAGTTGTTTTAAATAGCTGGAGAAGAATTGGAATTAGTTCTTCTTTAAATAAGCTTGATAGAATTCAGCAATGAAGCAGTCCAGTCCTGGGTTTTTCTTTGTTGGGAGGTCCTTTATTATTGATTCAATTTCCATCTTGGTTATTGGTCTGTTTAGGTTTCCTATGTCTTCATGATTCAATGTTCATAGATCATTTGTGTCTAGAAATCTATCCATTTCTTCTAGGTTTCCCAATTTGTTGGCATATAGCTCTTTGTAGTAATTCCTAGTGATTATTTTAATTTCTGTGGTACCTGTTGTTACATTTACTTTTTCATCTCTGATGTTATTGTTTTATATATTCTTCCTCTTTTTTTGGTTAGTTTGTGCCAATGATGTATCAATTTTTTATTTTTTCAAAAAAAACCCTCTTCATTTCATTGATTTTTGTATTTTTTATTTCAATTTTGTTTATTTCTGCTCTAATTTTGATTATTTCTTTCTTCCTACTAATTTTGAGTTTGGTTTGTGTTATTTTTCTAGGTCTTTGAGACACACTGACAGCTCATTTATTTGGTACCTTTACAATTTCTTCATGTAGGCACTGATTGCTATAAACCTCCATTTAACACTGCTTTTGCTGTATCTCATAAGTTTTAGTTTGATGTATTATCATCTTCATTTGTTTCCAGAAATTTTTTTATTTCTCTTTTGATTTCTTCTTTGACCCACTGTTCTGGAGCATGTTTTTCAGTCTCCATGTGTTTGCATATGATCTAGAGATTTTTGAGTTGTTGATTTCCAGCTTTATTCCACTGTGGACAGAAAGATGCATGGTATTATCTTCATTTTTTTTAATTTATTGAGACTTGCATTACACCATAGTATGTGGTCAAACCTAAAGGAAGTTCCATGCACTGATAAGAATAATGTGCATTCTGAAACTGTAGGGTAAAATGTTCTAGAAATATCAGTGAAATCCATTTGGTCCATAATGTCAATTAGCTCTACTGATTTTCTGATTAGTTGTTCTGTCCATTGATGAAAGTTTGGTGTTGAAGTCCCCCATTACTATCGTATTGAAGTCTGTGTCTCCTTTTAGGTCCATTAACCTTTCTTTTAAATAGCCAGGTGCCCTGTGATTGGGTGCATGTACGTTTATTATAGTCACATCTTCCTGTTGAATCAATCCCTTAATCATTACATAGTACCTTCCTTCTTTTTTAACAACTTTTATTTTAAAGTCTATTTTGTCTGATATTAAGATGACAACACCAGCTCTTTCTTCACTTCTTTCAGCATGGAATATCTTTGTTGGTGAGACATGTTTCTTGTAGGCAGCAAATAGATGGCTCTTGTTTTTTAATCCACTCAGCCAGTCTGTAGCTTTTAACTGGAAAGTTGTGACATTTTACATCTAAGGTGTCTATTGGTAAGTAACAACTTGGCCCTGCCATTTTCCATAAATATTTGTTGTTTACTTTCAATTTCTTTCATACTTGTGAGGGATTTTCTGCCATCTCATTCTTTCATAATAATGGCCATCTTTCTGTTTCTGTATGTAACACATCCTTAAGCATCTTTTGTAAGGTTAGATAAGTGACAATAAATTTCTTTCAATTTCTGTTTGTCATGGAAGGTCTTTATATCACCTTCATTCATAAATGAGAGCTTTGCAAGGAACAGTATCCTGGGTTGGCAGTTTTTGTTCTTTTAAGACTTGGACTATATCTCACCATTCCCTTCAAGCCTGTAGAGTTTCTCATGAGATGTCCGCTCTGAGTCTAATTGGAGATTCACTGAAAGGAACCTGGCATTTCTCTAATGCACATTTTACAATTTTTCTTTATGTTTTATGGTGGAAAATTTGACCACAATGTGTTGTGGTGAAGATCTTTTGTGGTCATGTCTGTTAGGAGTTCCATGTACTTTTTCTATTTGGACATCCTTTTTTTTCCTCCAAATTGGGGAAGTTTTCTGTAATTATTATACTAAATAAGCCTTCTAGTGCATTCTCTATTCCCACAACTTCAGGAACTCTTAAAACCTATATTTTGGGTCATTTGAGAGTATCCCATAGATCTTCAACACTGTTTTTAAGTTTTCTATTATCTACTTGTGGTTCTGTGTGTGTGTGTGTGTGTGTGTGTGTGTGTGACTGTAAGATTTCCAAGGATTTGTCTTCTAGTTTGGATATTCTTTCTTCTGCCCCGCCAAGTTGCTGTTAAGGCTTTCCACCACATTTTGTGTTTGATCTACTGAATTCTTCATGTCTAATATTTCATTTTGATTTCTTCATGTCATGTACAGTTTTTTTTTAGTTCATGGATATGCTTTTGATTGCTTTTGAGTAATCCCATGATTAAATTTTTGAATTCCATTTCTGGCATTTCCCAAATCTCTTCATTTAGGCATTCTAATATAGAAATGTTGTTGTGTTCCTTTGGGGGGATCATGGTGTCTTCATTATCCTTGTTTCTTGAATTTCTGTGTTTTTAGGCATTTATGGAGTTGATTTTCAGTTTTTCCCTCTGATGGCTTTTATCTTTGTGCTACGCCTCTGTGGCTTAGTAGAATGTCTGCAATTTCAGTGAATACCAAGAGGTGTGTTGTGGGTGTGGCCAGGGAGCTGTGGTCAGTGCCTCAGGGTGGGGCAAGAAGCCAGGGCAACACTGAAGTTGGGAATGGTAGATTTCAATACCCAGCTATACCTTGCACCTTCCCATGTAACCACTGGGTCCCCACAATCTCAGCACACAAGGCTCACACAGTCGCCAGGTCCAGAGGTTTCTCTCTGCCTTGTCAGCTTTTGCAGTCAACAGAAAGATAGATGTTCCCCAAGACATCTCTGCCTAGGCTTCTTGATCCTGGCAGGCTACAGGAGCCCCATCATCCCACATGGCTGCTTAGCCACCTCCCACCAGGCTCAAAGTCAGTGGGGACTGTGGACTGTTTCCTCAGCTAGAATCTCTGAATCACACGCACGCACTCACACACACACACACACACACACACAAGAGCTACTGGCCAAATATTGCTGCCTGTCCAACACTGCCACCAGCACTGCCAATTAGGTGTCCCATCTCAATCAGCTGCTGTGCCTACACATAAGGCTTCCACAGCTGCTGCCCTAATCTAAAATGGTGCCTGCCCTCTCTCAGTTGGGCAACAGGTGCAACTGTGGGGAAGCTGATGTGAGATAGTCGTGCCCCCTCCACTTCCACTGGGTCCACTGGCAACCACCAGCAACTTCCAGCCCCCGTGGTTCCAGTCCAGGCACAAGCACTGCTCTCCCTCTGGCTATCTCACCATGGTTTGCTGCAGTGTGATTTCACCTCTGTGCTTGTGCTTGTGCTGTGTGCCCACACCGTCTACACAGGTCCGTGGCATTCCTCCTCCTCCTGTAGGACTTCCAATGTGGTTTTCTCTCCAATTTTCCCCTGAGAGTACACTTCCTCTACTTCTCTCTTCACTGTTTATCCTTAAGCCTGTACAGCATGTCACTCCCTAATCCACTATCTTGGAATCTCATAGCTCTCCTATTCTTGGCCCATAGAAATTCTTGGCTTCAAACAAAGTATATTATTCACTGGCCCTAGAAGTAGAGCTAACAGCTCCTATTGCTACAGTCTTTTTCAAGCTTTTCTCACTTCTTCACATGTAGCAAGTTGGAGAAATCATCTCTAGCCAATGCAATCTTAGCCATCATTTATTATTTCTTAAAACATTTATTATTTTTATTTGAAAAATAAGAGTTACAGAGAAGGAGGGAGAGACAGAGAGAGAAAGAGATCTTCTACCATCTTCTGGTTCACTCCCCAGGTAACCACAATGGCCAGGGATGAGTCAGGCTGAAGATAGGAGTTTCATCCAATTCTTCCACTTGGGTGGCAAGGGTCATTAGCAAAGAGCTTGATCAGAAAGAAGCAGGCAGGACACAAATTGGCATCCATGTGATATGCGAGCATCACAGTTAGCAGTCTTACTATGGCACAACACCAGGCCTCTTATCCCTCCTTTAATGTCAGATTCAAATCCTATCATTACTATAAAGTCCTCTTTCTTCATGAATGTCTTTATTATTCATCAAGCTTTTTTTAATTACACATTTTGTTAATGATTTTACTATACAACTCAATCATAAAGTCTTAGATATTTCCTTGTCTTCTGCATGGTCACTCAAGCTTGGTCTAGGATTTCTTGAGTATACAGAAACAATTATTAAGATGTGTCCATGCTCTTGAAAGCATGCTTACATTTAAAATCAGTTGCCCAGTAATTTGAGAATTCCTTCTACTTCGACTAGAACTCTCATCAAATGAAATATATTCTTTGTTAAAGTGTTAAACATATAAAATTATTATTTATTCTAAGCTATCAGCAGATGTTTAAGCCTTTACATTTAGAAAGGTCAATGAAAGATGATAAACTGAGCAAAAATATTAAACTGTTCTCTTGATTTTCATTAGACATTAAACAGAATTGTAAACTTTAGCCATAACATTGCAATTATTTTTTAGAATGAAAACCTTGAACATCTTTCCCTTCCCTGTTCCTCCATTAGCCAATGTTTAAAAAGATAAGTAATTATTATATCATAGTAAAATATCCTTCTTCATGATTCAAAATTAAATGGTGATACTTACGGCAGGCGCCGCAGCTCACTTGGCTAATCCTCTGCCTGTGGCACCGGCACCATGGGTTCTAGTCCCGGTCAGGGCACCAGGTTATGCCCTGGTTGCTCCTCTTCCAGTCCAGCTCTCTGCTGTGGCCTGGGAGTGCAGTGGAGAATGGCCCAGGTCCTTGGGCCCTGCACCTGCATGGGAGACGAGGAGGAAGCACCTGGCTCCTGGCTTCGGATCAGCACAGCGCTCCGTCTGCAAGGCGCCGGCCGCAGCGGCCACTTAGGGGGTGAACCAACGGCAAAGGAAGACCTTTCTCTCTGTCTCTCTCTCTCACTGTCTAACTCCGCCTCTCAAAAAAAATAAATAAATAAACTGTGATACTTACAATTTTTATGGCATTAACCTCTGAAAAATGTAAGAGAAAGTCTAAGTAGTTTTAGGAATGGTATTTTTCAGATTTGAATGTTGAAAACAGTCTGAATTTTAGCATATTGAGAACCATTTGTACAGCCTGGTCTATCGCCTTAATTTTTTACATATAAAGAAAAAAAAGAAAAGTTTTAAGTTACAAAAATTTATTACATACCTGGATCATGCGTTGCAACAATCCAGCTTGTTTTTATATATTTTATGACCTACAATGGGGAAAAAATATAAATTTCTAATGTGAAGCTAGAGAAGTTGAATATGTAGGTGGTTTCTTGGCTTTGCCTCCAGTGGATTTTTGGGGCATACCCAGGACTTTGGAACTATCTGATGAACACCTTGTCTTTCTGCTGCAGGACCAACACAGAGACCTCTCAGTTTCTATTGGTGCTTCTATTGTGAATTATCACACTCTGCCATCCTCAGGAGAGAAGAGGATGTCTGTGGTATTCCCCCTGTTAAAGAGTTCATCTGCAGATTTTCTGAAATTTTCTTAATTATCATCACTTTTGTGTTCAAATTTCTTTGTTTTTAAAGATTTATTTTATTTATTTGGAAGAGTTACAGAGAGAGCTAGAGCCAGAGAGAGAGAGACAGAGAGGTCTTCCATCCACTGGTTCACATCCCAAATGACCACAATGGCCAGAGCTGAGCTGATCCAATGCAGGGGCCAGGAGTTTTTTCCAGGTCTTCCACACTTCCACACTTTCTGCTGGGGCCCAAGGAGTTCTACTAATTTCCCAGGCCATAGCAGAGGGCTTTATTAGAAGAGGAGCAGCCGGGACTCAAACTGGCACCCATATGGGATGCCGGTGCTACCAGCCGCAGCTTTAACCCACTGCGCCACTGCTAGATGGGGCCAGCCCCCTCAAATTTTTTGAATAATTAACTTTTAAAGTGAAACCTAGCCGGCGCCGTGGCTCACTAGGCTAATCCTCCGCCTTGCGGCTCCGGCACACGGGGTTCTAGTCCCGGTCGGGGCGCCGGACTCTGTCCCGGTTGCCCCTCTTCCAGGCCAGCTCTCTGCTGTGGCCAGGGAGTGCAGTGGAGGATGGCCCAAGTACTTGGGCCCTGCACCCCATGGGAGACCAGGAGAAGCACCTGGCTCCTGCCATCAGATCAGCGTGGTGCACCGGCCGCAGCGCGCCGGCCGCAGCGGCCATTGGAGGGTGAACCAACGGCAAAGGAAGACCTTTCTCTCTGTCTCTCTCTCTCACTGTCCACTCTGCCTGTCAAAAAAAAAAAAAAAAAAAAAGTGAAACCTCACTTCACCTGTCTATTAATACAATCAGGTTCTGCTCTTTTGGTACTAAAACTATTTTTGGAAATTGTCCAGCAGTTTTACCCCATTCGGCACACAAAACCTGTATGAACATCCTTCTAGCCCAGCACCAGGAAAAACTTAGGAATTCCACACCTCCGCCATGAAGCTATTTTCATCAACATGGACATTTGTAAATGTTAGAGACTTTCAAGCAGAAAGACTGACTTCCATGTTAAGAGAGAATTCCTAAGTTCTCCAATGTTACATGCAAATTCCCCTCTTCTGACATCACTCTGAAAACACTCAGCCATCCTCAATGTTCCCCAAATCTCCTAGGGAGGAGTCAGTTCTTCTGGCCAGCTGTCTATGTTTAAAGCTTCACTTTCTGGGGAGTTGTTACCAGCACTAAACCAGTATCTCATATTCAAGAAGCATTTTTTCCAGACAACTTTTGGAAGCCATTTAATTTACACCTAAACTATTTCCAGACTTGGCCAAGGAGAGTCCCATAAGTGTTTATTCAGTCGGTGATTTCAGTGGGAAAATGTGGCTCCTCTGTTACTTATCTTGATCCTACAATATGCCTGAATGAGTCATTCTTAGTAAGTGGTTGTCCAACAAGCTAGCCTACATTTCTCAAAATGGTTTGGGGTGTATGAACTCTCTCCCCTCCCTGAGGACTTCACAGAACCTACTAGCTTATTAAAATTGTTGAGAATTCCGGCAGTTAAAATGTGATTTTTTGCGTATGTTAACAGTATTAATGGGGTTTTCCAAACTTGTTCTCCATGAAACTCTAGACATTTGGAATCAAGTTTTCGTCTGGCAGAGCTACTATTTCTCACAGCATACTCTGGTAGGTGTTGAGTTAAGCATCTGGCCTTTCCAAAAAGAAAAGGCTTTTGCCTTTTTTCAACATTAAGTGTTCAGGTATCTGATATAAACAGGTATGTCATTTTTATCCTAAAATAATCTGTCATTGTCTAGCAGGAGGTTTCACACCATATTTCTGAAGGTACAGTCTCAGTTACTCTAAGAACATACTTTAGAGGGATGAAAAATGACCATAGATTCCATACACACTGCTTAGAAATGAGAAGAGAGACACAATACTTGCATTTCCACACATATATTCTGTCACATCCCAACATTTTTGGAATACTGATAATAGGTCAAGAGGACATAGGCCAGATAAGCTACTCAAACTTTCAGTAGAGCTTCCAATGAGATGACAAAAGCTGTACACAAGTATTTACAGTGCAAAACAAACAATTAGAAAATAAGGTCTTCTATACACACACACACCCAGAGAGAGAGTGAGAGAGAGAGAGAGACTACAAAGGTACAATTTTTTAATCTTAAACCTAAAAAAAAACAAGGACTGTGAACTAACAATGCTGCTTTCATTAAGGTGTTCTGACACCATAATAGCGTATGGTCACATAAGGCGTAGTACAGGAATCAGACAAAACTCTTTTTCTTCCAAAGGAAGTAGGGAAAGCAAAGGGTGTGTGGAAGCTGAGAAATATTTTCAAACAGTATTAGAAGTCCCAGGTCCTGTGATCTTACCATGTCAGCAGTGTCAACCTGGGACCAGAAAATGTTGGGCCCTTTCTCTGCGATGTAGAAGTGTTGCAGAATCCCTTAGTTAATTTAAATTCTTAATAAACTCCCCAATTCTGCAGCATCAAAATTTTGCTTTCAAAGGTTTAACTATAAAGGAGTTGGAGGGAGGCCACAGAATACATAATTCTGCTCACAGTTTATGTGCTACTTTAAGGAAAAAAAAAAACTTTTTGTCTCTCAAGTTGTTGATTCACCCAACAATAAATGTTTCAGCAGACTGGATTACCAGAACCAGGCCACTTTTCTTTGTCTTGAATGGAGGTTGTCCAGTGAGCTTCATTCCCTTCTTTCTTTGGTGATATTTTAATTGCATATGAACATCCCTGACTCCCAGCTAGCTGTCTCTCCCCAAGCCTTAGCCTAACTATCATGTCAAGATAATGTCTCTAGGGGCCGGTCCTGTGCATAGTGGGTAAAGCTGCCGCCTGCAGTACTGGAATCCCATACGGGCACTGGTTTGAGTCTTGGCTGCTCCACTTCTGATCCAGCTCTCTACCATGGCCTGGGAAAGCAGTGGAAGATGGCCCAAGTCCTTGGGCCCCTGCATCCATGTGGGAGAACTGGAAGAAGCTCCTGGCACCTGACTTTGGATAGGTGAGCTCTGGCTATTGTAGCCAATTGGGGTGTGAACCAGTGGATGGATAACCTCTCTCTCTGTCTCTCTCTCTGCCTCCCCTTTTCTCTGTAACTCCAACTTTCAAATAAATAAATAAATCTCTAAAAAAAAAAAAGGATAACTCCTCTAGACGCCTCAGAGTATGGCAATAGAAGGAAGTTCAGGTGAGAGAAAGCAGAACTCAAACAGAAAGAAAGGGCACACTGACATGCTGGGCAAAGGAGCCTATTAATTGCTAGTTTGATTTGGATCAGACACATTATATTAAAAATGAGGGAATATATTTTAAATAATATAAATCTACCTCCTCACTCAAAAGAAGACAGAAACTGTGACAAAAATAAACTTTTACTTGGGCCATTTTTCACATGAATTCAAGATGTGGAAAGGATAAAGCCTAGTGGAAAAAGACTCCAACATAACTGGTGGTATATCACCCCCTTCAGTGTCCATCACCAGTGTCTGGGAAAACAGAAAACTGGAAACTCTCAGAAGCTGCTGTTAGCTGCATTCTCCCACAAACATCAGGGACAAGTCTGGGATCTCAAGTATGAAAGGTAGAAGTGTGGATTAAAACACAAGACAAATGTCTAGATTATGTAGAAGAATGCAATGTAGCAATTAGGATGGCTAATATTTATTTGATGTTTTGCATTTTAAAAGGATACTAGTAGTTTAAGCTGCCACCTGTGATGCCAGCATCCCATATGGGTGCCAATTCCAGTTCTGGATTCTCCCCTCTCTGATCCAGCTCCTTAGTGATGCACCTAACAAAGCAGTGGAAGATGGTTCAAGTAGCTGGGTCTCTGCTCTCATATGGGAGACCTCAATGAAGCTCCTGATTCCTGGCTTCGGTTTGGCCTAACCCTGGCTGTTGCAGCCATTTGGAGAGTGAACCAATGGATAGAAAATCTCTCTCTCTCTCTCTCTCTCTCTCTCTCTCTCTGCTTCTCCCTATCTTTCTGTAACTGGGACTTTCAAATAAATAAATAAATCTTTTAAAAAAAAAAAAGTTCCTCTTCATTCATTCTCTTATTTGATCCTCACCACCCTACCGTGAGGGAGATTCTGTATTTAAGTCATCAAAAATTGTCTTATGGATTCTTCAATTTAAATACCCTAAACCATTTCCATCATATTTATTTGAATTGTCTTCTCCCTAAAAACAAAACAGGCCATTACAGGGTCCAATCTCTATGAAGCATTTAGACTCTCATACCTGGAAATATCAAGGAAATTTCCAGTCATATTCCACATCTCAATTTTGCATTCGCAAAATATTATTCACATTTAACACTGGAGAGGTTTGGTGTCCAGAAACATCAGATTGTTTGAGCAAAACACATTCTTAAATGTGAATGGAAATCTATAAGATTCTAGAACTACGTTCTGTCCCCTTGCACTGTTCTTTTTGGAATTTCTTTACATCCTAACCAGTTTTGATCAAAGTCCTTACTATAACACCTTACCCTCAATAAGCAACCACACATCATGTGCTGAATTATTTAAAGTGAAGTACAGCAGTACAGCTCCCAGTGGTTTCTCAGGCCCCTACTTGAGTCATCTCTAAGAAACAGAAATGAGGCAGTGCTTCATAGCCTGAGTCGGTGGGCCTGCAGTTGTATTGATCAGAACCTTGAAATACTGCCCAGTAAGAAGAGTAGCAGTCTCCATGAATTTTGATTCAGATGTTCCCCCTGCTCACTGTACCATGGATGCAGATGTGGTCTGCCTAAGAGCTAAAATAACTCTAATGTGACCTCTCTACACACATAGTGAACCTCTTTGAAGTCTCCCCTGGTTATTTCTGGGAGCTGGGGAGCTGCTTAAGGTGTGCCCCTCTAATGGTTTGTGGCATTCCTTCCTGCTCTTATATTCCTTACCAAGGTGCTACCCTCCCACCATTGCCCACAGCACCTACAGAACTCCCTGAAACAGACCCTGATAATCCAACACTGCCAACCACAGTACCAGAGGACGCCTTCCTCCCCACAGAGGTGGGGTGGTCATGCTACCCCTCACCATCTCACACTCAGTGACTGCAGATCCCTTTATCCATCCTTCCCCTGACCTAACAGAGACTTCCCAGCTTCTTCACCTTCAGCCAAATACTTGAGTCCATGCATCTTGGACATTAAGGAGGTTAGGAAAATTGCCCCCACAAAAAATTTTAATGTTGACACCTCCATCTTCCCCTTAAGGTACATAAACCCTCATAGAAATCATGTTGGGCCCATCAACTCCTCCATCTTGTCAGATAATCCAGTTAAGTCTTCATTTCTTTCAGGCCCAGCCTGGACCCTCATGGCTCTACAAATAGTTGCGAATGCACAGGCTCAGGCTGAAGCTCCCCTGCTCCTTGAGACACAGGTTACTATTTGGGATATAAATTCTCTTGCTGCTTCACTGTAGGCCTGACCTTGACATCCATCTTAATTTTATTTCATGGATACATTTGGAGCACTCTGTTGTATGGTATTCTGTACCCCAGATAGGAGCTTCCTCCAGAGATGGAACAGCCCTTAAACAGACCCAGGTACTTTCTCAACCAGGACTTAAAGAATTTGTAGTACACTCAGAGAGATTTTAAAGTATAATTAAATATTTAAAGCTGTAAATAGTGGAGGATGGAAAAAGACTTCTGGGTCATGGGTAGCACCTTTCAAGAGAAAAATCATGTTAAAATCAGAAATCTCAGCTTTGTCTTAATAGCTATAAAACCATGAGCATTTATTTTGCTTTTATGCATTCTGAGTTCCAGAGACTCTAAGGAGTAATGATGATGACATACATACCTTATAGATTGTGCATGTTGTCTAGTATTTATTAAAATATGCTAGAAATAATGAGAAAAAAAATAAGCCTAATTATTCTCACTCACAGGAATGTTGACACTGAAAATTTGGAAAATTTGGAAGACTCTAATACTTGGGTTGTAGAAATAATAGAAATAATGCCCTGCTCTCTTCAGCAATCATACACCTGTTGCCAAACAGGAGCTGCTGAACTAAGCTATCACTCAGGATGCTGAAATACAGCATTGACAAGAGTGATGTAATACATCCTTGTCCTTTGGCAAGGAGTTCCTTTCTACCTCCTTTTAGCAGCTTCATAGTATCAATCCATGTGTATAATTCTTCATTTCAGGCTAATGTATGATTTTTTTTTATTTTTTTATTTTATTTTTTTGACAGGCAGAGTGGACAGTGAGAGAGAGAGAGAGACAGAGAGAGAAAGGTCTTCCTTTTGCCGTTGGTTCACCCTCCAATGGCTGCCGCAACCAGCGCACCGCGCTGATCCGATGGCAGGAGCCAGGTACTTATCCTGGTCTCCCATGGGGTGCAGGGCCCAAGCACTTGGGCCATCCACCACTACACTCCCTGGCCACAGCAGAGAGCTGGCCTGGAAGAGAGGCAACCGAGACAGAGTCCGGAGCCCCGACCGGGACTAGAACCGGGTGTGCCGGTGCCACAAGGTGGAGGATTAGCCTAGTGAGCCGCAGCGCCGGCCTAATGTATGATAATTTAACATTAGCAAGTCAATACAATTTTAAAATTAGCAAGGATGGCTCTAAGTTAACAAGCATTAGGGCCAGTGCTGTGACATAGCTGGTAAAGCTGCCATTTGTAGCACCAGTATCCCATATGGGTGCCGGTTCAAGACCCTGCTGCTCCACTTCAAATCCAGCTCTCTGCTATAGCCTGGGAAAGCAGTAGAAGGTGGCCCAAATCTTTGGGCCCCTGCACCCATGTGAGAGACCCGGAGAAGCTCCTGGCTTCAGATAGGCACAGCTCCAGCCATTTCAGCCAATTGGGGAGTGAACCAGTGGATGGAAGACCTCTCTCTCTCTGCCTTTCCTTCTCTGTGTAACACCGATTTTCAAATAAATAAATAACTCTTTAAAAATAAATTAATTAATCATCAAGCATTTATTTTTATATTTTGAGTTGAAGTCTACCTTATTAGAAATATACAACTATATAACAGATGAAAGAATGTGTGTGTGTATTAATAGTTATAGTTCATATTAAAATAGGAAGCAAATGGTTGTTCATCCTAGTACTTATGATGTCTGCTTTCTACATTTGAGTAGCCAGGTTTGATTTCTGACTCTGGCTCCCAACTCCAGCTCTCTACTATTTCAGTCACTGGGAGGCAGTAATTGAATTTCCCTTAACCATGTGGAAGACCTGGATTTTGAGTTCTTTCTCTAGGCATTGTCCCTGGCCAAACCCTAACTGTGTGGCTTTTGGGGAGTAAACTAGTAGATGAAAGGTCTCTTCTGTTTTTTCTTTCTCACTGATTCTCTTTTTCTTTGTTTCTCTGCTTTTCAAATGAATATTTTTAAAAAGGAGAAAATCTCTTTGTAGTAGATAATATTTTTATTGAAACTTTAAAGTAAATGGCTTTGTGTACTAGCATATTTTTGGTTTGTTAAGTATACCTCATATACGAAAGACCACTCCCATAAGATGAAAAGCAAAGAAACTTCCCTACAGTATTCTTGCTATATGAATAACATCTGGGAAGTTGTAATAGAAACAAATATCATTATGTTTTATGTAAATAAATAAAATTAACTATATTATGTGAAATTAAGAATATTAGAAATGAACTGATTGTCCTGATTTTGGCAAAGTAGTAGGATGCATCTTGATGGTCACCATAAGACAGGGCCTGGCATCAAAATGGATGGGTTGTACGTCCACCAGGGTCATTTTGTACTTCTCTTCCCCTAACCTTGGGAAAATCAGTTGAATCAACAGTCCAGACACTGTGACAAACAATGTATCATAGACAATGGACACACTCCTACACTACCCTTGTACCCTTGCCATTTTGCAATTTGGAGACCACAAGGATATGTTATAACCAGGATGAATATATCAGGTATAAATAAATATGATTTAAGATTTAAATGGCCTTGCTTCAACCATAAAACTCTAGATTTTTCAAAGTATTCTTCTATACAAAGGATTCATGAAGCTTATCAGTTTCAGACAGATTTCTGAGGAAGAAGTGAGTTTTTCTAAAGATCTACAAAAATTTTATGATTATAATAATTTTAAACTGAAAATTGAGAATTCACAATCCATAAAATGCCCATGGCATTTCCAGGCACACAATTTTCAGATTTCTACAGCATAAGTTTAATGTGCATTTATGATTTTTGGCTCTTTTTTTAAAAGATTTATTTATTTGAAAGTCAGAGTTACAGAGAGGCAGAGGCAGAAAGAGAGAGAAAGAGAAAGAGAGAAAGAGAGAGAGAGAGAGAGAGAGAGTCATCCATCTGCTGTGGGGACCCATGAGCCGGCAAACGGTCAGCAAGCTAAGCCTTAGCATGTGGGCCCATGGCCAGCTCATGGGTCCCCACAATCTGCTGATTCACTTTCCAAATGCCTGCTATGGCTGGAGCTGGGCTGATCAGAAGTCAGGAGCTTGGAGCTTCTTCCAGGTCTCCAATGTGGGTGCAGGGGCCAAAGCCTTCTACTGCTTTCCCAGGCCATAGTAGAGAGTTGAGTCAGTAATGGAGCAGACAGGACAAGAACTGCCTCTCACTTTTTCCACTAAACCATGGTGCTGGCCCCCATTTATGCATTTCTTAGTGGATTATTCCCCTTTGTTAACGAGACTGACAAAGAGCAATAAAATATTGAACTGCCTCATGAAATCTTTCCGATAAAGAATCCAGTGTGTGTGTCGCCCCCTCTCTCTGTAAATAAATAAATAAAAAAATACATCTTAAAAAATATCTTGGGGCTGGTGCTGCTGGTAAAGCCACCGCCTGTAGTTCCTGTATCACAAATGGGCGCCGGTTCAAGTCCCGGCTGCTCCACTTCCAATCCAGCTCTCTGCAATGGCCTGGGAAAGCAGTGAAGATGGCCCAAAGTGCTTGGGCCCCTGCACCCACATGGGAGACCTAGAAGAAGCGCCTGGCTCCTGGCTTTGGATCAGCACAGCTCCAACTGTGGTGGCCATCTGGGAAATGAACCAGTGGATAGAAGACCTCTCTCTCCCTCTCTGTCTCTTTCTGCCTCTGCCTCTCTGTAACTCTGCCTTCCAAATAAAATAAATAAATCTTTAAAAAATTCTCTACTGAAGAAACTCAAGTGAATGAAAACTGAACCATCTCAAAGGTGCTTAAATAACAAAAAGTGTTCCGGTTGTCTTCTTTAGTTCAGAGTTTATAACAACCAACTCATTTTGTTCCGCATTTATTTTACATCTTCTTAAGTCACAAGGCTTCCCTTTTGGGAGTTTGATGAATTTATAGCAATAAAGTCCTGAGATGTTGTTTGAAGATGCTACAAAAACTAGCAGTATCCCCTAATGGTCTGAAAAGGCTCAGACAACTCTGAAAGGGGGCTCTTAGGAGAGAGCTAAGCAGCTTACTGAAGAGCTGTGGAGAAAGGCCCATGTGCATACCAAAGGCTTGCCTGATAGCCTGTGGTAAATCAAGACCCAATTCATAATTACCAGTTACTGCAATTGATGCTAATTGAATTTGTACTGTAATTTGCATTTCTCAGTACTTTGCAAAATAATGATAATAAATATTGTTTCAGCCTCAGTACAATCCTTATTTTATATATATTTTAGTAAAATATGTGTGAAAGTTTCTCGAATCACTATTGCTTACAATCATCTCTGCTTCTGAACGCAACTGCGTCTTTATCACTTACTTCACAGTTTTGTGCACAATTACTTGGTAATATTTAAGTCTTTTACTCAAAAAGTGATTTTATTTTCCTACGTGTATGTGGATGCTTTTTCAAATATAAGTTCTTCAAAATCAGTATACCTCACAGCACACAGATGATTGAAGTATCCTCTGAAAACTGGGCTATGTATGTGCATGTGGGTGTGTTTGTGTGTGTATATGTAGGACAAAAAAATGATGTAAACACACCCATGCCATTTCCCAAAGGCTATCCCATTTCAGAGCCTCTGAAACATCCAACCTTCATTTTGGGATGGATTGCTGAGAATGGTGAGCCCAATAAAACAACACAAAGGCTGTGGAGTTGGATTTTAAACTTACTATTTCATTTTTTTCTTTTAACATATCACTTCTAATATCACTGATTATGCCGTGATACCCATGAAAGTAAAATGAGGAAGTGGTACTTACAGAGTTTGTACTGAGAAACAGGTGGATAATTGTGGCTTCTATTGACATGGTGAAGAAACAGATGTTGAGAGACAAGCAGAAAGCAAGAGTTCTATTCTACATTGCCAACTCTGAGGTGGGTACCACACTTCCAGATGAAAACGTATAGTCAGTCAGTCAAGACAGCTGAGAGACTGAAAGGAACAAATTATTTCAGTGGTCAGCATTTTAATCTTTGGAAAAATAGTTACAGAATCGACAGAAATAAACAATATTGTTTCCTTCCTTGGGAGCCAACAGTGCATCAGAGAGACAGGCATATCCATAACTAAATTATATTATAGGAGAGATTTGGGGCAATATTCTAATAGGTCCCCCAAAAGCACTTTAGGAGCATTAAGAGGGAGTGATGTATTCCAACTAATGTCACCGTTGAGGTTCCATGTTCAGTTATTCTCACCTTCTATAAAACATGTCTGCCTTCCCAGTTCATTTCCGTTGGATCAGTCCAAAACTCTTTCAGACCCATAAGGTTTTTTTTTTTTTTTAAGATTTATTTATTTATTTAAAGTCAGAATTACACAAGGAGAGAAGGAGAGGCAGAGAGAGAGAGAGAGATGCCTTCCATCTGCTGGTTCATACCCCAATTGGCCAAAATGACCAGAGCTGAGCCAGGAGCTTCTTCTGGGTTGCCCAGGCAGGTGCAGGGGCCCAAGGACTTGGGCCACCTTCTACTGCTTTCCCAGGCCATAGCAGAGAGCTCGTTCGGAAGTGGAGCAGCCGAGACTCAAATCGGCACCCATATGGGATACTGGCACTGCAGGCGGTGGATTTACCACTATGCCACAGTGCGGGCCCCAGGCCCATCAGATTTTTTGAAGTCTATTAAGACTAGTAAGGAAATTTTGATTATTTTTCCCCAATTTTTTGTGGAATCAACATTTATTGGACCTAAACATTGTAAAAATCTTACAGAACCAAAGACTGCCTGCAAGCAAATTCCTCCAAGAACTTCCAAGTTTTGTATTTTAGGGGCTTTCAAGTGTTCTTAAAGGCCAAATACTAATGCACATCTTTAAATCAATTGTACAAGCTTTTATCACAACACTAGTACAGTTCTGTTCAAACTGTAAGTGTTAAGAACCGGGTGATCTTTGATGCTTGAATTCTCAAAGTGCTCTGCATTTCCTTATGTACCTTTTCATACATAATTTATTTATTGAAGGGATGGTTTGTAAGTATTCAGAAAAGTGAAGAATGATGAAATTAGTTTCAAAAAGTTTATCTTCATACAAAATATTTTCAATTCTTGATAATTTTTAAAATTATTTTTATTTATCATTTCTGTTAATATAGAGAATAAATTTCATAAATTTCATAGATACAATTGTAAGAATGGAATGATATTTCCCTCCCTCCTGTTCTCTCCCATGATTTTTTGACGTAAAGTTTTACTGTGCCTCAATATGCATTAACTGTAGCCGTTATAACCTGCGAAGTTAAGATTCTGTGAACTAACAACACGAATAGGATAAGTAGAGGATTCACACTGGATTCTGAGCAAATCGCACACACACACACACACAATCAGTAAATATGCACATACATAAAAGCACTACGTGCTAAACAGTGGATGGTATTTACTTACTATCTCCAAAGGGTCATGACCGATAGGTAAACAAGTATAGATTCCAATCAAAAATAAGGGTTTGTTTTTATAGAGAAATGTCTTTATCAGTAGAAAACCATGTATCGTGAAGGTTCAGTGCCACTTCCAAGTTCCTGCTGGCCCTCATGCTTTGGAATGCCTCCTGTTAAGTGTCATGCTCCCACTAGAGCCTTGTAGAACGCTGGGCTTAGAAAGCACCTTAGAGGCCATCTGAGTTGGTCGTCACATCTGTCCATATGCCCACTTTTCTTTTACACAAACTCTTTCTTCCTTCTCTTGGGGAGGATGTTGCTGTGGCTCACCACATAAGCTCGGTTATAAGGCTGTACTTCTTCAACGGACTGCCCCAAGTGGGTCAAAGGGAAACCCAACTCAAAGGAGGTGGCGTCTTGCCTCACTGTGATCCTGTGGAAGAACATGCACTCTGCTCTGAGGAGCCAGAGAGCAGGGGAAGGCAAGCACTGAGGACTGTTTGCTCAGCCTCTGCCCAAGCAAGCCTCCTTTTTCCATTTGCTTTTCAGGATCTGGTAGTCAGCTCAGGGAACAGAGGCATCTGCTCCTATTTAAAAATAAGTTAGAGAGCATTAGACTCATCTTTAAAAAAATACAACTTTAAATTTGGAGAAAAACCCTTGTTTAATCACATTGTGTCTGTGTCACAAGCTGGAAAATGTCAGGAAATTCCAAGCTAAAGGCAGATACTTCGTCCATAACTCATGCCACGAGACTTATTTTTATTCTCTCATATGCCTGCTAACAGAGGATGAAGCATTAGGAAAACTGACTTTTTGTTTTGTTTTGGTCTTGTTAGTTCATGTCATAACCTTGGCATTACTCTCTCATTTTTTAAAATTTAATAAGAATATGAGATTATACTGTTCTCCTATTTTTTGTTAGTGCTGAACAAGCGCTTTTGGCACTCACAATTCAAATTACTGCCATGGTGCTCTGTGCCTCAGTATGTTTGGCTATGAAGTAACATGTCCTGACCTATCATCTATCTTTAAGCCTTGAGAAAGAAATTATTGTAGCATTCCTGCTCTTTGCTTATATATATAAATCTGTGATCAATGACATGTCTTCAGCTCTGAAGTTAGCACAAAACTATGAAGAATAAAAAGAGCAGAGGAGATGGGGTGGGAAAGGGGTGAGGAGTGAGGGGAAGGAGAGAAAAAACAACAAAGATTCCCAAGCAGAAGAGTATTAAATCCTGCTTTGTGCCCAGCAGCCATGAGTTCTGGATTTTATAAATGGGATGATGAATGTATGTAACTCCAAAAATATGTAGCTCTTTCTCTTTTGAATGTGGAAAGTGTTCATTTTTCAATCTGAGTGCCCTGAATTTCTGTATTGTTTTAGAGTTGTGTACTATGTAATAAAAAAAATGGATTCTTCCCCAGACATAGCATAGTTCACATCTCTAAAGATTTGAAAGCTTGATCACTCAATCATCTAGGAATAAAGGAGAAAAAATGCAACATTAACACTAGGGGTAACCTTTCCTGATTATGATTGTCAGTCATTATCACAAGAGCTAAACATATAGAGAATAGAAACAGGAATATGGCTTTGGTGAGTAGAGAATACTCTACGATGCATTACACTTTGCTTAAATGTTTGGTTTTTATTTGAGAGGCAGAATTACAGAGAGCGGAAGAGACAGAGAGAGAAAGGTCTTTCATCTGATCCTCCATTGCTTTCTCAAGCCACAACAGAGAGCTCGATCAGAAGAGGAGCAACCAGGACATGAACCTGCACCCATAGGGGATGCTGCTGCCACAGGTGAAGGCTTAGCCTACTCCGCCATAGTGCCAGCACCTGTAATGGATTATACTTTAAGATCAGTTCTCCACAGTTAGTAAGTATTTACTGAAGACCAACCATGTATTTTTCCTATTGCTTACTATAAGCATAAAGCATAGGACTTGCTTTTTATGAGTTTCTAATCTAATTGAAATATGGGAGAATCAGCTGTAGAAAATACTATGTAGGATATAGGACATAAGATATAGGGCAGTGCTCATATAGCCAACAATGCTTGGAAATCTATTTGTAGGAACTGGTCCTGGGATCCCTGAAACCACTACTGCAGTGGCTTAATTCATGATTCCAGGATCATGCAGATTTGATTTTGAAACATGTAAACTTGTGTTTCAACAATATTTACTGAGTGCCTACTCTGTCAGTTTCTGTGGTGGACACGAGTGATGCAATAGGAGTAGGAAGCATATACAATCCTTTCCTTTATGTAGCTTACAGGATTGTGTGTACCACGAATATTAGCAATCACATAAGCATACAATTCCAAATTGATTTAAACTCTGAAGGAATTGTGAAAGATGAAGAGGAGAATAGGACAAGGACTCAATTTAGACAGGAAAGTCGGGGAAGACGTCTCTAAGGCAGAAACCAGTGAGCACATCACCAGGCCTCCTGGATGTAAATGGGGCAAAGGAGGATCAGAGTCATGGAACACAGCTTAGAGACCAACATTTTCTTTAAAGTGACATGAATGGGATTGAAATGATTTCTGAAATTCAATCTTCTCATGAATGGAGTTGATATACTGATACTTACCACAGGTTTATATTAGAAAATAGATAACAACTGCTTCTTTACAGAGATAGCAGATTATCCTCGGAAAACTTACTGAAACCTTATCAAAATTAGGAAAATGCATTTTGAGGAACTCCAAAACGTTATAGAGGAAAATGTATAAAATATTTATTGTACCATATGGAGGAAACAATAAGGGGAAGATGTTATGCCAGTAGTGGGAGATAATTAATGATAGATTCTTTAGGAGGCTAGTACTTTTTTTAAGTTCAACAAAGTATTAGATTTATGAGGCAGTATGTTCAAAAGTTCACATAACTAAATACACAAACCGGCTTGTTTGTTTTGGATCACTCAGTATCTGAGAATGAATTATTCATTCAAGCATTAATAAATTAGAATTTTTCTGTTTGGCAGTTGAGAAAATTTACTTAAGGAAATAAAAGAGATATCCACCAAGTTTGGCCTGGCTGGTGCATTTTTTTTTTAAACTGGCTCAAATCTCCAGTCTTCAAAAGTAAAGAAAGTTCAAGTTATATATTAATATGTATCTTTTACTCAACTGATTTACAGTACATGTAAAAACAAATCCTGAGATTGGTTGGAATTAAAGTATGAAAGCAGCAAGAAGTCACCTGTATATTATCCAACTCATGATAACACTGCCTAAGGTCTGAGAGACTCTACTGTAAGAATCAAAACCGATGGAATTTTCCTCTATCATGGAATAACCCAACTCCCTTTCAATGTGTCATTCTATAACTCCTCCCCTCCCAAGCTTAAATATAAGTTTTCTTTTACATTCTCTGCTGTACTATGTTTTTGGTGACTTCATACTTCTGAAAACCATTACAGTTTGAGCCTATTCTTATACAGAGACAATAGGAAACGTACTTCAAACAGTCACCTTCAACAGGGGATATGTAGACAATGAATCATTAGAATCTAAAGTGTTCTTAAAAGAAAAATAAAAGATTGTTTATGTGGTACTCACCCAGCAAATCAAGACTTTTAAGTTCTTTTTTAAGATTCATTTGTTGATTGGAAAGTCAGTGTTACAGAGAGAGAGAGAGAGAGAGAGAGAGAGAGAGAAGTATCTACCATCCACTAGTTCACACTCCAAATGGCTGTAACAGTCAGTTCTGTGCCAGAGCCAGGAGACAGGAACTCCATCCTGGTCTCTGATGTGGGTGTCAAGGGCCCAAGTACTTAGACCATCTTTTTCTGGCTTCTCAAACACATTAGCAGAAAGTTGGATCAGAATCAGAGTAGACAGAACTTGAACTGGCACTAGTACATGGGATGCAGAGGTTGCATATAGGGGCTTAACCTTGTTGTGCCGCAACACTGGCCATTATTTCTTAGGTTGTAAGAGGAAAGATTTTCCACAGTGGCTGTAGCAATCCCACTACTGGGTATATATATATATATATATATATACACACACACATACACACACACAATGTGTATATATATATATATAATTAACTCAACCCTCTAGGAATTGTACTTTATTTTTCCTTTTCTAAAATATGGAAGTCAAACATGTAATTAATGAATTAAAGATGTCCTTAAAACAGGTACTTTAAAATGTCTAATTAGAATTACCTATCATCTTTTTAAACAACAAACCTGCACATTCCATTGGACAGGATATTCAATTTAAACAATTAAACCTTTTCCAAATGAGTGTTTATTAATTGAGCCATAACCTTACAGTGGAGTCCCTTTCTACTTCCTCTTGTCAAATGTACTGAGGATACAATGCGAGCTATTTGGCAGGTGGCCACACCATAAAGCAGCAGGATGTTTTCAGCAGACTACATGATGAGTTGCCAGAGTTTTGCCATTTGGCTTCCTAGCAGGTTTCTTCCTTTTCTTCTTTTTTTTATTCTTCCTATAAAAATTTATGTTTTCTTAGAATTATGATTCTTACCTATAATTAGCATTATGCTATTTATAAACAGTTAAATGGAAACATGACTTAGAAAATGTTTTTCAAAACACATGGAATACATTCAGGAGGATTTTCTCAAGATCATATAGATTGTTTCTAATGAAGTGATTAATTGTTATTGGTTATAATAATTGATTGTCAATGTCTGTTGTCTTGCAGAAGCCCCATTTATACTTCACATTAGTGCAAATTATATGATGTGTACTTACCAAGCAGACTAAAATTTTATTACTTAGTACTTTGCTTTCATTTTCTGAAAATATTTGTATTTACAATACTTTTAAAAGACATTTTTTGGTTTCCATTTGTACATATGTACATATTTATGGGGTACAATGAGATATTTTAATACATATATACAATGTGTACTGATCAAGCCAAGGTAATTAATATTTCCCTATTTTTTCATTACCTTATGATGGAAGTCTTGGATCCTTCTCCTCTGCTTGCTCAGAAAATATATAATAGGTTGTTATGATCTACAGTCATCCCGCAACAGTATGTAACACTAGGAACTTATTCTTTCTACCTTTGACTTGCTACCCACTATCCCTTTCACCCCTCCCAATCTCTAGTAACTACCATTCTGTTTTCAGATTGAGTTTTTTTTAAGCTTCCATATTTGAGATGGAACATGCAATATTTGTCTTTCTGTGTCTGATTATTTTACTTAACATAATGTCAAACAGATTCATCCATTTTGCTACAAATGACAGAATTTTATTCATTTTATAGCTGAATAATATTCTGCTGTGTATATATACTGCATTGTCTTTGTCCATTTTTCTGTTGATGGACACCATGTTTGATTCCACATCTTGGCTATTTTGAATAGTACTGTAATAAATATGATGGTGCATGTGTCTGGTATACTTATTTCATTTCTTCTGAGTATATAAATGGCAGTGGGATTGCTAGATCGTATGACAATTCCATTTCTAGTTTTTAAAGGGATTTCCATATGTTTTCCATAGTAGCTATATTAATTTACATTCTCACCATTAGTGTGTAAGAGTTCACCCTTCCTACAACCTTGCAAACATTTGTTACTTTTTGTCTTTTTTATAACAGCCATTCTAACAGCAATGAGTTAATGTCTCATTGTAGCTTTTATTTACATTTTCCTGATGGTTAATGATATTGAGAATCTTTCATTTTTGAGGTCACTCATATTTGCTCTTCTGAGAAATGTCTTTTCAGACCTTTTGCCTATTTCTTATCTGTATTTTAGTTGTTGTTGTTGTTGTTATTGTTGTTTTGAGGTTCTTACATATTCTGGATCATTTTCCTTTGCTATCTAAATACCTTGCAAATATTTTCTCCCATTCTGTCAGTTGTCTCTTCACTCTATTGATTATTTCTTTTGCTATGCAAAAGCTACTGCATTTTATATAATCCTATTTGTTTAGTTTTGCTCTTGTTAGTGCTTTGGGGGTCTTATCCAAAAGTTTAGGGGATATCTTCAGCTATTTCTCCTATATTTTCTCCCAGAAATTTCACGGTGTCAGGACTTATATTTAGGTCTTTTTATATCTTGAGTTGATTTTGAGAATGATGACAAGTAGGTATCTAATTACATTTTTAAGGATTTATTTATTTATTTGAAAGTCGGAGTTAGAGAGAGAGAGAGAGAGAGGAAAGAGACAGAGAGAGAAAGTTCTTCCATACACTAATTCACTCCCCAATTGGCTGCAACGGCCGGAGCTAGGCTGATCCACAGCCAGGTTCCAGGAGCTTCCTCCAGTCTTCCAAGCGGTACAGGGGCCTATAGCAGAGAGCTGGATCATAAGTGGAACCGGTGCCCATATGGGATGCCAGCATTGCAGGTGGCAGCTTTACCTGCTACTCCACAGCACCAGATATATTTTTCTTACATATATTTTGTTCTTGGGGCATGTCATGCTTCATTGCTTCTTCCTGTTTCTTGTGCTCTTATATTGAATATCTGTGCATGTGATACTACTTCTTTTAGAAGCAGTTTTCATTGTAAAGACTTTTTAATTAATATGGGATATGGGGTTTCAGTTGGGTAGTTTCTTTGGTTTTTATTCTAGGTGAGCTCATAAATGTAGGCTTCGTATGATTTCTCCAGCTATAACTAACGTCAGCAGTGTCTAAAAGTGTTGCAGTTGTGTAATCTACAGCAATTCATAGACAGTAGCGTGACATGGGCTTCCAGTGGTATGTTTCCTCAGTCCCCAAAGAATTGAGTGCCAATCACACTGGTGCAGTGAGACATGGAGAGGATTGTTTACAGAACCCAACAGGCGAGCATCAATGATGCTGGAGAATGAGCCACCAATAGCTGTAGAAGTGGATGCAAGCTTCCTCAGGTCCTGCAGGCATGAGTGATGCCAAGGTATATGGCACTACCAGCCGCAGTCCCAGCACTGGAGGATGCGGAGGGACATTACCCAGGGTCAGCACAGGTTACACTGGTATTTGTCCTCTGGAAGGCATGGCCCAGGGATGGAAGAGTGCAGATAGGGCCATACCCAGGTCCCACGGAGTGATCTCAGCTCATTCTGAGGAATATAGCAAAAACAATCACAGTCAGAGTGCTATTGAAGTTCAGCTGGGACCCACAGGGAGATAACAGGTTGTGCCCTGAGAGTCCTGGGGCTGGAACAGTGCAATGTAGATGGGGCTTCCCCAGGTCTCATGACATGGGTTCAGGTAACTATGGGACAAATACAATCCCAGAGTCACAGTGTATGGGGGTTATCATCGTAGTTCCCAGGGAATTAGCACAAGTCATGCTGAGAATTATTCACTAGTAGCTACAGGACTCCAATAGTGGGATGCAGACAGGACTTTCCTTCGTTCCCACAAAGCAAATGCAGGTTGCTCGGATTGTAGCTCCAATTTCCCAGCTGCAAGATAACTGCAAGTCCCACAGGGCATGCAAGGATGATGATACTTCCTTTGTTGTCCTGGTTCTTCTCTAGGGTAAAGGGCAGTGCAGGGCACCTATGTTCAATCATCCTGAATCCGTTAGCCTCTGAAATTACTTTTCTTCCTTTCTTTAAGGACATCCAAGTTTTAGTGAGTTTTATCTTTCATTTACATATATATACATAAAATATATATATAATACATAGTATATATACACAGTATATATACAATATATACTATGTAATATATATTATATAATGTGTATTATATAATATGTAATGTGTGTGTGTATATATATATATATACACACACACACAGAGGGAGATAGTGAGAGAGAGCGAGCCTGCTTTGATATCTGACCAAGAAAACCCTCACTTCTCTTGAGCTTTATATTTTAAAGAACCCTATATATCATAAATATAAAAGATAATTTATGAAAGAAAATGTGGGTGCCTATGTTATTCAGGATACAGAACTAAGGTCTATGGGTTCTAGTCCCGGTGGGGGCGCCGGATTCTGTCCCGGTTGCCCCTCTTCCAGGCTAGCTCTCTGCTGTGGCCAGGGAGTGCAGTGGAGGATGGCCCAAGTGCTTGGGCCCTGCACCCCATGGGAGACCAGGAGAAGTACCTGGCTCCTGCCATCGGATCAGCGCAGTGCGCGGGTGCAGCGCACTGGCCGCGGCGGCCTTTGGAGGGTGAACCAATGGCAAAAGGAAGACCTTTCTCTCTCTGTCTTTCTCACTGTCCACTCTGCCTGTCAAAAAAAAAAAAAAAAAAAAAAAAAAAAAAAAAACCCTAAGGTCTAGAGAGCCACACCTAACCCCCAAACTATCTGCTTTCTAGCTAACACTACCAGGGCCCAGGGAAATCTTTTCTGTAAGTATCTTTTTCATGGCAATTGTAACACATGAGGCACTTCAAAAAATAGGAATGGTATTTTAAGCTTGGATTGAAAAAAAGGGTAGGACTGGCACCACAGCTCACTAGGCTAATCCTCTGCCTGTGGCGTCGGCATCCCAGGTTCTAGTCCTGGTTGGGGCGCTGGATTCTGTCCCGGCTGCTCCTCTTCCAGTCCAGCTCTCTGCTGTGGCCCGGGAGTGCAGGGGAGGATGGTCCAGGTCCTTGGGCCCTGCCCCCACATCGGAGACCAGGAGGAAGCACCTGGCTCCTGGCTTCGGATTGAAGCAGTGCGCTGGCTGCAGCGTACAGGCCGTAGCAGCCATTTGGGGGGTGAACCAACGGAAAAGGAAAACGTTTCTCTCTGTCTCTCTCTCTCTCTCTCTCTCTCTCTCACTGTCTAACTGCCTGTCAAAAAAAAGGGTTAAAAGATAATATCTTTTTTGACAGCACAATGATATTCATACAAAGACATTCATCATTTCCTAAAGAATAGAAAAAAATGACTGCAGGTGGAATGACTTAACAATCAAACAGTGGATTCCAAAAGATAAAAAATTGTGCAAGAATGACAACATGATTTGGACCACTACAATGGAGAGAAGTTCTTTCTAGAAATTAAGACTAAATCCAAATAAAGATAGAAATTGCCGAACACTGTATTTTAATATTAAATTACAAAAATAGCTACCTAAAAACAAAGAATGGGAAAACACACACAGGGGATAAGGTATGCAGTTTGGTTATATCAAAATAACCTTCTATGAATTTTCACTTAACCCAGTAAATTATTCTTTTCTTCAGGTTTTATAAAAAGTCAAAATATATTCTAATAACCATGGAGTTTTATCTTGCTTTGTATGTTCTGGTCATTATGCAAGTAAAATTTTTGAGATATATTATCTTCATCTATTCAAAACTCTAATTTCTTCTGGCCTCTTGTATTTCAAAACACCCCATGAAAAATAGCTGATTTAGTTAGAGTGGTTGTTTTGTTTACTTTATTTGCTAACTTTGCCTGTTCCCTAATTCCCAGTGTGAATCTGCAACAACTGGCTGCCAGAAAGCAATCTAACACTTTTGCTAATAAGCAGATTTCACTGATTTACTGTTGGAAAGACTAAGAACTGATGTAGACGAAAAAGAAATTTCAATTTGAAAATTTTCAAAAAAAAAAAAAAGTTAAACTTCACATGACATTTTGGAAGAGCTAGGAAATGATTTCATCTATCCATCTTGTAAACATTAGTGTGCTGCATTGTTAAATGGGGATTCTTGATGTACTTTCATGTTACCTAATAAATAAAAGTACTATGAGGTTTTTGTTATTGTATGGTCATCATCATCAATATTGTTATCATCATCATCATGAATATTTTAAAAGTAACTGGACTGGAGTTGTGATACAACAGGTTAAGCCATTGATTGCAATGCAGGCATCCTATATGAGCACCAGTTCAATTCCTGTGTGTTCCACTTCAGATCCAGCTCTCTGCTAAAATGTCTGGGAAAGCAGCAGAAGGCGGCCAAAGTGCTTGGCCCCTGCTACCCACAGATGGAGATCCTGGCTCCTAGCTTCAGCCTTGTCCATCCATTTTTTAATTTTGTTTTTTTTACAGGCAGAGTGGACAGTGAGAGAGAGAGACAGAGAGAAAGGTCTTCCTTTGCTGTTGGTTCACCCTCCAATGGCCGCCGCGGCCAGTGCGCTGCAGCCGGCGCACCGCGATGATCCGATGGCAGGAGCCAGGTACTTCTCCTGGTCTCCCATGGGGTGCAGGGCTCAAGCACTTGGGCCATCCTCCACTGCACTCCCTGGCCACAGCAGAGAGCTGGCCTGGAAGAGGGGCAACCAGGACAGAATCCGGCACCCCGACCGGGACTAGAACCCGGTGTGCCAGTGCCGCAAGGCGGAGGATTAGCCTAGTGAGCTGCAGCGCCAGCCGGTCCATCCATTGCCATTGCTGCCATTTTGGGAGTGTATCAGTGGATGGAATCTCTCTCTCTCTCTCTCTCCTCCTGTATCTCTGTCTTTCAAATAAATGAATAAATAAATCTTTTCTAAAAGATTCCTAATGACAGTATAATTTATATGTCAAGTAATTTTGTTCACTATGTATGCATATGTATGTGAGTTATTATGACATAATTTATTCTTAAATTTGCTTTGAGAGCTGGTAATTATTCTAATGTACCACAATTCATTAATAGGGCCATTTAAGTTTAGCTTCATTATGTATATAAGTGTGAGGAACCTCTTTGGAAAATGTAAAGAAAAACGTTTTTACTTCACGGTATCAACATTTTATACAAATATTTCAATGCTATTCAGAATAGAAACTGATAAATATTTTCCCATACATATCTATATTTGTTTGGGGTTTGCCAGTTCTTCTAAAATAAACACTCTCACAAATCAATGTAAAGGAAGAATAATAATCATTTTTTATTATTTGACAGGAGGGTGGTGAGGGAGGAGAAGAAAGAACTCCCTTCTATTGGTTCACTCTCAAAATGCCAGGAGCTGGGAACCAAATCCAGGTCATTCATGCACTTGTCAGGAACTCAACTGCTTGAGTCATCATCACTGCCTCCCATCCTCCCTTTGTCAGGAGGATGCTGGGCCCTGGAGTTGGAGCTAGAAATTGAACCCAGGTGTTCTGAAGTGGGATGTGGGCAACTTAACCACACGGTTAAGCATCCATTCAAATAAAGATGTATTTCACAGAATAAAAAGCATACAGAAATTGTCATAACATTGAGAAATTATGTTTCCTTGGAAGAATCTGAATTATACTATGTTAGGATAATGTGTTTTTTTTTATTATTTTATTTTTTTTTTTATTTTTGACAGGCAGAGTGGACAGTGAGAGAGAGAGACAGAGAGAAAGGTCTTCCTTTGCCGTTGGTTCACCCTCCAATGGCCGCCGCGGCCGGCGCGCTGCGGCCGGCGCACCGCGCTGATCCGATGGCAGGAGCCAGGAGCCAGGTGCTTTTCCTGGTCTCCCATGGGGTGCAGGGCCCAAGCACCTGGGCCATCCTCCACTGCACTCCCTGGCCACAGCAGAGAGCTGGCCTGGAAGAGGGGCAACCGGGACAGAATCCGGCGCCCCAACCGGGACTAGAACCCGGTGTGCCGGCGCCGCTAGGCGGAGGATTAGCCTAGTGAGCCGCAGCGCCGGCTAGGATAATGTTTTTACATTTGTATCCCTTCTTCTTTCATACTCAAACTGTGATCTATCCATAGTCTGCTTATATTGCATTGTGTTTGTGATCAGTAAACACTGTTACTCAAACTATTAATTTGTAGACTTTGTAGACTTCTGATTTCATTTCTTATTACTTCTAAATCTCTTTGTTGTATGTCTACATTTAACTAAACACTGCAAATATGGACACAGCATAGACTGTGAACCATTTAGAATTTCAACTATGTATTTATAGTATTTCAACACCATAGCTTCACCCATACTCATTAGCTAAAACGTCATTCAAAGAAATTCAGTTAAACTCAGTGCATGGGGGATCATAAGTTCAAGTAAAAATACAATAACCTCTTTTAATCTTTATTTACTGGGAATAACAGTCATCATCATCATCATTTCATTTAGTTCCACCTTCATATTTAGGGAGATGCTTCTTTTATTGACAAAAATAAACCATCAAGGCTTGGGTTTCCATATATTACAAATATAAAGAAATAATATAATTTACATCCATTTCTTAAGTAATAATGCTAAATTCTAAATTTTATTTGATTAAAATGTAATTATTTGAAAATGTTAGTGATTATAAGAATAACAAGTGCTTGTGTTTCCTCTTATTTCTTCCAGGCACTTCAGGGTTACGATTGTCTAATCTGAAGCTATCGTATGGTATAATGTGTTCTCACTGTGCATAATAGTTATGCAGCTCATATCACATACGACCTTTCATAAAAGGCCAACAGTAGTCAAAATAACATACACCCTCTCTAGCATGGTAAGACATAAGCTCAGATATCATGATAAAGTTAAATTGCAGTAAAAGCTGCCACATGCCTACTCTGTCTCTGTATGTATTGCAGAACAACAGACAAAAAACTTTGCTGCCTGGCACCACTTCATTGACCACACTTTGACTAGTACTGATTTAGCCTGGCTTTCAGATCTGTTGAGTTCCTGAAGAGGGACGTGCAAGGCAGGACATGACAGAAAATGGAGCTGGAGAAGAAGAAGTCCTTCTTCCAGAGGCAGGCAAGGAATTGCAGCCATCATTCCCCTAACAGGAAAAGCAATTTGTTTCCTTTTTTGTGCTTTGCTTCATTTATGAACATATGTGAGTCAGGCGCAAAACCACCCATTTCACTATTACCCAGTCTGCTCTTAAACACCCAGCTGTTGTGACTCAGCTTCTCCTATGGTCCTTCACATTTCTGTTCTTCCTATCATTCGAAATCCTCTTTTGCATCTATGCATTTGTATACTTCAATTTACAAGTACAGATCATCCAGTTCATTGTCCTTCCAGAATGTGGTTTCTCTTCCTCAAACTCAATCCTCTCTGAAGTCCTGCTAAAGTCATTGGACTAGAAAGAGGAGAACAGGTTCTACTTTATCTAAGCAATTTTATTATCTGTAGGCAAGTAAGATTTCTTTAAAACATGGTGGGAAAATTTAAGTTAAAAGTTAGTAGAAAAATAAATGTTGGCTTTTTTCTATATTTTTAATGTCTACATAGCCTTCCCTACTGTACCTCCCACTATCATAAATAATCAAATGCCATAACTTTGTTGTTTGGTTGAATTCTGATACTAACTTCCCATCAAAAGCCTACTGACCTGAAATAGCTGTCTGCTTTCCTCTATGCTGATTTTCCTTTTAAAATCCACTTTATCAATGAATCCATCCACTCACTGTGGAAATAATTTGATCACTCTAAAGTGCTATTGATTTGTTTCTACTTTATGTCCTTTTCCATTTCATCAAGGTAGAAAGCTGGATGTTACCCTTTCTAATTAATTAATGTATTTATCTGTGAAGTTATACTACTTAAAGGCACAAGCATACATTTTATCAGGATGTACTTCTGGAAACTATGTCACAAAAAACAGACTATTTTTTAATGTCTGCTGTTACTAAATCTATCTACTCACAATAAGTTAATCAAAAAATAATTTAATCTTTTGAGACTTAACTAGGGATATGAATTTTTAAAAGCAAGCTTTGGAATCATTTTACCTAAAAAGCAATACTTTTCATTTAATAAAATTGGTGTAAATGGCCACCATCAAAAAGAAATTCAGCACATAAAAATATAATTTTATTGACTCATATAATCAGCTAATTCATATATTCATTTTCTGATTTACAATTCGAAACAGGTTTTGGATTTCAGTTGTGAGAACACACCATCTGAGATAATGGCCTTGCGGTTTTAACTACAGCCTTCTTTATCTTTGCACAAATGTCCTTAAAAGGAAAAGACTTTTGGGGCAACACTGTGACATAATAGGTAAAACCAGCGCCTGAAGTGTCCACATCCCACATGGGCACTGGTTCGAGTCCCGGCTGCCCCACTTCCAATCTCTGCTAGGAAGAGATGGCCTAAGTTCCTGGGCCCCTGTGCCCGTGGTAGGAGACCCTGAGGGGGCTCTTGGCTCCCGGCTTCAGATCCACATAACTGTGGCTGTTGCAGCCATCTGGGGCATGAACCAGCAGGTGGAAGACCTCTCTCTCTTTCTCTCTGCCTCTGCCTCTTTGTAACTCTGCATTTCAAATAAATAAATCTTCAAAAAATCCAAACTACACCCCCAAAGAACTATGAAAGCTGGAATAATTAGCACTAATTTGTTTTTACTTGAGGCTGAGAAAGCCAAAGAGAAAATAAAAGGCATTTTAACTGGTGATGTGAATGATAATTGGTCGGTAAGAAACAAGGGATGTGGTCAAATTCAAAGCCATAGTCAGAAACTAAGAAGTAATCCAACAAAATGCTGAAAATCACAGGCTCTACGTGCATTCTCAGTGGCCTCCACTGCTTCCACAGAACTGCTTCAGACTCTCCAGTACACGAGTAGAGTATGTCATAACGTTAGCAATTGTGTTGTTTCAATTTGTATGGAATGGCCAACCATTGCTCAGATTATTATTTAATTATGAAAAAAACACACATTTCTTGAAAAGGATGCCAAGCATTTTTATCAACATATAGAATGAACGATTTGACTTTGTTTCCTCTGACTTTTCGTGTTTCTCTCATATAACAGTTATTCTGGATTTCAGATTCTCCACTGAACCCCAGGCATCTCCAGGCGAAGATCATGGATCACAGCGTGGAATTGTACTCCCTGTGGCTTCAGCACCTCACCAGTGCCAACATGAATGAAGCGCTCAGAAATGTGTGTGGACTTGCTCTTTTCAAGTTCATTCCATTCCACAAATAGAACTCTTTCTACTCCATAATTGCCCACTCCTTCCTTTATTTTGTTTTCCAGTGTTATTTCCTCCTCCACCCAAAAGATAGCATTGATGAAAGTTTAAAATAACAAAAACCTGCTTATTTTGTTTCGAAGACACCCTGTGGATGGAGTTCACATCTTTGATCTATTTTGTTTTGTTGCTGTTGTTGTTGTTGTTCACATCTGTTCTCCACTTTCATAGAACGGCTCTTACAGGGCTTGATCTGCAACATAGATTCACCATTGTGCTGTTGTCTAAAGGTCCCCAACATGGAGCAGTGGCATCTGAGGTTTTCAAGGAACAAGTAAAGAGAAAATGAATTTCAAGTGACCTCCTAAAGAATGGATTAAATATTTTGATCATTTTTACTTTAGGGTAGGAGGATAGCTTTAGCAATAGCACAAAATTGTGTTTTGCAGGGCTGCATTGTGCATTCATTCACACTCAAGAATAGGTAAGAGTTACATCAGAAATTAAATGTCTGGTTACACAAATCCCTCGGTTGGGGGCTGGCGCTGTGGCATAGCAGGTAAAGTCACCTCCTGCAGTGCCAGCATCCCTTATGGGTGCTTGCTGGAGTCCTGGTGGCTCCACTTCCAACCCAGCTCTCTGCTGTGGCCTGGCAAAACAGTAGAGGATGGCCCAAGTCCTTGGACCCCTGCACCCACATGGAAGACCTGGGAGAAGCTCCTGGCTCCTGACTTCAGATCGGCACAGCTCCGGCTGTTACGGTCAATTGGGGAGTGAACTGGTGGATGGAAAACCTCTCTCTCTGCATCTCCTTCTCTGTCTATGAAACTCTGACTTTCAAATAAAATAAATAGATCTTTAAAAAAAATCTCTAGGTTAAGACACCATTCATCATCAAATTGTAAAATGATTGTCAAAAGTAGCTATTTGGCAGTCAAGTATGACATCAATACCATACCAATTTGTTGGTGTCACATGGGTTTATTTTTGCATGTTTATGAAAGCATAAGTTATGAAGAAAGAGAAATTAGTCAATTAGACATCCACTTGAGCAATCTATTATATATCTGAGTAAGTAATCTATTTGTGATTTCATAAAGAAAATAAAGACTCATAGCCAGTAATTGCTATAGCATTGCAAAAATATATCTTTTGAAGAGACTGGGTGTGTGCTTTCAAAAATTATTTACACTTGGCCTTCCTAGTCTTCAAGGTTACTGCTCACTTTGAATTCTCTGTTATGTGGACTCTACTAGAGACTTGGTATTTTAATAGATGATATGCTTATATAATATTATTTCCAGAACAAGAAGAAATGGTGTCCTCATTAGTCTCTGAGATTTTCTTTCTCATCCATCAAGGACTATCAACTAATTTAAATGATATATCATTGTCTTCATTCATTAACAAGACACTGTTGTAACACTGTAGCATTTGTGAGAAATGAGACAGGGGAAGAAAGGGGACTTTTTTACCTAGATTCAAGGGGTGATTTCACAGATCACTTTTCTTTGGGAAAGTGTTTAGAGCTCATCTCTAGAGAAACCTCCAAGAAAGACTATCTGTTGGTATGGTCCTATTCCCCTGCTAATTGTTATGTAAAGATACCCTAGTGAGATAACAAACTTAGGTCTGTAACATCAAGCTAGATGGAAAAGAACCAAGCTGTAGCCTAGCTTAAGGAGCAAAGAAATGTAGCCTACATGGTATCATCACCATTACCTCCTTTGACTCTTTGTATTCCTGGACAAGGGCAAATTGACCTCTACCTAGAACATGATGAGTAGTCATTTTTGCAAAACAGAAAATTCAGGGTGAAAGGAAAGATTTTTCTGGATTTCATCTCAAAAGAACTTTGGGAAAAATCCAGACAAACACTCAGATTCAGATTTGTTCATATGGCTGATTAAAACATGATTCTAGTGTGAACTTGTTGTAAGTTCATTATCACATGAACATGTTCCCTTTGCATAAATAAAAATTTTGCTTACCCTGGACAGCTGTCTCTCCAATGTGTGCTATTGTTCCTGGAACCATTAGGCACAAATATTGAGGAAAACTCATCTTCACTATCAGAAAATTAACTCAAAACACACATCTTATTTTCAAAACAATGAGTCATATTATTTTATAAAATGAATAACAAAAACATTAAAGCATCACTGTAGAGTTCATTTCTCTCTCTCTTTCTCTTTTTTTTTTTTTTTTTACTTTTTATCACCCTGAAAATTGCATAAACACACTTAGTTGCATCCAGGAAATTTTGAACTCAAGAATTTTGAACTCAATTTAGTAGTAATATCACGCAGTCCACATGTTTAGATTTAAGTGGAGAATGGTATGCTTCTTGCAGCTGTTATGTATGAATACTTCAAAGTACTTGCCTCTTGAATGATGAAGATTCCATGTCTTATTGATTTTGTTTCTAGAAAACTAGGAGATTTGTTATTTTCTATGAACTAGTGGCATTTGAGAAACACATGTGTAAAAGACTTGGAAAATTTATATGCACGTGCACATGAGGGCACTTTTATTGATCTCATATGAAGTAAAATACCCAGGTTGCTTTTTTTCTCCTGTGGAATTGCCATATTATAACTTTTTCATTCACGGCTTACAACATAGTAGAGAACTAAGTCAGTTATATTTATTTTTAAAAACAGCTGAAAATTATGCTGGCTAGATAATATAATATCTTCTAGGGACAGAAAAATGTGCAGTAAGAACTTTCTTCTTTTTTTTAAATCCTTTTAGAAAAGAAATTGGCTTTGAGGACTTGGGATTATTGTGCATGTGTATTTTTTTTTCTTTGCCTTTTCGCAATGGTGTGGGGGAGGCTTGCTTATAAAGATGAGAAACAGGACTTTAAGGTGCTAAATTGTGACTGTTGAAGGCCCACAATGCAATGCGGTCTAAGCAAAGTTCAAAGACAGGAAAAACATCCCTATATGCGAGGTGAGTGTAGTTTATATCACCAATGCAATGCCCCATGTGTTATTCTGAGGGTTGCAGTTCTTTTCTGGATTTTGAGTTTCTGTTTTTATAAAACAAAAACCCTCAATATAATAATAGGAGAAATTCCTGAAACCACTCTGTGTTATTCAGAGTCAGTAAAAATCAGTCTCATTGGCATTGCTTCCCTCACTGTTTGTGCTTCCACACTCACTCCCTCAAATCTGTAGGCTTTTAAATGTTTTCCTACTTGTCTACATTGAAAACAGAAGTTTCATCATCAAACAATTTAGCACTTGTTTCCAGAAAACAGATTTTCCAAAACAGGATAGATTGTCAATCATTTAAGAAGGTAAGAGTTGTCCTTCTTGGAATCAGGCAATTTAATTCATTGTATTTGAGTATCTTTAACTTTTTGAGTCTGTGTTATGAATCTAGAAGTTTAGTAGACCTACCTATTCAAACTTCACAAGAAAACTCAACCTTTGTGTTTGTTATTGCAAGCAATTTGGATGACTAGAGCAGAGATTACAATGAAAGTCGAAATGCACAGAAAGCTTACTCTGTACCCAAGGGTCTTCTGTGCTTCATATTCATTTAATTTTCTTTGAGTTAGGTACTTTCGTTATACTCTGATTGTGGATGAAGAAATTCGGGGGTCCAGTGCTGTGGTGTAGCAGGTAAAGCCGCTACCTGCAGGGCCAGGATCCCGTATGGGTGTTGGCTCAAGTCTTGGCTTCTCCAGCTCTCTGCTATGGCTTGGCAAAGCAGCAGAAGATGGCCCAAGTCCTTTGGCCCTGCACCCACATGGGAGACTCGGAAAAAGCTCCTGGCTCCTGGGTTCAGATCAGCACAGTTCCAGCCATTGCAGCTACATGGAGAGGGAACCAACAGATGGAAGACTCCCTCTCTCTCTCTCTCTCTCTATCTCTGTGTGTGTGTGTGTGTGTGTCTGTCTGTCTCTTTCTGCTTCTGCCTTTCTGTAACTCTGGCTTTTAAATAAATAAATAACTTTAGGCCGGCGCCGCGGCTCACTAGGCTAATCCTCCGCCTAGCGGCGCCGGCACACCGGGTTCTAGTCCCGGTCGGGGCACCGGATTCTGTCCCAGTTGTCCCCCTTCCAGGCCAGCCCTCTGCTGTGGCCAGGAAGTGCAGTGGAGGATGGCCCAGGTGCTTGGGCCCTGCACCCCATGGGAGACCAGGAAAAGCACCTGGCTCCTGGCTCCTGCCATCGGATCAGCGCGGTGCGCCGGCCGCAGCGCGCCAGCCGCGGCGGCCATTGGAGGGTGAACCGATGGCAAAAGGAAGACCTTTCTCTCTGTCTCTCTCTCTCACTGTCCACTCTGCCTGTCAAAAAATAAATAAATAAATAAATAAATAACTTTTAAAAAATCAGGCAAAAATACCTTAGTTAAGCAACCTGTAAAGCAGTAGGGTCAGAATTCCAACCCAGACAGTGTGGCTTCAGTACTATGACAATTAACTAAGATCCACCAATGTTCATATAAGCTCATCACTCAGGTGCTTCTGACCTTCTCAAATGATGGAAGGGCATAATGAAGCCATCCTAGTTCAATGTTTGGTGGACAATGCTTACTGGTGGGTGCTATATATGCTAGAAAATATAGAGATCTAGAAGACAAGGAGTAAATGTGTTGGTCGCATTTTTTATTTCTGGAAAAGTAGCTCCTGAAAAACTTTTGGTTGACAATCCTAAGACAATAGTCTCTGATACATTAGCATTGTGTTGTCAGATACGATAAGCAATAGCAATGTGTGGCTATTTCAGCTCATTTTAATTAAGATCAAATTGATTTTTTTTAAGATTTATTTATTTATCTGAAAGTCAGAGTTACACAGAGAGAGGAGAGGCAGAGAGAGAGAGAGGTCTTCCATCTGATGGTTCACTACCCAGTTGGCCACAACGGCCAGAGCTGTGCCGATCCGAAGCCAGGAGCCAAGATCTTCCTCCAGGTCTGTCACGCAGGTGCAGGGGCCCAAGGAGTTGGACCAACTTCTACTGCTTTCCCAGGCCATAGCAGAGAGCTGGATCGGAAGTGGAGCAGCCGGGACTCAAACCGGCACCCATATGGGATGCCAGCACTTCAAGCCAGGGCGTTAATGCGCTGCGCCACAGCGCCAGCCCCTCAAATTGAATTTTAAACTTGGTTCTTCAGACACACTGGAAACATTTCAAGTGCTTGGTAGTTACATGTGGCTAGTGGCTACTGTGTTGGAAGGTGAAGATGCACTTGCATTATGATGAAGATGTCTGTTGGATGGCATTTGTGTAGGGTCTGAGAGTAAGGGGAATAGAGAATCTGTGTGATGGTTGTGATGAGTAAACAAAGGGCCAACAGTGGCTGTGTTGGGGACGGCTTCTAACAAGACAATGCTGCAACCTGCAGCAAAACCCCTACATGTCACTGTCTGTTCTCTGAGCCTGATTCTGGAAGTTACCAATAAATTTCTTTCTTATTTAGTCAGCCCTCATTGTTTTTTGATAGTTGAAAAACAAAAACAACAAAACTGTCCTGATAGGATATCCTTTTTTTAGCATTACAGAAAACTCAACAACCCACAATTGAAGAAATTATCGATGTTACATATTAATATAATTGCCCTTGAATCTTATAGGATACTTAGGAAAAAGAAGATTTGCGATTAGAAGTATGTCAGCCTGACATTAATGGGGAGGGTAAATAGTTCTCTCTGGCGCCCTCTCGTCCTCCCCCTGCCCCCACTTTCTGTGACCTAGCAGTTTTGGAACTCAAGGGCACTCTGGCTGGTGGAGGTGAATTAACTCTGCCACAATAAAAAAGCCAGGGATTATAAAGGAGGTGCCTCCAGAGAGTTCCATGTCCTGCAGGCTTCAAAGGAATCCATATTTCGTAATAAATAATCTCATGCTTTTGCTAACCAAGGGCCTAATTTTTTCCTTAAACCAGGGAAAACCAAGAATATCCATTAAAATATTTGGGATTCTGTGGCTTGTGCTCTAGAGAATTTCTTGAAGATTTTGTTCTACACTTAAAATGCATAGCCAAATGAGTAACAGTAGCTTCACAATTGTAGCCATCAGTAACAGCCAGCTGCATCCGTCATCTCATATAGACCGTCAGAGTTAGAAGCAGTAACACGCCAACTTGATAAAAGAGCCAGAGTGAAGAATGCGTTGGATTTGTTTGAAAGCACATGTGAAAAAGAGGAACATAGAAAGTATGTGAGAAATGTTATGAAAAGACACACTTGCTTACAGTGGCCTATAAGGACTGAAAGTCATCATATTTGGCGTTGTTTAAAATGGTTGTTATTTTTTAAATTTATTTTCCTCTTCATAAAATATAGAGAGACACAGAGAGAGGGAAATAGAGAGATATCTTCCTTACACTGGTTCACTGGCTGTATGTTTATAGCTTAAGGAGTTGGGCTAGGCTGAAGCCAGGAACCATTTGGTAGAACTCCATTTGGGTCTTCCACATGGTTAACAGGGACCCAAGTATTGGCGTCATCATATGCTGTCTCCCGTGATGCATTGACAGAGCTGGGTTGGAATCAGGGTAGCCAGGACTGGAACCAGTGCTCTAATACAAAATACGGTCTCCCGAGCAGCATCTTCCTGCCCTGCGCCACAACTCCAGACCTGTAGGTTGGGTTTTAATGAAAACACAATCTTTTTTTAAACTTTTATTTAGCAAATATAAGTTTTCAAAGTACAGTTTATGGATTACAATGGCTTTTTCCCCCATAACCTCCCTCCCGCCCGCAACCCTCACAACTCCCGCTCCCTCTCCCATTCCATTCACATCAAGATTCATTTTCAATTCTCTTTATATACAGAAGATCAATTTAGTATATATTAAGTAAAGATTTGCATCAGTTTGCACCCAGTTTGCATTATCATCAGATAATGACAGAACATAAAGTGTAAAATACTGTTTGAGTACTGGTTATAGCATTAATTCACATCGAAAAACACATTAAGGACAGAGATCCTGCATGAGGAGTAAGTGCACAGTGACTCCTGTTGTTGACTTAACAAATTGACACTCTGTTTATGGCATCAGTAATCTCCCTAGGCTCTAGTCATGAGTTGCCAAGGCTATGGAAGCCTTTTGAGTTCACCAGCTCTGATCTTATTTAGACAAGGTCATAGTCAAAGTGGAGGGTCATTCCTTCCTTTAGAGAAAGGTAAGAAATGTACCTCCTTCTTTGATGGCCCATTCCCGTTCTTTCTACTGGGATCTCACTTGCAGAGATCTTGCATTTAGGTCCTTTTTTTTTTTTCCCAGAGTGTCTTGGCTTTCCATGCCTATAATACTCTCATGGGCTCTTCAGCCAGATCTGAATGCCTTAAGGGCTGATTCTGAGGCCAGAGTGCTGTTTAGGACATCTGCCACTCTATGAGTCTGCTGTGTATCCCGTTTCCCATGTCGGATTGTTTTCTCCCTTTTTTATTCTATCAGTTAGTATTAGAAGACACTAGTCTTGTTTATGTGATCCCTTTGACTCTTAGACCTATCAGTGTGATCAATTGTGAACTGAAATTGATCACTTGAACTAGTGAGATGGCATTGGTACATGCCATCTTGATGGGATTGAATTAGAATCCCCTAGCACATTTCTTGAAAACACAATCTTAACAAATATTCACAGGCTGAAATGCAAACAGTATTGGAATTATCTAAGAAAGAGCTTTCTTTACCATTAGAAGTTTTCAACAGGGAATGGGCTGACTTGTCCAGTCACTTGTCACTGGAAGGCTTTGGTTAGAGAGTGGATGAACAACAAATAGCCACACTACGGAAAAGATTTCAGAGTATGTGGGATTTCAAAAGCTTCCTTTTACCTAAAGACTTTATGAACCTATGATTATAAATATAATACACTTTACAAACAATGCAGTTTTAGACTGCAAAGATGGCAAATTTTTCCTTAAGACCCAGGGAGAACCCCAAGAAAATCCATTAAAATATTTGAAATTTTGTGGCTGAATTCTCCAACTCAATTGCAATGATTCCCAACTCTTACCATTTTCTTTCTGTTTCCTTTACATATAAAATAAACTGTGGTTTTGACTAAGGTGGAAACTATTAAAATGCTTTAGAGGAAAGGTAAATGATTCTTAAAACTGTTAGAATCTTAATCAGAATATAGCAAACAATTCTTGGGGAATACTAATCCTATAGGCTACAAAGTTTAAAACCTTTCCCTCTAAAAAAAACAATCATATAAATTGTTTTGATTTCCACAGTGTTCCACAGTGTTTCCAAGAATGTTTCAGTCAGAGGCTGAGTACTTGGGGAAATAGAATTATGGCTGGATTTTCCAGGACAGCCACATGTGTGACCAGCTCTGTGCCTATGCCTGGAATCTGTTCCTGGCTCAGGATCAGATGCATGTACAAACTCATACCACATTTCCCTCCTATCAGTTTCCAAGAGTAATTCTTCACAAATGGTGGAAGCCTGCTGTATGTTCTACTCATTTATTAATGACTCAAATAGTCTGTAATTTTTCATACCTTTGAGACTCTAGGTCTAACTTAATCTCTGCCGGTGCTGCTTTTCTCATTTGGTTTCTCTTTTAAGTTGTCTTCTCTCCTATCAAGTACTATAAAGAAATAACAAAATAAAACATTCTTAAATTTTACCATGCTTCCCACAGACTTGCTCAACATTTATTTTAAAAACTGAAAAAGAGAGATGGAGATGCAGACTGAGATAATGACAGAGAGAGAAAAAATCTTCCCCAAAATATGAGATCTTCAAAAAGTTCATGAGATGTGCACATTATGAGAAAAAAAATTGCATGGATTTCACAATTTTGCTAAAAGAAACCCATATTTTAATGACATTTTTCCACAAACTTTTTGAGTACCCCCGTAAGTTACCACTATGTGGGATTGCTTGAATCATTGTATGTGTGCCTATTTTTTTTTCAGAGTTATACTTCGCCTCCACAACCAAAACCTCTTTGAGAGGGAAAAAAACATCTTGTGTCAAAGTCAAATGTTTTCAGATACTGTAATTGCTCCTGTATTCATTCTGTCACTTAATCAACAAACATCTATAAGGAATATGAAATTCACGGGTGCTCTGATATTGGCTATTATCCATTGTAAATTATGGTCCCCAGAACTGAACAGACCATCCCAGACATGATGACCACCATAGAATAGAACAGGATTTGGAATGCATCTGGCTTTAAACCCAGAAGATGCCTTCTTCTCCATATTATGCCATCATCCTCTACTGAGAGTTTTTTTTTTTTTTTTTTTTTGACAGGCAGAGTGGACAGTGAGAGAGAGAGACAGAGAGAAAGGTCTTCCTTTTGCCGTTGGTTCACCCTCCAATGGCCGCCATGGCCAGTGCGCTGCAGCCGGTGCACCGTGCTGATCAGATGGCAGGAGCCAGGTACTTATCCTGGTCTCCCATGGGGTGCAGGGCCCAAGCACCTGGGCCATCCTCCACTGCACTCCCTGGCCACAGCAGAGAGCTGGCCTGGAAGAGGGGCAACCGGGACAGAATCCGGCGCCCCGACCGGGACTAGAACCCGGCGTGCCGGCGCCACTAGGTGGAGGATTAGCCTATTGAGCCACGGCGCCGGCCCTGAGAGCTTTTATGAGAAATATTTCTATAAATCCTGTTCCAAGATTCACTGTAAATGCATTTACATACAAGTCTTTCTGACAAGGCCAAAGAAAAACCACCCTCTGGTTGCACATCAGAAAGAGCTATACTTCTTGTGGATGTTCTACTCACTTTTACTGCATGGACATTTTTGAACATTGCAAAGGATTCTATTCCAAGTTATCCTCTGGTAACCCCTTCTCTCCATATCATAATACAACTATACCCACTGTCCCACCCAATCGGTCATGCAGAGATGACCGATTTTGTGCTAGGCACATGTTGTGCTTAGCTCCTCTTATTGTCCTATGTTGCCTTTCTCTGTGCTTCAATTTCTATTTGTTTTTCACTTACTTATCTTCTTATAATCTGTATTTCTTCATGAATTACTTATATCCTGTCAAAGGCAAGATTTGGAGGATATTGAGATTACCTTAATATCCAACAAGATAGGGTATGTTTATGTATATATATACACACACACATACATACACATATATGTATATATACATATATACACACATGTATGTATATATACACATATATGTATATATACACATACCTATGCACACATATATATACACATATACACACAGACAGAGATACAGAAATAGCCAGTACTTTAAAATTCCTTTACTGCGGGGCCTGCATTGTGGCACAATGGGTTAAGTCGCCAACTGCAACATCAGCAACCAATATGGGCATTGGTTCAAGTCCCTGCTGCTCCACTTCAATCCAGCTCCACACAAACGCCCCAAGGAAAGCAGCAGAGAATAGCCCAAGTACATGGTCCCCTTCCACCCATGTGGGAAACTCAGAGAGAATATCAAGCCCCTGCCTTCAGCCTGGCCTGGTCATGCAGCCTTTTGGGGAGTGGGGAGTAACCAATGGATGGTCTCTCTCTTTCTCTGTAACTCTCCCTCTCAAATAAATAAATATATTTTTAAAAATTCCATGAGTTTGATACTACATATCTATTATTATTGACTAAAATTTCACCTACTTACAGTTATAGCCATTACTGTCATCTTCATTGGTATGATCCTCAGCCTTGTGTCACTATGCACCTAAAATAAAGTCACTTTTATTTTCCTTCTTGAATGATTCTCATAAACTCTTTTTTTCTTTCCAGCTTCATTGTCACTGTTCTTTTCTAAAACTCAGGGCTGGGCTAAGGCAATGAGTCTTCCAAATGTCTTTGTAGGGAATTCAAATTAAGTTTTCTTCTCTACTTACAGTGATTCCCACAGTGACTACCTCTATATCATACACACTTTTTTTGAAAGAAACTTCTCTTCCCCCATCCTGGTGGGCATGTGTTCTCAGTCATAGCTGTCAATTTTTTTTGCTTGACCTCACCTCCACGACACATTAGTTTAACTTGAGATAACAAAATGTTTACGGAGATATTTGGCTGCAAGTAACCAAAAACCGTCTAACAGCGGTTTGATCCAAAAGAAAAAAATAAAAAAGAAATGTATGTGATTCTCATATAACAGGAAGGTTGTAGGTAGATAGCTGTGTCCATTGGTTATAGCAACTCAGAACATTAGAGTCCTTGTCTTCACAAGTCCCTTGGAATTCCCAACATGTGCCTTAATGCATGGTTACCAGTTGGATACTTCAGCTCAAAGCATTTTATCTGCACCAATAGTAAAAGAAAAGCAGCAGAAAGAAAGAGGTACCTCACCAAGTCCAACTCTTCCTTTATCAAGAGACAAAGTTATCTTTTGAAAGTCCTGAAGCACTCTTTCCCTTTTTTTATAGAAAGCTTTTATTTAATAAATATAAATTTCATAAGTACAACTTTTGGATTATAGCGATTCTTCTCCCCAATACCCGCCCTCCTATTCCCAAATCATCCCACCTCCTACTCCCTCTCCCATCGCATTCTTCATTAAGATTCATTTTTGGCCAGCACCGTGGCTCACTAGGCTAATCCTCTGCCTGAGGTGCTGGCACTCCGGGTTCTGGTCCCGGTTGCTCCTCTTCCAGTCCAGCTCTCTGCTGTAGCCTGGGAAGGCAGTGGAGGATGGCCCAGGTCCTTGGGCCCTGCACCCACATGGGAGACCAGGAAGAAGCACCTGGCTCCTGGCTTCGGATCAGCGCAGCGCGCTGGCTGCAACACGGGACCATAGCGGCCACTTGGTGAGGGGAACCAACGGAAAAAAGGAAGACCTCTCTCTCTCTCTCTCTCTCTCTCTCACTGCCTAACTCTGCCTGTCAAAAAGTATTCATTTCAATTATCTTTATATACACTGCTCTAAGCTCTGCTTAGTAAGAGCACTTTATATACAAGAGTGCTCTATACTACGTACTCTTCCTTTATGATCTCAATGGCATTAAATGGGTTTTGAGAATTACTTGAGTTACCAAAAAGATATTTGGAAATATAAAGAGCAACATTATAAGGCTTAGCTTGAATTAATAATTTTAAACAGCATGGGCTTGGGCCACAATGTCTCTACTGAAACTCATGGTTCTGTTATCAATTAAAAAGTTAGAAATAGAGACTGGAAAGACAGGTGAGCCCCAATCCTATGGAAACACGTTATGTCCCATGACCTCAGCGATGTGTCAATGGATTGGCACAGGATCCAGGCTGGACAACAGAGCTAGGACACAACATTATTTAAAACTTCTGGCTATCGTGTTGTCTGTGCTTACAGATTAGCCTAATAAAGAATCTTGCATCATAGAAGGGAGCTGGCATAGAACAATGTAAAAGCAAGAAATGAAAAAAAAAAAAAAAAAAAGAAAATCCTTATAGCACTGGTTCTTATGGAGTCATTGTTAAGGGAAGTTTCACTCTTGCTTTTGGCTAGAGGATACAATCAATTCTCTATTTCACTCAAACTAGATTAAGTTAGACTTGGCCATCTGCAACCAGAAACTCCTATCTAATCTGTTTAACACATTTCCCTGCTTACAGCATCTTCCAATTTCAATCAATTTCTCAAACACAAATCAGGTGATGCAACAATTAAAAATCCATGATATTTTCTTTATAATCAGTAAGATGAAGTACAAACAATTGATTTTATTAATACTGTTGCTCGGACACCATACACAAATCCGTATGAAAATTTTCAATACCTCTAAAACATGCCATGCACTTCCATGCCATGAGTTATCTGGGATGTACTTTTCCATCTTGTTCTAGTAAATAGTCCCAATTTGTTCTTTAGGACCCATCTGCATAACTTTGTCTCTATAGCTCACTGGTCCATACAGGTACCCTCATACCAACACATATTCATACCTGAAAAAAGAATTACTCGTTGTGTCCTTTTCTCAACTACAATAGTCCCTCTTACACACCTTTATCACATCAAGGTCATATCATAATAGAGCTACTCCTTGTTAGATATGAGACCCTCAAGGACAGACTGAGAAAACATAATGAATATTGTTTAAAAGAAATATTTGTGCAAGAGAAGGAAGTAAGGAACTCTTAAAATCATCTGAATTTTTCTCCCACTTGGCTTATATTTGATTAAATTCCTCAGTGGTTTTTTTTTTTTCCTTTAAACTGTTCTTATCATTAGCTTCCCTTCCTTGGATAACAGTGGTATTTGGTAATTGAAAGGTAGAACTTTACAACTATATATCATAGAGCCAGCTCTTTTTAGATTAATTTTACTGCTATAAAGTATTTGACAATTACATTTTAAAATTGCAACCTATCCTCCCACACTTATGCATGTCTTTAATAACTACTTCTTATGCATTTCTGTAAATGTATTGATAATATGTTATTTTTTAACTTTTATTTAGTAAATATAAATTTCCAAAGTACAGTTTATGGATTACAATGGCTTTCCCCCCCATAACTTCCCTCCCACATGCAGCCCTCCCATCTCCCATTCCCTCTCCCATTCTATTCACATCGAGATTTCATTTTCAATTCTCCTTATATACAGAAGATCAATTTAGTACATATTAAGTAAAGATTTCAACAGTTTGTACCCACACAGAACATAAAGTGTAAAATACTGTTTGGGTACTAGTTATAGCATTAATTCACATTGGACAACACATTAAGGACAGAGATCCCACATGAGGAGTAAGTGCACAGTGACTCCTGTTCTTGACTTAACAAATTGACACTCTTGTTTATGGTATCAGTAATCACCCTAGGCACTTGTCTTGAGTTGTCAAGGCTATGGAAGCCTTTTGAGTTCAGCGACTTCGATCTTATTTAGAGAAGGTCATAGTCAAAGTGGAAGTTCTCTCTTCCCTTCAGAGAAAAGTACCTCCTTCTTTGATGGCCCGTTCTTTCCACTGGGATCTCACTCACAGAGATCTTTCATTTAGGTCCTCTTTTTTTTTTTTTTTACAATCAACAAAACAGTTTCTGAGAAGATATATCAGCTGTTAAAACTTACAGAATTGATAAGTGAGAGAGTCAGGTAGGCTTTCTGATTCTAAATTCAGTGATCATTTTATTATGCAACATCCCCTCAGTTGAGACTCTATCAAATGTCCTGTTAAAATGACATGCCATGCTTATAGCATTCTTATTTACTACTCTGCAAAGTTCATCTAAATATGAAATTCTATTTCTCAGTTATCCTTTTTTTCAATGATTCCATATAATTTCTGAACAATTATTTCTTCTTTTTCAACATGGTTATTAACCATCTGTTAATAATGTATCTTAATCCTAAATATATCTTCTGGTTAGGCAAGATATCTTAGAATATTGTTCACCTTCTTATAATCCCAGAAACTATAAGCCTTCTTCCAATTTTTTGCTTTTGTGAAGTTTTTTTTTTTTAATTTGGCACATGTATAATCCTAGGAGGCTCAATGCAACTACAGAATGATCAGTGAAAAAGCTTAACATCAACCGCAACTCATTATTTTTAAACTAGGATATACTCCCTCCATGCTATTGACTGTGGCAATTTCAGCATTCCTATACATAAGAAGGGCTTACAGGCAAAATCAATTTGGTAGAAAGGGATTACATATTTGCCTTGAGTTAACAAGCATGCCATGTTCACTGATTGTTTTGTTTAGATTTTATGTGCATTTGGTATGTTTGGAGGATTTACAGAGCTTGGGGTAGGGAGTAAAACACTGCTCCCACCACCATCCTTGTTGTTGCCACTGGATCCTGGCCAGTTACTTCGTGTGCTTGAATTCCCACCTCAACCAGGTAGCAGGCTTGTTCTGCAGTCACAGCACTCAATTATGACCAACAGCTGAACAGAAGCTTGCTAATTGTCCAGACCATTCATGTCTGCCCGCCAACTGGCAGTTTCCCCTGGAACAGTAGTGCACTGCTCAGTGAGAAAAATCACAGCAGACCAACCTGAGACACTTCCATGCCCCAAGGGGAGCACAACCTAGAACTCAAAGACTTTGCCAACCAGAAGTCTGAAGACTTAATTTCTCCAGGGAGGAGTAGCCTGCTATGCAAATCAATAAAATCACAAACCAAGAAATCCAGACTATAAAATGTGTCTCCATAAAATCCACAATGTGATGGAGGTGGAAAGATTAGATCTATGCTAAAATCACCATGATTTGAGATAAACAAAAAAATGAAGCTTTATAAAGTAGACAGAAAAAGTTAACATTTGTGTTTTAATTGAAGGCTTCCCTGAAGAACAACTGATAAGTCCAGCCCTGGTACATATTATACCTCTTGTTTGAGTTTACCTACATGTTGGACCTTTGGTTACATGAAGGGTCTACAAAAATTCATGGAAAATATATTATGGAAAAACTATTCATGCATTTCAAATTATTTGCACCAAAATATACTTATTTTTAAATTTCATTGTTTTCACAAACTTTTTGAAGAACCCTCATATATATTTATAGATGTATGTACACATTATATAATAACTGATTATGCATTTATAGATACATACACTTTGAATTAGTTGGGAAGACAACATAAAATCTCAGCTGAAGCCAAAAGGATTCCTGGTTGATACATACACTTTGAATTAGTTGGGAAGACAACATAAAATCTCAGCTGAAGCCAAAAGGATTCCTGGTTGATTCAAACAAATCTTCATACAATTTTACACACTGCAGGTACTTCCATCACTTGATTGTATCAAAACCAACTCTAGGGTGAGGCTACTGCAAGTATTGCTCTTGTGCCCACTTTAATTAAATCAGGTTAATATTATTTCTTGAGTTTCGGAATTCCATTCTCTTGGACACAAAAGATACCACTAAGATTAGGAAAATGAAGAAATGAGAAGGATAAAGACTCTTTGTTTTGATTAGGGTAGATGAAGTAAAGAGACCATGAATTCATCTACTGCATGTGGGTCTTAAAGACTGATAACGTGTCCTGTAAACCAATTTCCTTTTGCTTTATAATCAATATCTTGAACACTAGCATAGGAGACCCTCTTAAATGGCAATTCCATAATGTAGGGGTGATCCTAGATAGATTTTTATAGTTCAATCAAGAAATCAAAAATTTTCATGCTTTTTCAGGACTTATAAGTGACGATACCAGCTAGTTAATTGGTCATCAATAGATGGAGCCAGTGTTGTGGTTCAGTGGGTTAAGGCACCACTTGGGACACCTGTATCCCATATCAGACTGCTGATTCTATTTCTGGCTGCTCCACTTCCAATCCATCTCCCTGCAAATATACCTGGGAAGGCAGTGGAAAATGGTCCAAGTGCTTGGTCATGTGCCACCTGTATGGGAGATCTGAACAGAATGCTAACTCCTGGCTTTAGCCTGGCCCAACCTTGGCTTTGTGACAATTTGTGTAGTGAACCCAGTTGACAGAAGATTTTTCTCTCTTTCTCATCTCTTTCTAGTTCTCTGATTTTCAAATAAATAAATAAATCCTTTTATAAAAAATACACCAGTCATGTTTGCTTTCAGTATCATTATAATCTTGCTTCAACTTTCTCCTATTTTTCTTCAAGTTCCAAAATTAATATAGTGAAAAATTATTGAAATAAAGCATTCAAAGGCACAAAGTTTTAAATGTCACTCTGTTTCCTTGATGATTATCCAATAAGAATGTTATTTGCCTGAATTGAATAGAAACTGTAATACCAATGACATACTGTAAATGTTCTGAGACAAGGGCTTTCCTTAATGTGGGAACTAAAGAATTAGACTTTCAACTCTCACAGCATTCTTTTTTGTCTGTCCTGTAGGTTTGTCCACAGATTTAAACACTTGGAAAAACATTTTACAAAGAAAAATGCAAAATGTGCATTCATGGGAAATTGTTACTCCACCCAGGAAGATAAATGGTACTTAAGAACTACTCTTCCCGAGTGAGATGTTTATTGAAATAAGGGAGGCTAATTGTCAAAAATGATGAGAAACAAATGTGAAAAGCCCTCTGTTTGGAGCTCTGGCCACATGGAGCGTTTAAACAAGCATATGCTGTATTTCAAAAAAAGAGGCATAGTTTTGGAAGTTGCCATTTTTTGGGAAAAAAAAAATGTTCAACATTAAGATTAAAAGAAGAACATGGCTGCTAACAGCAGTTCAAGAACATAGAACAAGAAACATAGAATGTGATTGCCAACATTATGGTCTCTGCAAAGTTGTAGTTCCACTTTATTATCAGTTCAGCTTATTTATAATCTTCACTGACATCGCAGATTAATTTTTATGGACACATGTGTTAAGGGGCTGGTAGTTGAGATTCATGAGAGATAGGACAGAATTCTTTGTATATATGAAATGTATAGCTCCAGTTGGCCAAGTTCTCAATTTTTCCAAGGTTTCACATTAATTTTAAGAGCATTGTATAGCAGGGTTTCTCAAAATCGTCATTACAGATAATTTGGACAGTAATTCATTGTTGAGAAAGAACTATCCTATATGTTGTAAGATATAGTATCCTTGGCTTCTATGTATAAGATGCTAATGGCACTTCCCATTTGGTTGTAACAACAAAAATTCTTTCTATATGTTCAAATATCCCTGTGGAGATGCAAAGAAGGGTAAAAAAAAAAAATCCTCCTGATTGATATCCACTGTTCTAGAGGATGTAACATTTATTTCAGGTTGTCAGACAGACTGTGTGCTGCATATTTACAAATGTGTCAACAAAGGTGTAAGCTTCATTGTGCCAGAACAAAGTAACCCTCTGCTTAACTAGATCCCCAGAAAATTCGTGGTATTTCTATTTCTTTCAAGCAGTAAACACTATTTTGATGCTTCTACAGATCATTTGCATTCTGAGGTACTAGAAATGTGTACAGGCAGGTTTTAGAGTCAGATTTACCTGGATTTTAGTCCTGGCTCTTTAACTTACTACTGATGTGACCATCTGCTTGTTATTGGACTCTTCTGAACCCCAGTTTTCCTTGCCACAAAACACGACCAATACTGACCTCAGAGGATTACTGTAAGGATTATTAATTAAAATAACATATCTTAATGCTCACACTTGGTAATCCTTTAATAAATGCTCATTTGTTATTACATGGGGTAATCATATTCAGGCTCAATGAATTAAGTATATCATCCCTTTTGTTTAACCACTAAACCAGTCATGACTGACAGATCTCATTAACAGGAACACATTTAAGTAATCATACGGTAGGACCTACAAGTAATTAGATCTCTTTACAGCTTTTATTTTTACTTGCCTTTCATTACCCACACGTTAGATGCATATTAGTCACTTGTATCCCTGCCATGAGCCCAGTTTTCGTATTCAATGGAAGTTCCCAAATAGTCCATTTCAACAGTTTGACAAGCCAAGTAGTTGTTTTAATAAACACACAACATTCTGAACTGTGTGATTTGGGAATGGGCAAATATTGAGCAAAAATATCCTAAGTGGGTGCCCAGCCACTGCCCCAAACCCGGTCAAAGCATTCCCCAAAAATCATGAAGAGAATCAGATTGGTCAAAGCTTCACTTTAAATAGAAATACACCAGCCACAGGAAAAGGATAGGAAGACTTTCCAAGCAGTCATGAGCAGATAAGACATTGCTCAAATGACAAGAAGAAACAGGCTCATCTGGGATGTCTCCTGCTCATTTTGCCTGAATTTTTTCCAAAGACCATGCTGTTCAAAATTGTGAAAAGGAACCAATGAGTTTTATGAGAAACAAAATACTCTTCTTTATAAAAGCTTCCCAGAGGATTGAGATGTTTACAACACTTGGAAAATGCCAAAGCCAGCATGTCTTCCAGCACAGCATGAAGAAGTGATCAAGTCTAATTTATATGCTATGGTTTGTGCACAGAAAAAGCATGCCAAGTGGTATCACCTGGAGAGCTTTTCGAAGGATTCTGTGAGGGGAAGATAATGGCTCAACCACAATCATCAACCAGTTGTGCAATCTCCAGAAAGCCTCACCTGGAGCCCTGAAGAAAATATGTGGGTTCTCCAGCTCAGCCTAACCAAGTGAGTCAAAGGAGTGACTACTGGGTCCTCCTACCTTTCAGTCATGTCTCCCGCTCAGCAGTGCCTACCCTTTGAATTGGCAACACTCTCCTGGGAAGAAGAAACAGAAAAACAACACACACTGGTTTGGGTCAAAGACAAACTGATTCACTTAATAAAAAGAAGAGTTGACCCAGGATGGGGACGACTTCCACTCAAATTACAGAAGAAGCTCAAACTCCACATCATAGTGTGAATGTGGAGCAAGCATTTTTCACACGGGAACCGCTGTTCTGAGCATAGAAAACAATTGAGGTCCACTCCTCCTTTCAGTCACTTCCCACAGATAATCTTGATGTTTAGCAGTGTCACTGTTTTAAATCAGGCTTGCTTTTGTAAACAGAGCTTTACTGGATATAGCCAAGCCTATTCATTTACATATAATCTGTGGCTCCTTGAGTGTGCAATGATGAAGCTAAGTAGTTGCGTTAGAGACTGTATGATCTAGAAAACCTGTAATATAGAAGAAAACATGCTAACCCCTTCTTTAAATCATGCTCTGAGGTGATATCTAGATTGAAATCCAGCTTAAGTAAATCAAAAGTGGTCAAAGGGTTGTCAAAATTTCAGGTGACTATTTTCTTTTTCTTTTTAAGATTTATTTTATTTGAAAGTCAGAGTTACAGGGAGAGAAAGTGAGACAGAGAAATCTTCCATCTGCTGGTTCATTGACTAACTGGCCACAACAGCCAAGACTGGGCCAGACTAAAGCCAGGAGTCAGGAGCTTCTTCTGGTCTCCCATGTGTGTGCAGGAGCCTAAGAACTTGGGCCATCCTCCACTGCTTTCCCAGGTGCATTAGCAAGAAGCTAGATCAGAACTGGAGCAATGAGACTTGAACCAGAATCCATATGGGATTTTACCTGCTTTGACACAACGCTGGTCCCCCTAAATATTTCCATTGAAAGAAAATTGATTATGTATTTATTGCTTTACTGTCCCAGAGACATTTAATTTTTAATACCTCCACCTTTTAAAGACTAAAACATATAAGGCAATATATTTGCATTATAAAACTTATCTTGCATCGTGTAGACTTAATAATTTATAAACCAATAACTGGATTTTCTGTCTACTCTAAATGTTGAAGAATCCAATGGTTTATGGCTGTTTTTCCCAACTATTTTTTGTTACTTTTGGTTTTGTAACTAGCAAATTAATTTCAAGTCACACAAACAGATAAAATAATCCCTTTATACATTTGAATATCTGACACAGAAAGTCTGGACAAGACTAACAAAAGTAAATGCTTACAAGCATAGTCTTGCTGATATGTTATATATTACTGATATCTATTGTTGATGTGATTTTTATGATATATATGTAATATGGTTACAGTAATTGTGATTTTTGTCATCTGACTTATACACCCTGGTACTAACAGGTTTGTAAGAGACTTCCCTTTAGTCCTCCATGTTCTCTTTGTAATTGTTGAAATTGCTTGGTAAAACGAACAGAATTGTTAGTTCATGGGAAGGTTTTGTGGGTTTTCTAATGATCTAGGGAGTCCGTGTTGTATTTCCTCTGAATTTTCCTTATATCCTATAACTTAATGACAGAACAAAGAGAGGCAAAGAAATAAATAAGAGCCCTGGAAAAACATTCTATTGTTTTTTTGTCTCTAGGTATGTTCTTGATGCTACAGTTGGGTTATTAATAATTCTAAACCTTGGGGTAGGCGCCATGAAGCAGTAGGTTAATTTTCCGCCTGCGGTGCTGGCATTCCATATAAGCAACGATTCTTGTCCCGGCTGCTCCTCTTCCAATCCAGCTCTCTGATGTGTCCTGGGAAAGCAGTAGAAGATGGCCCAAGTGCTTGGGCCCCTGCACCCACACGGGATACCAGGAAGAAGCACCTGGCTCCTGGCTTCAGATTGGTGCAGCTCAGGTGTTGCAGCCATTTGGGGAGTGAACTAACAGAAGGAAGATCTTCCTCTCTGTCTCTCTCTCTCACTGTCTGTAACTCTACCTCTCAAATAAATAAAATAAAAATCCTTAAAAAGTTCATGGAAAATTAAAAGATGTTTATTTAAAAAATAATTCTAAACCAATAGTAATTTTCTAAAGTTTATTCAATTTCAAAAACGGCCAAGCAACCAACCAAAGAGAACCCTGAATCAAGGGCTTGAGTTTTCCACGAAGCACCTGCTCTATTCCAATAAATCCAAGAGTACTTATAAGAATGTCTAAGACACTTTAATCTTCCATGAAAACTCCCAGTCTTGGGGAAGAAAAACAGACAACTAATCATAATGCCAATAAGATCCTGAAAATAAGGGTTTTATTTTCCCTAGTAAAAAAGCATTTATTAACCACCTATTACATACTGCTGTCTCCTTTAAAAGGTATCTGCTTTGAAAACATGTGAGTTGAGCTCCTTCAGCCAATGAAACTGTCCCTTTTATTACAAAGGTCAAGAACTAGACTAAGGCTTAGGGTTTTTAATGGGAGAAAAGTAAGCTGCTGTGAAAACTGTGTAGGGAGTGGTTAATTCCAAATAAGAGAGGAGACTAGGGTGTCCTGATAATGTTTCACATTACAGAGTCTTGAAACTACTATATATATATATATGTATAAAGGTGGGAATAAGGGATCTAGTTCACTGTACTTCCAGAATATCATGAACAAAAGCAAAGATAAATGTTCACCTCTCTAAACTGCTTACCATATTGCATTGAAATGACTTGTTACTAGGCCTGCCTTTCTCACCAAATCTTAACTGTCTAAGAAAGGGTAATAACCTTATTGCATTATCCTTACCTAAATAATAGCAATTTAATAGTACAGTATATTCAATGTCTCAGATACTCAGATTCCTAATCCACAAACTGTGAGGCAGGGGTATGATCACTTTAACAATTAAGATGGCATTTTTACCGCCTAGGTTAATGAGATCTAGGGTCCCATGACAAGCTTTTAAACTGTACCCTTATAAGTAAGTCTAGAAATATATGCAAAACTATACAGCTTTACAGTTACAAACTCCTCCCTCTCTTATTCCCACTCTTATTTTTTACAGAGTTATATTTCTAATTGACTTCATACACATATGATTAACTCTATGTAAAAGAAAAGAGGTCAGCAAATTGTATGAAGAAAACAAAAAAAAAAAAAAGAAAATGTTCCTCAACAGTCAAGACAAGGGCAGCTCAAATCATCCATTCAAGTGTCAATTTCACTTCTACAGATTTGTTTTAGGTGCTCTATTATTTCTCACAGATCAGAGAGAACATGTGTTATTGTCCCTTTGGGACTGGCTTATTTCACTAAGTATGATGTTTCCAGATTCAACTACTTTGTTGCAAATGACTGGATTTCATTTTTTAACTGCTGTGTAATATTACATAGTTTACATATCCCATAATTCCTATATCCAGTCTTCAGTTGATGGGCATTTAGGTTGATTCCATGTCTTTGCTATTGTGAATTGAGCTGCAATAAACATGGAGGTGCAGATAGCTCTTTTGTTTACTGATTTTATTTCCCTTGGTAAATAAATTCCAAGGAGTGGTATGGCTGGGTCATTTGGTAAGTCTATATTCAGATTTTTGAGGTGTCTCAATACTGTCTTCCATAGTGATTTTACCAGCTTACATTCCCACCAACAGTGAATTAATGTACTTTTTTCCATATATTCTCACCAGTATTTGTTGTTTGTTGATTTCTGTACAAAAGCTATCCTTACTGAGGTGAGGTAAAACCTCATTGTAATTTTGATTTGTATTTCCCTGACGGCTAATGATCCTGAACAATTCTTCGTGTGTCTGTTGGCCATTTGGATTTCCTCTCTTGAAAAAATGTCTGTTTAAGTCCTTGGCCCATCTCTTAAGTGGGTTGTTTGTTTTGTTGTTGTGGAGCTTCTTGATCTCTGTAGATTCTGTACTATAGATTTTGGTTATCTGTAGATTCTGGTTATTAATCCGTTATCAGTTGCATAGTTTGCAAATAATTTCTCCTGTTCTGTTGGTTGCCTCTTCACTTTTCTGTTTCTTTTGCTGTAGAGAAACTTCTCAATTTGAGGTAATCTCATTTGTTAACTTTGGCTTTGACTGCCTATGCCTCTGGGGTTTTTTCCAAGAAATCTTTGCCCATGCCAATGTCTTGTAGGGTTTCCCAATGTTATCTCATAATTTGATGGTGTTGGGTTGTACATTTAGATCTTTAAACCATTTTGAGTGGATTTTTGTGTAAGGTTTAAAGTATGGGTCTTGTTTCATACTTCTGCATGTGGAAATCCAGTTTTCACAGCAACATTTGTTGAAGAGACTGTCCTTGCTGCAGGGATTGGTTTTAGATCCTTGGTCAAATATAAGTTGGTGGTAGATGCTTGGATTAATTTCTGGAATTTATATTTTGCTCCATCCACCTGTTTTTGTACCAGTTCCAGGCTGTTTTGATTATAACTGCCTTATAGTATGTCTTAAAATCTGGTATTGTTATGTTTCCGGATTTTTTTTTGTTGTATAAGATTGTTTTAGCTATTCAAGTTATCCTGTGTTTCCATATGAATTTCAGCATCACTTTTTATAGATCAGAGAAGAACATCTTTGGTATTTTGATTGCTATCACATTGAATCTTTAAATTGCTTTAGGAAGAATGGATATTTTGATTATATTAATTCTTTCGATCCATGAACATGGAAGATTTTTCTATTTTTTGGTATCTTCTTTTATTTCTTTATTTAATGTTCTGTAATTCTCATCATAGAGGTCTGGACATCCTTTCATAGTGATGACCAAGTTTCTGTGTGCAGCACATTCTTAAGCATCTTTTGCAGGGCTAGACAGGTGGTGACAAATTCTTTGGATTTCTGTTTGTTTTAGAAGGTCTTTATTTAACTTTCATTCATAAATGAGAGCTTTGCAGGGCATAATGCTCTGGCATTACAATTTTTTCTCTTAATACTTGGAATATATCTTGCCAGCTCTTAAGACTTGGAATATATCTTGCCTAACCTGTAGGGTTTCTGATAAGTTTGTTGTGAGTCTAATTGGAGATCCTCTGAAAGTAATCTGGCATTTCTCTCATGTACCTTTTAGAATCTTTTCTTTATGTTTTACTGTGGGGAGCTTGATTACAATGTCATGATGAAGATCTTTTCTGGTCATGTCTATTAGGGATTCTATGAGCCTCCTGTGCTTTGATGTTCCTTTCTCCAAATAAGGGAAGTTTTCTGTTATTATTTCACTATAAAGGCCTTCTAATCCTTTCTCTCTTTCCACACCTTCAGGAACTCCTAGAACCCATATTTTGGGTCATTTGATAGGACCCTATAGATTACCTACAGTGTTTTTTAGTTTTCTAATTTCCCCTTCTTGTTTGGGGTTTGACTGTATAATTTCTGCTTTGTCTTCTAAGTTGGATATTCTTTCTCCTGCTTCACCGATTCTGTTGTTAAAGCCTTCCTCTGCATTTTTTATTTGTTCTACTGAATTTTCATTTCATTCTGTTTTCTCTTTAAGATCTCAATTTTGTGAAAGAAATTTTCTTTCGTGTCATGTACAGATTTCAGTAGTTTGTACATTTGCTTCCGATTACTTCTATGGAATCTTATGATCAATTTTTAAAATTCCAGTTCTGGCATTTCTTCAACCTCATCGTCTTCACAATCTAGTATTGAAGTGTTGTGTTCTCTTGCAGTGTCATGTTTTATTCCTTATTCTTATTTCTTGAATTGGTGTGTTTGTTATTTAGCATTTGAGGAGATACTCATTGGTTTATTCCTTGTTTTTTTTTTTTTTTTCCTCTGGGTGGCTTTTGTCTTTGTACTGTGCCTCTGTAGGTAAACAGAGTGCTTTCAGTGAATATCTGGAGGCATGTGGTGGGTGTGGCCAGGGAGCTCTGTTCAGTTTTCCAGGGTGAAAAACATATCTAAGACGACACATCTAGGTTTGGCATGGTAAATATCCTCTTTTTTTTTTTTATTAGAAAGGAGGTTTATTCTGTTCATCTGATTGCTTCTCCTCATCGGAGACCAGCATCTGAGTGCTAGGCCCCGTGGGTATAATATTTGTCTGTTCTGCCCTGAGGACTACACAAAGGATCTGTGCAGTCCTCAGTATAAGCTGATTCCCCACCAGTCCCTCACCAGGTAACCTGGAAGCCCTGAGCATGTGGAGTCTCCCACAGTGACTGCCCAAGGTCCCAGCCACACTGTGAGTCCTCCCACACACCCTCAGATTTTTTTGTTTTGGTCTCAGCACACAAGCCTCCCAGAGTCACCAGTACACAGCCCCCACTAGTTTTCCCCACCAGAGTCAGGAGTCTCCACTCATTTGGTTGCTGGGTGTGGGCACAAGATGACACAGCTATTACATATGTCCAAAATGGCACCTGCTTATCAGCTTGTTACAGGGTGCTGTTGTAAGGTGATCAAGCAGAGAGAAACATGTCCATCTTTTTTTTTTGTCCTCTAGTTTGGCAGATACTACAGCAGTAAATTCCCTCCCTACTCCACTATCTTGGAAACTCCATTTATTTTCTTTAAGAATAACAGGGGTTGGAGCTGTGGCATAGTGGGTAAAGCTGCCACCTATAGTGCCAGCACCTCATATGGGCACTGGTTCGTGTCCCACTTGCTCCACTTCTGATCCAGCTCTCTGCTATGGCCTGGGAAAGCAATGGAAGATGGTCCATGTCCTTGGGCCCCTGTGGTCTCCCATGTGGGAGACCCAGAAGAAGTTCCTGGCTCCTGGCTTCAGATAGGCACAACTCCGGCCATTGTTCCATCTGGGAAGTGAACTAGCAGATGAAGACCTCTCTCTCTCTCTCTCACCCCCTCTCTCCCTCCCTCCCTTCCTCTCTCTCTTTCTCTGCCTCTCTGCAACTCTGCCTTTCAAATCAATAAATAAATCTTTTAAAAAATAAAAAGTAACAACTGTACTTTCTACATGCTTAATGCTAGCATAGAATTTTCGGAAATTGTCCCAAGAACCTGATCCCTCCATGAACTCTTCCAAAAAGTATTCTGTGGTTGAAAGCATTTGGGGTTGCTGAATTCCATGGTTCCCTCTGGGGAGTTACACTACATACATATCAGTACATTAAAGATTGAAGCAATTGCTGCAGTAAACATCTTAAACATCTATGTTTACTGACCCCAAAGATTTTCAAACTTATTTGAACCCAGGCTTTTTCCCATGACACTAGCATCCATCAAGACACTCTACAAATTCACATCTCAAGAGGGCTTTGTGGGTTCATCACTGCCCATCTGCCACCAATCTCACAAATACTTTCACTCTAATTCATGTCTAATTCTATAAATCAGTAGAAGTATTAGGAGGAAAGTTTTTTCTTATTTTGCTTTTGTTTTCTGCCTCTGAAATAGCTATTTTACTACATTGCTTGTCCCATTCTCTAAAATCTGAATTAAACACTTCTTTTTCCAGGAATGTTGAGCATCTTTTGGCTCTTATTTATGCAAAATAGTTAAGGGTCATGTTATTTTAAGGTGTAGGTTACAGTTTTTGTACTCCAAATAAACCTGGGATGTTTAGATTTATGAATTTATTTTTAATGCAGAGATAAAACAGTATCAGGAAAATATCTTTAATAACTCACACCACCTGCACAGATGTCTGTTTCTTTAAAATACTCACCTAGACTTGCATATTCCTATACCCTGCTACCAACCCTGAAAACAACATACTCCTGTTATCATTTGTCATTCGACACTAGCTAATACGTCTGTGTTGGAATCAGACTTCTTTCATCACACTTTCAGTTTTTACTTATTTTACGTCTGTGATTTTCCATTAGTCCTAGCCTAAGGATATTTTCATCTTGCAAACATAGCCTATGTAATAATGATACCTCTTTTCTCACAGTGGAACTAGTAAAATAAAAATACTTCTCTCATAAGTTCAGTATGCCAGTAAAAATTGCCAGAAAGCTTTTCTTAAAAGAAATAACATAAAACACTAGTAGCATAAAATAAACACAGAAATACATTTTTTAAACTTCAATTTGAAAATACATTTTCCTTCCACTTCTTCTGCATTAGTCTCCTGCTTCAAATTCTAAGCTTCTCAGATGACTGAAAGACCATCCGATTTAGCTATGCGTTTTTTTTTTCATCTCAGAGCTTTACCACAATGTCATTTATATGCCCTCAAATATTGATTTTAGAGCTAGATTTTTGCTCTTTAAATTTTCCAATGGGAGTTGTTTCCAGGAATATCTGCATCTATGAAGAGTATTAGACTCTAATTGCTTATCAACTTACTCTGTTTTCACCTCAGTAGAAACTGAGTAAGTCAGTGCAGGCAAAAATTGTACCAAATATACTAAAAGATGAGCCATTCTTGAAATTTTAAAATAGAACATACTTCCTAATCCACAGGCTATAGGGTATGGATCTGTCTTTTGGGAAGGCCATGTTTGAACCCATTACAAAAAAAAAAAATTATGATTGTGAATTTTTATGTGCACACAGCATATTTCAGTCAATTCGCCTCAATATCTTTTTTAATTGGCATATAATAATTATAGATACCTATGGAGCATAGTGTGATTGATAACTCAGTGGATACATGCTTTAGTGATCAAATCAGGGAAATTAACATTTTTTTTTTCTCCTTAAACATTTATTGTATTTTTCTCTGGAGTCTTCTAGCTTCTCTCTTCTGGTTCTTCATAAAAGATACCTTTTTAAGGGCTGATACACTTATAAGGTGCAGGGGGCTAAACCAGAGCTTGCAACATGAGCATCCCTTATTGGAGTGCTGATACGAGCCCTCACTACTTCACTTCTGATGCAGCTTCTTGCTAGTGCATCTTGTGAGGCAACTGAAGGTGGCCCAAGTGCTTGGACTCCTTGCCACCTTTATGGGACAGCAGGGTGGAGGTCCTGGTTCTTTGCTTTGGCCTAACACAGACCTGGCCAGTGTGGCCATTTGGGGAGTGAACACCAGAGAATGGAAGATTCTCTCTTTCTCTCTCTCTCTCTCCTCTCTCTGTCTCATTTCCAAGTAAATAAACAAATAGATCTTAAATTAGATTTTAAATACATATAAATATACAGATTATATAAACTATAGTTATTCTATTGTCTATGGACAACTCAAATTTATTAATCATACCTAACTGTATTTTGGCACACATTATACAACCTCCCTCTAACTTCTTTTCTACCTAGAGTTCCTGGTCTCTGGTCATTACTATTCTAGTCTTCTAGGAGATCCACATGTTTAGTGTTCAATATGAGACAGAATATGTAATATTTGTCCAGCTGGGCCTGGTTTTTCACCCTTAACACCTTGTTCTCTAGTCCTATTCATTTTACTGATACAGGAGCCCCTGGTTAAAGTTTCCAGAGGGCCTGGATACCAGGCCAAGTGGCCCAGAACATTTGTAGCTGGATGGCTGTACAGCTTTCTACAGTTGCAAGCCTCTCACCTGGCCATCACTAATTGGTTCCCGCTTTTCAACAAACCCAACCTAGCATGAACCTATCTGAGCACATCCTTATCTTCTCTATGTAACATAAGCTCTAGGTTATGCCACTGTTGATTGTTTCCCAGCTGAACCAACCACATCCAGGCTCTGCCAATGCCTGAGTGATTCATGCAGCATACCTCATTAGTGTATGCTTAAATCAATCAGGCAAAATTCCTCCTGTAGAAACAGGTAGAAATCCTGAGCCAGGAAATCCAGGCTGGGAACCCTGTAAGGCAGCCCTTCTCAGCTGCTAAAGGCTTTCTCTGCTTCTTTCAATAAACTTACTTCTCTTTGCTCACTCTTCCTTGTTTGTTTGCCTCATTCCCCTTCCCCATGGTCATGAGACAAAGAACCTGGCAGAGAAGAGAAGCTGTAAGACAGAAGACTGTAACACTCCTTGGCAGACAGGAGACGCTGTGACCCAATGGGTGAGGAACACCTGTAACATAGAGATCTGTGACACACAGAGCTCTGGCACCAAAGAACTGGAACATGGGAGTCATGCTGTTTCTAAAGAATCTGGAGAAAATAATATGCTACCTGTCTTTGTGATGAGACACAGACTCAAATGAGTGAAGTCACAAACTCCTCCTGCCACTACTGCAATATTTCCACAAGGGATATGATTTCATTGTTTACAGCTGAATAATATTCCATTGTGTATATGCCACATTTTCTTATCCTTTTATTTTTCAGTAAGCACCTTGGCTTATTCCATATTTGGCCATTAAAGAGGAAAGTGCTGTTATCTCTTTGATGCATTTCTTTGGAATATACACACAGAAATGGTAGTGCTGAATCATATGGTAGCTCTATTTCATTTTCAGTTCCTTCTTTCTTTGCTTCATCTGGGTATTGAGTCTCACAGAAGTGACATTCTATGGCAAGCAGACAATTTTTTATCCAGATGAATTGACTCCCTTGTAGTCTGATAGTACCACATGCAACAGACTTAGGGGAGGCCTTTATCTTTATTCAGGGTCCTACTCTGGAATAGGTGTTGGTCTCATAGTTAGTGTAGCCCCAGGGTTCACCTTCTTTGGTTGATACTACTGGTAAAATGCTTCATTATCCTGTTCACTCAAATTTGATCCCTGCTGTGACAGTGAATGAGAGGTTCAGCTCCTACTGATATCTGCACTATATCCCTGAGAAATACTCATTTTGGCAAAAAAATAAATAAAAAGGTTTTCATTTACTCTTTTATCACAGTTTACCCCTCCTCACTGTATTTTCTGAACCTAAGTTCTCTTATGAGCAGGATTTCTGATCCAAGTTATTTGTATGATAGCAACCTCTCCTTATTCTCCCCTCTGGCCATTTTGATTGGCAGCACAAGGCTGTGGGGAGGTATTACTAAGTTTTGCTATGTGATGGGGACATTTCTCTGTGCTGTGTCTGTGTGGAGGTTGTAGCTGTAGAGGAAGATGCAAGAACGTAGTTGATATGGTTCCAAAGTTGATACTTCTCCATAGCTGGACATTCTTTTCAGTCTGTCACTGAGCTATTGATCAAGACTGTCCAAAGTTTCTCACACAAGCAACATTTCATGTGTGCTGAAAGTACTGAATCTGTTCATCCACTTATGGTAAATCAAAATTCACATGTTCAGTAAAACATGCTTTCAGAAAAAACAACTGGAGTAACATACTTTATAGGAGGCAGATCAATATCTTTCCAGAGATGATGAGCATTATTTGCTGTTCTTAGAATCCTTGAGTTCTCTCTGCTTGGCACCCCCCCCCCTTTCCCAAGCTTCCCAATAGGAAGGAGGGAAAGAGGGAGGAGAAAGAACTTCCTCCTCCTGGGTTACACAATGGGCGGGATCTAAAGAATGATTAAGGCTCTGCAGAAAGAGAAAGGGGAGCAGATGCCCCTCTCTCCCAGTCTTCCCTTGAAAATCTCCCTTGTCTCAATCACTTGAAACATACAGATTATTTGTATACTAACTTCACTTCTATTATTCTTTATTAGCTCATAACAATGAGTACCCAATTTCATTTATATGGTACCAGATCAAAGTGTCAACTTTCAAAATAACTTAAGAAAGTGAATTCTTAGTCAAGAAAAAGGTTTTCCAATTGTGAATAATCATTATAAAAGAAAAGTTCTGACATTTTAACTGGCAAGAAAATGTATCTCAATGACTGTCTTGGAAGAAATGTTTTGACACTAGACTGAGCCAAGGACATTACAAGTTAAATACTGTCTTCTTCAGTGATTTCTCATCATTTATGCAGTAACAAACAAATGAGAGTATGAATCTGTACAGCAACTTCAGGTCAACTGGCATATGAAACATCCGCATTATAGAATTATAGTCTTGGACTTTTTAAAACATGTGTGTTTATTTGAGAGGCAGAGTCAAAGAGAAAAAGAAATAGAAAGAAACAGGCAGCCAGAGAGCACTCCCACCTGCTGACCAACTCCTCAAATGCCTACAATGGCCAGGATCAAAACCAGGAACTGGAATCCTACTCAATCTTACTCAACCCAGGTCTCCCACATGGACACCAAAAACGTGATTACATGAGGCATCACTGCCGAACCCCAGCATTTGCATTAGCAGGAAACTGGAGTCAGGAGTCAGAATCAGGAATCCAAATTAGGTACTCCCATATGGAAAGCAGGCATCCTAATTAGAGGGTCAATGGGTACGTCAAATGCTTGCCCCTTGGATGTTACAATTACTTAAAAATAACAATTCTTATATTCATGTTTATTCTTCTATTTCCAAAGAAACATTTGATTAGTCTGGCTTTATTTTCCAAGGTAGCAAAATTTTTGTATTTCTTTTTAAGAGTCTTTATAAAACAATTTTTGAATCAAAGTGTCTTTCTCCTAATTTTTAACTAAAAATTTTAGTTTGGCAATTTGCTCCATTCCTTAGGAGTTTTTTCTACTAGGTTCAGTTGCCAAGATGTGTAATACAGCATTTGAGTAGAAAAATCATGCACCCAATGCCTATTAATTAGGAAGCTCATGGAAAATGAATTGTGACATTTTCTACAACTACACAGTACCTCTCCTAATCTAATTTTTAAAGTCAGTTTGTAACCAACATAATTCATTTACTGGTTTTGTTTTTAGTCACTAAAAACTTTCCATTAAAAATCGTTTTCATTACTTTATATTCTGGACCATTTCCTATTATTTCCAAGTTGTATTTTTCACATGGAAGTGCAATCATTCTGTCAGAGAAACTACCACTCTATCTGAACATGTCATCATTCAAAGTGTTCTATGTGAACAAACAGATAGAAAATAGAGCAAAATGTCAGGTACAGCAAAAGAACTGGGTGACAATTTGGAATATGGCTTTTCTTTGCAGAAAAGATATGTTAGCTTTCCAGAGCAGGGGTCAGATAGGCATCAGGTCACAATAACTACCATATAGAGTTATTCCAAAGAACCAATTTCAAAGCCACTAAGTTTTTTGACTTTTGACAAGATAATGTCTTTTTTTGGACACAATTTACTAAAACTTAAAGTTAATGCAGTCAGAACTCATGGAAATTACTCACAAATACCCAGCTATCTTGCATGATGAGATCTAGTATAATTTCTGTTTTACTCTGATATGACCAGCCTTTTCTTCTGAGATGTCAATTTATATGAAAGGTTGAATTTAGAAATAAATCAGAAAGTATCTTTGAGGCTTGGAAAATTTGCTCCTCTTAAAGGGTTTTTTGTTTGAATGATGGTTGTTTGTTTTTTTAATGATTTATTTATTTACTTGAGAGGCAAAGTTACAGACAGAGAGGGAGAAACAGGTCTTCCATCCGCTGATTCACTTCCCAAATGGCCACAGCGGCCAGAGCTAACGTGATCCGAAGCCAGGAGCCAGGAGCTTCTTCTAGGTCTCTCATGTGGCTACAGTGTCCCAAGCACTTGGAACATCTTCTACTGCTTTCCCAGGCCATTAGCAGGGAGCTAGATCAGAAGTAAAGCAGCCAGTACCTGACTCGGCACCCACATGGGCTGCCAGTGCCACAGATGGATGCTTAATCTACTACACCACAGCACCAGTCCCAGTTGTTTGATTTTATTTTTGTTCCCAGATCCTCTAACTGCTAGCAAGACCAAAAAGAGTTAATAGCAATAAAGCAGTTTAAAGAAAATCTTTAGAGCAGCTAATGTTGTGGCCCAGTAGGTTAAGCTTCAGCTTTTGACACCAGCATTCCATATCAGAATTAGTTTGAGTTCTGGCTGGTCTGCTTCTGATTCATCTCCTGCTAATGTGCCTGGGAAAGTAACAGAAGATGGCCCAAGTACTTGGGCCCCTGTCACCCACAGGGAGACCAAGATGCAGTTTCAGAGTTCCCACTGGGGCCATTTGAGAGTGAACAACAGATGGAAGATCTCTTTCTGTGTCTCTCCATCTCTTTGTCCCTCTACCTTTCAAACCTTTCAAATAAATTTTAAAAAATCTTTGGGGAAAAAAATCTTTAGATTATCAGGATGGCTGTTAGTGATGATAATAATAATGATGGTGATATATTACTAGTTTACGGTGCCTTTCATGTGATATCTCAGAAGGCATTACTGATACTTTGATTACTACCCAAATAACCTCAATTTTAGCATTTGGACCATTTTTGCTTTTAATTAATTTGAAAAATACGTGTGTACTTTTTGGTGTTCTGGAAAGAAATTGTTTCCTGGCACTGATATAAGGGTTTCTCAAAGCTAAACCTCTATTACTGTAAGAGATAACAGAATAAATATAGACATATGCATTTTTTTTCTACAAAAGGAAGAGAAATTCTTATTTATTTTATTTTATTTTTTTGACAGGCAGAGTGGACAGTGAGAGAGAGAAACAGAGAGAAAGGTCTTCCTTTTTCTGTTGGTTCACCCCCCTGTGGCCTCTGCGGCTGGCACGCTGCGGCCAGCGCACCGCACTGATCCAAAGCCAGGAGCCAGGTGCCTCTCCTGGTCTCCCATGTGGGTGCAGGGCCCAAGCACTTGGGCCATCCTCTGCTGCCTTCCCGGGCCACAGCAGAGATCTGGACAGGAAGAGGAGCAATCGGGACAGAATCCAGTGTGCCGGCGCCACAGGCGGAAGATTAGCCTATTGAGCCATAGCGCCGGCCATGGAATAGAAATTTTAATCACTACAAAAAGCAAATTTGGGGAAAATTTGTCTTACCTGAAGAAAATGTAGGCTTTTTGGTGTTTTTCAATCTGAATATCTACATAGCAAAGTCTTCTGTTTAAAAAAAAAAATACATACATGATTACAATACAGTTGACCTTCATATCTGCATGTTCCATCCACATCTAGAGATTAAGAAGCAGTGTGTCTGTACTGAACGTATACAGCTTTTTTTTTTTCTTGTCATAATTCCATCAACTTTACTGGGTAAGGGATGGGCCTGCATCAGAGTACCTGGTTTGAGTCCTGGCTGGTCTGCTTCCCATCCAGCTCCCTGCTAATGTGCCTGTGAAGACAGTATAGGATGGCCACAATACTTGGGCCCCTATCACCCACATGGGAGACCATGATGGTGTTCCTGGATTCTGACTTCAGCATAGCCCAACCTTGCCTTTTGTAGCCATTTGGGGAGTGAACCAGCATATGGATACACACACACACACACACACACACACACACTGCAGTTCAAATACATACATAAATATTTTTAAAAAGATAAACATTTTTAAGTATAAACCTTATTTCTCAACTTAGGCTCTGTCAACTTCAAGACACTTTTGTAAATGATTTCAGCCACTTAATATATCCTTAAAGAATCCACGAATCTGGAAACTCTTTTTAAAGAACAATTTTATTTATTTTGAAAGAGTTACAGAGAGAGGAAGAGACAGAGAGAGTGTGTGTGTGAGAGAGAGAGAGAAAGAAAGAAAGAGATCTTCCATCTACTGGTTCACTCCCCAAATGGCCACGACAGCCAGCACTGGGACAGGCCAAAATCAGGAGCTTCTTTCAGGTCTCCCCAGTGAGTGACAGCAGCCCAAAGACACGGGCCATCTTCTGCTGCTTTTCTCAGGCCACTAACAGGGAGCTGGGTAGGAAAAGGAGCAGCTAGAACATGAACCAGAGCCCATATGGGATGCTAGTGTCACAGGCAGGAGTTTTACTTACTATGCCACAATGCTACCTACCTCCAAGGAATATGGAAACTTAACATGTTAATGCAATCTTCTAGATGATTTTTCAAAAAAATATGGATGCCTTTCAAAGTTTTTTTAATATTAGGAAACAGAAGGAAGTCAGAAGAAATCAAATCAGGATGGTAAACTAGAAGCCTAATGATTCTACATCAAAATTCTTGTACCATTGTCATTGTTTGATGAGAATGAGCAAAAGAATTGTCATGGTAAGAAACGACTCTGGTGAAGCTTTCTAAGGCCCTTTTCTTCTAAAGCTTTGGCTAATTTTCTCAGAACATTCTCTTAGTAAGAAGTTGTTATCATGTCTTGGCCCTCCACAATGTCAATAAGCAAAATATTTTGTACAGCTGAAAAATCTCTTAACCTGTCCACTTTCGCTTTGACTGGATGACTGCCACCTCTTGGTAATGGTGGCTTGGATAGTGCTTTGTGTTCAGGAGCATAGTGGTAAAGCCATGTTTCATTTCCTGTTTCAGGTCTTCAAAAAATACTTCAAAGTCTTGATTCTACTTGTTTAAAATTTCCCTTCATAGCTCTGTTCTTGTCTAAAGCCAATCTAGGCCCAATAGCTTGATCTCCATTAAACAGAAAGCTCGCTCAACTTTGATTTTTTAGTTATAATTGTATAAACTGAACCAAATGAGATGTCGATGGTGTTGATTTCTACTAATAGTAGAAAATCAGTTTTCTTCAATAAGGGCATGAATAAGATTTTTTTTTTCAAAAACTGATGTGAATGGTATGCTGCTGTAGGGCAAGGTAAATATGGAGAGTGGTTCCTAGGACTTGTAAAGTAACTTACAGCTTGAAAGCATTTATTATGAGTTAAGATATAATTCATTTCCACTTCTGAGATAAAAACAACAAGGTTCTAAGTGTTTAAATGGCTGGTTCAATTTTCAAGCTAATAATTCTAACTGAAAATCCTACATTCCAACTTAGCTCTTTCCAAAGGCCAAAGCCCAGCTCTCCTCCTCCACAATACACTCTAAAAAGGAAATCAAAAATCAATTGTCTCAACTGACATAGTTCTGCATTGGGAGCTATTAGAGCATCTGAAAACAAATGAACAAAAACCTTCTTTACCCAGATGTGATCAATAGACCCTCAATGGGACAAAACCAGCTAAGTGATGTTTCACCTCTGGCTGCATCTTCTAAGGTTACCTCTAGAGGATGGAGAGTTAGGATGGATGTGGTTATTATATTTGTTATTCTCAATAACCTCTCAAAACACAGATTTTGAATGAATTATTCACCAGAAGAAAATATTTTTCTCCTATGTACCCACTTTAGTGTGTCAAAGTATTAGTCAATTCTGTTCCTAAATCCAAGACACCTTTCTTAGTTTCAGTCTTCTCCATCTAATCCTGTTACAAAACTTCCTAAGGGTATTTTTCAACTATAATTAACTTGCTATATTTTTACCAGATCAATCTTTCTAAAACAGGCCAGATGGCATTAGCCCCATACCCAAAAACACTTTACTGAGCATGACCTAATACAGAATATTACTGAGGCCTTCTATAAATTGGATTCAACCCATCTCTTCAATATCCATTTCTGCTCCCCTATACCAAAGATGACAAACATGTGGTACATGTATCATTATTTCCTTCCCAGGCTCATGTATTTATTCAATAAATGGTTGTTGAATGCCCACAATGTGCCATCTACTCTACTGTGCTCCAGGAATATCACAAGTATGTTGCTGCTAACCTCACTGAGGTCATAGTTAAGTGGAGAAGGCAGACAATTAGAAAGAGAATTAACTGTAAGCACTACTAAACAGTAATGTGGTTTCTGAAATATAGAAAATGGAAATGGGGCTTATGGAGGACAGGAAGAGAGCTATCCAAATTGGATAATTAGAGAAGGCATTGCAGAGAGGATGACATTTAAATAAAAGAAAATCATCCATGCAGAAGAGAATTCCAGATTGAGGGACCAGCATGTGTGGAGAGCCTGAGGTAGAGAAGAGTTGGCAAAAACTAAGCAGCTTTTTAAGGAAGGAAGCCGGGGATTGGGACAATGGCTTCCAATGGAGCTGATCCCAGATCATACTCAGAGGCCATAGAAAGAATTGATTTTCCCCCATATGTAATAGAAAGCCAATAAAGAATTTTATTGTATGGATAACATTTAAAAGCAAGGAGGCACTGATAGCTAAGATATGCTTCTGCCTTCCCAAGGAATCTATGACAGTAATAAACAACATGAAAAGCACAAGTAAGGTATCAAACAAAAAACAAACATAAAATCTTGTGCAAATATGTCCTTTTTTTCTGTTTTTATGCTAACAAAAATAAGTCTAGAAAATTTTACAGGATTCATTTTAGGTCTATAACCATCTCAAATCTTTTATTCTTCAGGGTCTACTAAATAACTGGAAGCTACTTCAGAAAGTTTGTGGGGAAGTGAATTAAATAAGGAGTTTATTTTGGTGCAAGAAAACTTTTAGCATTTAAAAATTTTTTAGAGATCCAAGATGGCTGTACAGTGAGAAGTCTCACTGACCTCAGTCACAGAAAGACACCAAAACAAAGGAAAGACCATGTTCCCAGTGGACTGAGTGACAGAAATTTCCAGTGAAGAACAGACAGAACAAAACATAAAGAGACTCTGAGGAGCAGCAAGGAGAAAGGACAGTCACACTGCCATCTGCCATGCTGCCTTCCACTTCTACTTCTATAGAACTGGCTGCCATCTTGCCCTTAACTGCCATCTTGCTGGGATAAGCTGAGAGGAGTATTCTGTAGCTGTGGTCACTGTGGCTTTGACTAAGGGAGAATTCCATGGTTTCCACTGGCTTTAAGTTCAACCTGAGGATCTGGCAGGGATCTGTGCATTTACTTTGCTCCATGAAAGTAGGCCAAGTTCCCTCCATCCCCTACCCTCATCAAAGCACCAGACTCAGTTTGCTGTGGTGGAGATGGAGCTGAAATTTGTCCTGAGTCAGGTAAGAGAAGACAGTTTCATCACTACCAGAGGCCACTGAGCTGGAGCCAGGACAGAATGTAGGAGACCAGATTCCCTGTACCCTCAGACTGTTGGAGTTGTGGACACAGGCCAGGAGCTGAGAGGGTTCTATGTTGCTGCCATGTTCACATGTGCCCATTAAGTCTGACTACAAGAACTCAGAGCTCCATACATGGGGAGTGGATCATGTAGAGGAGTCAGGGGACACACTATGGAGTGATCTGATGTTCTGGGTGGAGCCTTCAACCAGTGGTTCACCCTGGCATAGAAAGGGGCTTGGTTGGTGAACACATCGGCCAGCCACAACATCACCTCCTTCACCACTGACTGTAGCAAGACGATGGTCATCATGCCAATCTGAGTGTCATTCTGAATGCTTGGCCTACCCAGAAACTGTGGCCAGAGCTCCCTGGCCCCACCAAGTACATATCCATGGAACTCAAGTGTAAGCCTTAAGCACTGAATAAAGCCTTCGATTAAAAAAAAAAATTCTTCCCAAGAACATAGAAACAAGAGATCCCCCAGACACACAAAAATCAACATTGGAACACAAGAAACATGAACAAAAAAGGCAATATGACTCCACTAAAGAAACACAATATTAGTATTAATATTAGCCTATGAAGAAGGATAAATTATTGAAATTTCTGAAAATAGAATTCAAAAGAATGACTGTAAGATCACTCAAAAGTACAGAGAAATAGATGAAATAAGAAAAATCAGTATATGACGTGGTTGAGCAATTCTGCAAAGAGATAGAAACATTGAAGAAAAAACAAACAGAAGCGTTAGAAATGAATTAATCAATAAGTCAAATAAAAAATACAATAGAAAGCCTTAAGAACAAGCTTGGTGAGGCAGAAGAAATAATGTCTAATCTAGATGGCAGGTCTTGAAATGTCTCAAACAACAAAAAAAGAAGCATTTGGAAAGACTGAAAATAGTGATTAATAACAATGGGGTGCCATTAAACTACAAAATATATAAATCTTAGGAGTTATTGAGGATACAGAAAAGAAAGAATGGCTTAGAAAACCTATTCAGAGACCAGCTTTGTGACATAGTGGTTTAAGCCACTGCCTGTGAACTGGTGTCCCATGTGGGTTCCAGTTCAATTTCCAGCTGCTCCACTTCCAATCCAGCTCCCTGCTAAAGCCCTGGAGAAACAGCAAAGAATGACTCAAGTGCTTGGGCCCCTGAACCCACATGGCAGACCCAGAAGAAGCTCCTGGCTTTTGACTTCAGCCAGGCCCAGCCTTGACTGTTGTTGCTATCTGGGGAATAAACCAGTGGATGGAAGACCTTTCTCTCTCTCCCTTTCTCTCTCTCTCTCTCTCCCCCCCCTCTCTCTTTCTCTCTCATTTTCAAATAAGTAAATAAATATTTTTTAAAAAGAAAGAAAATGTATTTAGTAAAAAACAACAGAAAAGTTCCCTAATTTGGAGAAAGACGTGGGCATCCAAATACAGGAAACACAGAGAATCTCAAATAGACATGATCAGAAAAGATCCTCACCAAGACATGTTATAGTCAAACTTTCAAAAGTAAAACACATCAAGAATATGATACAATGTTCAAGAGAGAAGTGACAGATAAACTTTAAGGAAACTACTATCAGATTAACAGCAGATGTCTCAACAGAAAACCTATAGGGCAGGAGAATATAGACAGACATAGCCTAAGTCCAAAAAAAAATCATTATGTAATGATGCCACAGATAGGAAATTTCACATCTAACCTCATGTGACAGTCACATTCAAAACACGGGTGCACTACAAACATTATATAAAATTAGCTTCAGGTATGTGAATAAGGTGTATAGGAAATATAAATCAATTTTGTGCTTAGACTTTAGTTACATCCACAAGACATTTCATTATGTATGTATCAATATTCCAAAATCTGAAAAACTCAAAATCAGTCGCACTTGTGGCTCCAAACATCTCAGATCAGTGGTGCTCAGAAATTTGGATCTATTCATACATATGTACACATACATATCACATTAGTCCTGTGAGTTGAGGACAATAACTGCTTAGGGTAAGATTAAGTAAAAAGTTAAAAGAATGAAAATGACAGTAGGATGGTTTGTTCACAGGCAAACATTGTGACTATGGTATTTATTCAAGTAATTAATACCGGTGAAACACGCCATAAATCTGATTCACTGTGACACTCCTCAAGTAATAAGAATGTAAATTGAAAAACATTTAAGGTATTATTTGATTCATTAGGATAAAGCTTGACCTGTACATACATTCAAGTAGAATCTGTAAGTAAAGTCAGTAGATGCCTCTGAAATGTGAAAAAAAAAAGGCCACAGAAATCCTATCCAAGGCTGTCATCTAGTCTTTATATGTTCGCAGTCTAATATTAGAGATTCTTTTATTTTTGATGTAACATTTTATTCTTTGGCAAATATGTACAACAGACCAGAGTGACAAATAGATTTTAAACAAACATATTTTAGAAGCAAGCTGAGACCTAGCCAGAAGGCAGATTTGCCACATTAAGAGTCTAGGCTGTGTTTTCAGACCTCTGAGGCCTTTTGGGGTTGCATTCGATCTTCTTTCAGTTGCACCTGAACTGTCCTATATGCGAATGCATAGCATCAGGCAGCCGACCCATCCCTGAAACTCCTGCTTGGGTTGATGTTGAACTTGCTGGCCTGGTGGCTTGGATTTCGAAGCTTCTAGTGTTTACCCTCTAGTTCTTGTGGCTCTGGATCAAAAACTTCTTTTTTTTTTTTTTTTTTTTTCACAGATGCTTCTCTTAAAAACATACAGACAAGGTTAAAAAGAGAAAATATACTTTTTTCAGAGTTTCAAAATGTTATTGCTTACCTTGTAGAACATTGATTTGAGATTGTGGCTATGTGTGGTAAGATGTGTGGAAACTGACAATATAATCTTCTAACAACACTGTCTAGGAGTTCCAAAGCCTAGGAGGGTGAGTGATGGTTTATTATTTGTTGACTCTCATGACCAGTTCAAAATCTGCCTTGTATCAATGGAGCAGTTCCCCAGTTCATAATATAACTACCTGTAATATTCAGGGTGATATAGGATGGTGATTAAGTTCCATGCAATTGTTGTCTTTATAAAGCTAACAGAGGATGTCGCCCTGACTTAACTACCTTAAACCTTCTTTTGATCAAATTCCCAGTTAGCTACAGTAATTCTAAACTGCTGCCAATTGGATTTGAAGATGTTACAAATAATCATCTTCAAACTGCTACAGTACTGAGAGCAATGGTTTCCTATTAAGCCCATTGGGCCTTTTAGAGCACTTTTAAAAGCCTTTTTAAGAGTCTGGAACCCCAAATCATTGCTGTACAGCTCTTGCTGAAAAATATCATCAATCCAATGCAATTTGCTTAGAATCTAGCACAACAATGACTTGAGACAGCAGCCATTAAAAGGAAACACTGAGGAAAGATATTCAAAATTTCATTCCACATATTTTATATCAGGAAAATTTTTTTCTAGCCTTAAATATCTGTATTCCCTTTAATGCAATCATCTTTTCCTGATAACACTGATAGGCTCCAGTTCAGCCGGGAGGCTTGAGGCAGCAGCTGCCATCCCCGATTCTTAGGAGCAATCCATCAGAGGAGACGCAGCCTTCCCAGGGCATGCTGCCGCTCACAGAAATAAATACCAGCGAACAACATCAGAAGTTTATCTTCCTTAGGAAACTACATGAAGATGAAAGGCCCTGTTTTCTAAGCAGGAAAAGAAAACTTCAATTGGAACACAATGTTACTAACAACGTAGCAAGCTTAGAAAAACATGCAATCAAAAAATAAATAAATTCAAAATATGTCCTCTGTTAAAACTCACTTATTGAAAATCTTTTTGCCTCATCTCATTTCTCTTGTAATAATATTGTGCAAAATATCAGACTTTATGCTTTTAAAATTCTTTCTCTGGAGCCAGACTACTTAGATTGAATCCTGGCTGTACAATTTATTAACAGTTAAACTTAGGCAACTAAATTTGCTGTATTTGAGTTTCTTCTGTAAACTGGAGGAGGACTTCAGTTCTATTGGAACTTCATAAATTGGTGGAAAAGCTAAATAAATTGATATGTTGATTTCATAAAGTTCATGGAAGTGCATATTATGAAGAAATTGTACAATTTTTCAAAATTTTTACACAGAAGAAACTTATCTTCAAATTCCATTTTCCACGAACTTTTTGAAGTATCCTCATATGTGGAAGACTGGAATACCCACCCTACCATAGAAAGATCTACAGTGATAGATTCTGGAATAATCATAGATTAATCATATTAGATGCTATTAGTATTATTGCTTCATTATCAGTACAGTCATTATATAATCATCATCATATTATTATTATTGTAGTTGTTGTTGAATTTCCATTGCAAAATGATCCATGGTCAATGTGTCCCTGTATATAGATAAAATAAACCAAAGTTTTACAATGAAAATATTTAAGACTTCCCAACTGGTTAGAGCAGAGCCATGACTAAAATCTTAAGCTCCTCACTAACAGTGCTTATTGGAGCATACTGTTGGAGAATGGACTCTAACATCAGTTAGTGCTCCTTTCAGTAACACCCTTGTGCCTTTTTCCCGTTACTGGTAACAAATTCCATGCCCCCTCTCCTCCCTTCTCCTGAATTCACTAGGTGTTTCAGGAAGAAGTTACAGCCTATAATATCCCCTGACCTATATATGCCAGTCATTGGTCTTTGCACTCACCTCTTTCACGTTGTAATCCCTCTTATACAATATGATTTTCATACTCATTGTCTAATTCTTCCTCATCCATTTTTTTTCCTTTTTTTTTTTTTTTTTTTTTTTTTTTGACAGGCAGAGTGGACAGTGAGAGAGAGAGACAGAGAGAAAGGTCTTCCTTTTGCCGTTGGTTCACCCTCCAACGGCCGCCGCAGCCGGTGCGCTGTGGTGCACTGAGGCCGGCGCACCACCCTGATCCGAAGGCAGGAGCCAGGTACTTCTCCTGGTCTCCCATGGAGTGTAGGGCCCAAGCACTTGGGCCATCCTCCACTGCACTCCCTGGCCACAGCAGAGAGCTGGCCTGGAAGGGGAGCAACCAGGACAGAATCCGGCACCCCGACTGGGACTAGAACCTGGTGTGCCGGCTCATCTTCAGATGAGACCAGAACCAGTGCCCATATGAGATGCCAACCCTTCAGGTGGATGCTTAGCCCACTACGTGACAGCACTGGCCCCTCAACATCCAGTCTTCCTTGTCAAACCTTCACTTTCCACTGTGACTTTTCATTAATTCCCACTAAATTCCCTGACAACAGGGGCCCACAGTTCTCCTTATTCACCATCATATCCTGTGATCCAACACTTACATTTGTCCAGCTTCTAGAAAGCTTTGCCTGAAAGTCACCAGAAAGCCATCTGTTATTGTGTCCATTCCCTCTTCTCAGCTCTCACCCAGTATTGCAGGTCATTACACCATGAGCCTGTCTCTTGTATTTCTCCCCTGGGTTTCACTACATTTCTTCTCTACTGATTTTCCACCCAGACACTCCTCATCCTTCACATTTTCTCCTTTAATACTTGCTTTCATTTTCTCACCCCACATTTTTCTTCAACTAAAAAAAGCTGTCATTCTGAAGGACTTGACCTTAATCTCAATATCCTGTCCCTTTTTTATTTCCCATCTGCAGTATGGATCAAGAATCCTCTGTTTGCTCCCTGAATTATTTCATTTCTTCATGACTTCCATATTTTTAATCCTACTCATACACAGCTCTTGAGTGGTTATCACAAGGAGCCAGAATGTGGTGCAGTGGTTTCAGCTGCATCTTTGAATGCCAGCTCAAGTCTCAGCTGCTCTGCTTCTGATCTAGCTCCCTGCTAATGCACCTGGGAAAGCAGCAAATGATAACCCAAGTCCTTTGACCCCTGTCACCCATGTATGAGATCCAGATGGGGATCCTAGCTCCTGACTTCAGCCTTGTTTGCCTTAGCCATTACATAAATTTAAGGATTGAACCAGAGGATTGAAAATCTCTCTCGTGCATGCATGCTCTGCTTTTCAAATAAATAAATGTATGTTAAAAATAATTATCTCTTTAAAAAGGCATCATGAGAACAGAATTTAAAAAGTCTGGGACTAAACATTTGCTTTGTCATTTACTACACCACTCATTAGAAACCTCTTAACTTCTCTGAACATTGACTTCCCATCAAAAAAGCTGCGATTGCATGAAGAAACCATAAGTAAATACAGTGCCATTCCCTGAGGGAGGTCCTAAAATGTTCTCCCACTACAGACACCACTTCCTTAATCCAGACTTCCAGCACTGAAATCACAAAACTAGATCTGATCCCCTCCCCAGCCTCATCTCACATATCCTGTCTATCATCAAATGCACTTTTCCAGTATCAACTTTCTGTGTGTTTCCTGTATCATCTCCCAAGCACAAGTACTCACTGGTCCCTACTGTGTGTTCATGAAAGTCTTCTGTCTAGCTTCACTGCCTTCCATTTCTCCCATCTTTCAACTTCTCTTGGACAATGACTCCAGACTAGTAGTCTAACTTGTTGCTTCAATGCTTTACTTTCTTAAGGCAGCTGAGCTAACAAATAAAAGGCTCCCAAAGAGGCAAGCTTAATCTGCCCATGAATCCAGATCCACAAATGGAAGCCTGTACTAACTTTGCAACAATGGCTGTGCCTGGAATTAAAAACCTTCATGATCTGACCAGCACATATTTCCAAGCTTTCCTTCCATCAGACTTACACACCAGGGTTTGATTTGCTCACCCTTCCTAAATAAACACTTTAGCTTTTAAGATGCTTTCAGCTATGAGTATCAAACCAACTCAAGTAGTCTACAGCCATACCACCCTGAACACACCCGATCTTGTCTCACTTAAAACTTGAGTTTTTTTTGTTTGTTTTGTTTTTATTTATTTGAAAGAGTTATGGAGAGAGAGGGGGAGATACAGAGAGATCTTCCATCTGCCAACCCACTCTCCAAATGGCTGCAATAAACAGGATTGGGACAGGCTGAAGCCAGAAGCCATGAGCTTCATGTGGGTCTCCCATGTGGGTGGTAGGGGTCCAAGGATGTGGACTATCCTTTGCTGCTTTCCCAAGCACATTAGCAGGGAGCTGGATAGGAAGTGGAGCCCTTATTTGGATGCCAGCATTGCAGGTGGTAACTTAACCTATTATGCCACAATGCCAGCCCCAAAACTTAAGAGTATTTGTTAGACCATATAGCAAACCCAAAATGGGACAGTCCCAGAGATATTTAGCACCACAGTTTAACATCAAATGTACAACCTAGATTCCTTTTACTTCCCATTCTGCTACATTCTGCATAATTTTGAACTACTTTCCTGATTGCAAAATAGTCCTGCAGTTCCAGAAAGCAAGACAACACTTAGATGGGGAAAAAAGATCCCAGATCCATATTGCATGATGCTTTTGAATGGAGAATCTTTATGTATGCATGTGTCCCTACCCCTGCCTTTCCTACCAGACTTCCCTCAATAACTTACTGACTAGAGCTGTATTATCATTGATTTATAAACCATGCAGCACGAAATCCGAAAGATTCATCAAATTTCATTCTCTGAAATAGGATCACAGTGAAAAATCACATTGTATATCCCTGTTCATTGCACACATAAACGGAAATGCACATGTAAAACACAAGTGAAAGCTTGTAAGATAATGTCTGTACTTATTTTACAGTGTATTCAGATATTTCTTATTCTACTTTGCTCTCTATACTACTTTATTCATAATTTTTTAAAATATTCCAGTTGCAAGTACTAAATTCATTTTAGAACCACTAATATACTGTTATCTGAACTTTAAAAAACATTGGCTTATATTCACCAGTAACCCAAGTCATGTTGGGAAGGAGCAAACTCAGGAACAGTATCAGAATCATTAATCATTATGGTAGAAGAGGAAATAGATCCCCAATAGTTCCCCACTTTTATTCATTTTAGATTATATATTTATGTTTTATACATGTCTGTGACACCTGTCATTCAACTCTCATTTGTTAACATTGGGATGTTTCAAATGCAGCATGTTTCCACTTACTGCTGAAAAAGCTAGAGATTTACTTATAATTTAAAAAATAAACTGACATTCTTTAGTAGTTTGTAAGTCACAGAAAATAACCATTTTTTTTTGACAGGCAGAGTGGACAGTGAGAGAGAGAGACAGAGAGAAAGGTTTTCCTTTTGCCGTTGGTTCACCCTCCAATGGCCGCTGCGGCTGGCGCACTGCGGCTGGCGCACCGCGCTGATCCGATGACAGGAGCCAGGTACTTCTCCTGGTCTCCCATGGGGTGCAGGGCCCAAGCACTTGGGCCATCCTCCACTGCACTCCATGGCCACAGCAGAGAGCTGGCCTGGAAGAGGGGCAGCCGGGACAGAATCCGGCACCCTGACCAGGACTAGAACCTGGTGTGCCGGCACCGCAAGGCGGAGGATTAGCCTAGTGAGCCGCGGCGCCTGCCTGAAAATAACCATTTCTAAAAATTCATCTAATTTCTTTTAAAAATATCAAAATGTGACAGAGAGATTTTCCATTAGTCAGTTCATTTTCCAAACAGTGCAACAACAAGGGTTGGACTAGTCCAAAAGCAGGCGGGAGCCAGGAGCTCCATCTGGATCTCCTTCACGGGTGGTAGGGACCCTGGCAGTTATGCTACCATCTGCTGCTGCCTCCCAGGGTGCACGTTAACAGGAAGCTGGATTGGAGGTTGAGATGGGACTCAACCCCAGGCACTCAGATAAGGAATGTGGATGTCCCAAACAGCTTATCTTGCTGAGCCACAATTTCTTTTGATGATATTATTAGGGTAAAAGGTCAGAAGTGTTCATTAATTTACTTTAAAGTTATCCTTCTAAATGCTATCCAAAGGATAAATGATCAAAGGTTAACCAGGGAAGACTGATTCTTTCCTTGTTTAGAAAGTCTAAGGATGTGGAAGAAGCTGGCTTCATCTCTGTCCTCTTTCCCTGATTCATCTTGTGGATGACCCCCTGGAGAGGTCATTCTGTCCCTAAATCACATCAGCCTGCACCTGGAGCCTGCTGTTTTCTCTCTGTAATCATCCCACCCTTGGAAACCTTGCTGAGCTAAGGCAAAGGCCTTAAAGAGCCTGAGCTTTGTACCTCCCAGGCCAGCTTCTCTCCCTGCTGAGCCAGGCTCTTCCCAGACCTATGATCATTTGTATTTTTGCAGTAATGTCCTGATGGATCCAATATGCCTGACCATCTGCTGGGTATAATGCACTGTGCAAGGCTGCAGGGAACCCCACCATGTGAATAAGCTGTTTAGAGTCCAACAGGAGATAATCCAGCAAACAACTGCACAACACACCATTTAATAATGCAGCTTTCCAAGAAGGGCTGCTGACCAGCATTTATGGAGAACACACTGACTTTCAGGTACTAGGCCTTTTATGTAAATTGTCTCATCAAAAAGCTGCCATAATTTTGCAGTATTATTATCTCCATTTTGCAAATGTGCAAGCTGAAGCTCAGAGAGCTCCGTTAATTTCCATTAATTCTTCCAATAGGATATCACTAGTAAGTAGCAGAGCCCAAGTATTGAAAGAGATCCTTTAAACTCCAAAATGCTTGGGTTTTTTTGTGTGTCATTTTTGTTGCATCCCCAGAATTAAAATAATTTTACTGAACTGAAAGGAAGATATTTGTAATAAGCCTTTGAAATGGAAGGAACCTATTTGCCTTGGTGATAGTGGGTAGATCACGGGTGCCAGGTGCACAGGGCAGCCCTTTCATGAGTCATGGAGGCAGGAAAAAGCAGGCTGGGTTCAGGGGCTGCTAAGGAGTAGAGTTTGATAGCCACAGGAGATGTACTTGGGGAAGTGAAAGAAAGGAAGTCTGGAAAAAGGAATGGGATTTTGAAGGTGCCAAATTCCAATTTCCCCAGATTTTTTAATTAGGGAGAGGTTTCCTGGATGAGGAAGCTCCTTCTGTAGCTTCCCCATGAGATTGAATCAGGAAGTCAGAAATACATGAACAGAGGTGACCATCTCAGAATGGGAACAAGTGTTCTATTCTTTGTGCCCTCCCCTCCAGAGAAGTCCAGAGCTTTACAGCCAGTAAGTCTGCAGTTGATATGTATTAAATGAATGAAAGACAAACAAAGGAGAGTACTTATTCTCTCTTGACAAGTTCCTCAGGGAATGGGTCAAGGCAAGTTGTTGGATAGCGGGTGGAAGAACAGGGACTGGGTGAGCAAAAGTCTGGAAAAACTTGACTCTTCCACTGTCCAAGCCTCCAACTAAGTAGTCTGAACAGCATGATTGTCAGTTGAGTCACAGGTGAACCCTTCTTTTGTTATGTACTAATTGCATGCTAGAGGGCAGATGATATTCTGGAGATGAAAAAAGACAAAAGGTAGAAGAGACAACTGTTTTAAAAGATTTACAATAGGATCTCCATAGAAAATAATTCCATAGCTCATACTATCATACCTCTAGGTCACATTTCTTACAAACCGGTCTGTACTTCACATTCAAGAAGAAAGCAGCCTAAATTCCTGAGGCACTTTGTGCTTTATGGGTTAGGTGAGGAGACAGCAGGTACCACTGGTGTGGCTATTAAGCAGTGTGTGGTGCAGCCTTGTGCAAAAGTTCAACTTCAAAGTCGTGCCAATTTGTTAGTCTAGAGATTAATTCCAATTAAGAAGAGACTAAGCCATGAGCCAGAACAGTTTTTGCAAAATCAGTTTGCTCAGATTTACAGCTGGATAAAAAAGAGTTCTTTTGCAGACATAGTCACAGCAAAAGCAGAGTGAGGCCAAAACTGGAGGGGTTAGGAACAAGGATCAGAAAGAGGGCAAGCAAGATATTGAGAGGAAGTTATGCCTTAAAGAGACACCTGTTTCAGGTAGAATGAAAGTTTGAGGTTCTTAATAAATGGCCGCCTAAATAATGATCCTGGCAGCAGCAGCAGAAGTGACAGTCATATGAAACAGGAAGTTGTAATGACCATTGCTAACAACTGAGAACATCTTCAATTAGCTGTATACAAATCATTATGCAGTATGATGGTGGGCTTGCCATGTATAAGGTTGCAAAGCTTAGGTGGCAAATGCCAGAGACTGGGGCCAGTGTTGTTGTTCAGCTGGTTAAGCCACTGCCAGCAATGCCAGAATCCTGTATCGGAGTTCCTGTTCAAGTTGGTTGCTCTACTTCCAATCTACCTCCCTACTAATGCACAGGGAAAACAGTAGCAGATGGTCTAAGAATTTGGGACACTGCAACCCAAGTAGAAGACCCAGATGGAGTTCTAGGCTCCTGGTTCAGCCTGGACCAGGCCCTGCTATTGTGGACCTTTGGGGAGTATCCCATTGGAAGGAAGATCAATCTCTCTCTCTTTTTGTCCGTCAAATAAATAAAATCCTTATTAAAATACCAAAGACTTCCATGCTAGTGTTATCCAATAAATAGTGAAAACAAATATTGGCTCCGTTGGCTTTGGAGGAATGTACAAAAAGTCTACAACTCTGATGTCCGGAGATGGACAAATTGCATAGGGCAGCATGTTCAGGGCTTGGGGCTTATTTTTGTGGTGATGTCCTTTTGGGAACTAGTTGAATCTGGAAGAGTATCATAACTGCCAGTAAAGTAACTCCTCCACTGAATCACGTTGTGGCCAGCACTACCACAAACAGCTGCAGAGAAGGAAAATATCAATTTCAATCCACAGTGGGGAAAAATATCAATTTTATGAAGATCAAATCGAGTCTTCTATGGATTTTATGATCAGTGTGCATTGATATTGTAAATACTCAGTGTATGTTAACTGCCATAGTTGTTCATAGAATAAGCAAAAAGGTGATTAATAAATATTAAGAAACATGTTAACGCTAAAAAAATTACAATGTGAGGGAATATGTGAGCCAATAAGGTCAATGAACAGATATCCTCTTCCAAGTTCTCATTTTTTAATATAATCTTAAAATTATTTCCACCTTCAAGCTGGAGATATACACTAAATTCTGAGACTGCAACACAACAGTTGATCTCTCTATTTCTCTCTCTCTCCCTGTGATTTCATAACTAAGCACATATATAAATGTATTCTCAGATACAACAAAATTTAACTCAAGAAAGCTGGTTTCTTAGGAAATTCAGATTCTATAACTAAAAATGGGATCAATTTCCAAAGTATATCAATATAAATATATAATATTTTCTTATTCCTGTTTTATTTTGGTTTGCTTCTGATAGAAAATTTTAATGCATATTCAATATTTAATGAAACATATTGCTTATCAATTATGAATCAAACAATGCATGTATGGAGGTATTTGGAGAAACTGTCTTCCCTCTCCCGAACTTCATTTGTGAAATATTCACTCTCTGTTCTAAACTATTTGAATGAACAGATTCTAAAGCTACAATGGGGTGATTTTTTGATACTGACAACCACAAGATGAGATGAAACATTTCCTTGGCCACTGAGCTTTCTTTATCCATGTTATGACTCTTAATAGAAGGACAGTAAACGTGGAAATGGGAGGCAGGCTTCACAGAAACTTCAGTTTGTACAGGATGCTAAATGAATGAATGTGTCTACCTTACTTCACTGGTGAGGAAATTCCAGCCCCAAACATTTAGGAGACTTTACCTAAGGCCCCATTAGGAGTAAAGCCAGGGTTAAGAATTTCTTTGTTAATGCTTCATGGACCTGAAGTTTATCCCTTATGTAACTGTATCAATCTGTTTTCTGTTATTTTTTGGAGGGGGGGCTACCCTCTTCTTAAATATTTATTTATTTGAAAGGTAGAGTTACAGAGAGGCAGAGGCAGAGAGAGACAGAAAGGTCTTCCATCTGCTGGTTCACTCCCCAGATGGCCACAATGGCTGGTGCTGTGCTGATCCGAAGCCAGGAGCCAGGAGCTTCTTCAGGGTCTCCCGTGCAGGTACAGGGGCCCAAGGACTTGGGCCATCTTCTACTGCTTTCCCAGGCCATAGCAGAGGGCTGGATGGGAAGTGGAGCAGCCAGGACTAGAACCAGTGCCCATATGGGATGCCAGCACTGCAGGCGGCAGCTTTACCCTCTACGCCACAGCCCTGGCCCTCCATTTTCTGTTATTATAATGAAATATTTGAGGCTAGGTAGCTCAAAAAGAAAAGAATGTAATTTAGCTCATAGTGTGGAAGGTAGAAAATCTGAACAACACAGCTTTGGCTCTGTGAGGGGGCTCCTTGGCCACATCACAGGGGATGGCATCACAGAGGCAGCACATGAGGGAGGGAGCAATCACATCATGGAACAGTAAAGCCATTATGGGAGTAGGAACCCGTGAAAGCTACTTAATGCCTTTCAAAGGTGTGTTCCAGCAGCCTAATGGTCTTCTGCTTGGCTCCACCTCACCAAGTTTCTACCATCTCATTGAGGACCAAGCTTTCAACATGAGAACCTTTGGGGAGACAAACAGCATCAAAACCATATTAGTCAAATGATGCAAAGAAGCAAACGAAATCTTGTCATAAAATCATGGAATTTTAAAGCAACTCACAATAGAGCAGATAAAGTTAACATGTTGGGCTTAGCACAGGTATTATCCTTCTCGGAAGATTGTCTTGAAGTGTAAAATGTACTTTGGATTTCAGAACCATAGCATGAAACAGAAAGCTGGATGACTTATTAGTAATTTTGTATCTATATGTTAAAATTACAATTTTTTAGATATTGGAGTATTGAGTTTAATAAAAATTATTATTTAAATTAATATGATCTGTTCCTTTTTACTCTTTAAATATGACTATTAGAATATTTAAAATTATGAGGGAGGGAGGGAAGAAATGTTATTTTCTTAGAATTTTATCTGTGAAATCTGTTCTCTTTATACTAGAAAAAAATTAAGAATAAAATTACATGGGTGGTTAATGTTGTATATCTATTGTACAGCACTGCTATAAGATTTTTTGATAAGGTAGTCATGTATTTATGTCAGGTATAAGAAGGGCATATTAAAAAAGTGCTATGGATATTCAGATATCTTAAACAACATGTGATAAATAAGACATTTGCCCACCAACAATGAGCGATTTTTAAGACCATCCAACAAAGACCAGTCATTTCTGTCCTCAGTGGGGCCAGAACCAGCACTAAATCGCAGCATATCTTGGCTAAGTAAGAATAAAGGTTTGTCTTTCAGAAGCTGAGAGAACAGAAACAAAAAGGCACAAGTAAAGCAAAATGTTAACACAAAATAATGTTGGCAATAAAAGTTCTAGCATACTTGCTCTTTTGATTTAATTAATTGTATCATCCAACTAACTTTTTGTTTATCCAATCCATACTCTACATTTTCTCTTTGTGTTACATGTCAGGTTCCTTGAAATGAGGGTTATTGCACTAACAATGTTTATACAAACAATGGCGTTAATTTCCGTGCCTCCTTTTTACTTAATAATCAAATGCTTCTTCAGCTCATGCTTACTCTCACTAGAGGCAGTTTAGCCCAGTGAAAATTTACAGGTTTAGATTCCAAAACAGAAGGAGGCAGAAAATCTATTTCTAATTTTGAATTTTGATCTTTTCCTAGGCTAGTGGCATCCAATGGGATACTTTCTTGCAATGCTGGGCAACTCCCAGTCAGCCACAGGATCAGGATGATGAACAACATGCACTCTATAGTGTACTGCATTACTCTGCATTACTACACTATGATGTTCAGTAGGCTAGATGGAGTAAATGCATTTTTATTTATGACACTTTGATGAAGCGCTCATGGAATGTAACACCTTGGTAAACCGATGAAAATCTATATTGTCAAAGTCTTTTCCCAGTTTGCTTGCATATTACAAACTTCAAACCACTCTGTGTCTCATTTCCCACCAGCGGCATTGAAAAACAAGACCCTGAGTGCCTTTTTGAATACACACACACGGTGAGAGAGACAAGCACGCACACAATGAAACTTTGCTTGTAATTTAACTTATTATTGTTAATCATCTGAAAATACCAAATGCTTACAAACACTCCAACGTACTGTAATTGTACACCATCCACATAACTGTTTTCAAGCACTGGAAGGGTTCTGCATACTAGCAATTGGGTTCCTTCTAAACATCCTTGAGAATGTTTATTTGAAAAGATTACCTTGTTTTCCTTCAGGATTAAGACATGGTCACTGCAGAGAGAGATGATTTGGAAAGATGGCAAGCAGTTTTTCATAGTTCCTTAGAGATCACCCTTGTTAAATGAATATGTCTATATAAAAACAAAATACATTCTAGCCCACGCAAGTTAGAGACATTTTTCAAACACCTAGATTAGAGAAGATAGGTATTACAAATAACATATTTGTTGGAGAGAGTGAAGAAATCACAAACTCGCTTGGGTAAACACTATTAAATGCATACTTAACCAGCCGATTGCGACAGTTCCCCCTCTGGCACTCACTGAGGATCTTGACTCCAGCTGTAAATTAGGTTGCAAAACTTCCTTGTCAGAGAACTCACCCTGTTAGGACGACTCAGCCCTGGCTTTGAATCCGCAAGGACAGAAAAATCAATGTGACAGAAAAGCAGTTGCTTGTGTCAGGCCCAAGCAAGGAGAGAAAGGGTTTTAAATTAATCATGATTTAAGGATGCTGGCAAAACAGTGTGCAGGCACATTCCTGATGTCCCTGAGAAAAGGAAGAAAGAGGAGCCTGGAGCACTTTATGTATGCAACCCGCAGAATCTGCCCTTCTGTGATAAACAACACTCAGTGCTTACTGTGGGAATGGGAAAGCACTGTCAACCTCATGTAAACAAATAAAATGCATCAAAATCTACAAGATTTTGGCTGAAGTAATTATACACTGTGTTTGTTCATGTGCAGAGTGGGAATAAATGCAGGATTCATCTTCTTTGAGAATATGTGAATGGTGAACTGAAGTCAATGTCTCGGAGAATTTCAGCTTATATGTGGGTACTTAGATTCATGGACACTTGAATTAAAAGATAAGTTTATTTTGATACAAAACATTTTGAGGAGCCGGCACTGGAGCATAGAAAGTTAAGCCTCTGCCTACAGCGCCAGCATTCCACAAGGATGCTGAAACCAGCTGCTCCACTTCCGATCAAGCTCCCTGCTAATGCGCTTAGGAAAGCAGTGGCAGACGACCCAAATGCCTGGGGCCCTGCACCCCTGTGGGAGACCTGGAAGAAGCTCCTGTCTCTTGGTTTTGGACTGGCCCGGCCCCAGCCATTGCAGCCATTTTAGAAGTGAACCAGCAGGCGGAAGATCTCTCTCTCTCTTTCTCTCTCTCTGTATTTCTGCCTTTCAAATAACTAAATCTTAAAATATATTTGAATTCCATGCCTTTTTTTCTTTAACAATACGTATTCTATATGTAGTTTTTAAGACTCTCGTGTATTAAATTTTAATTTCCCACCAAAGTGAAAGGCTTGTATCTGCCTGTTACCTGGAGAGAGGTGAACTTCACCTTCTGGAGGTAGGTGCCATTTTTAATTCCTCGTCCACCCTGACAGTAGGGCATCTGGATGGCAAAATTCAATGTTTATTGCCTGGGTTATGCTTTGGACAGGTTTTCTTCTTTGCTTTAAATTTGTGTTATTTATTTGAAAGAGTTACAGAGAGAGAGAGAGATCTTCCATCTGCTGGTTCACTCCTCAAATGGCTGCAGTGACCAGAAGCCAGGTGCCAGGAACTCTCCCACATGTGTGACAGGAGCCCAAGCACATGGGCAATATTCTGCTTCTCTCCCAGGTGTATTAGCAGGGAGCTGGATTGGAAGTGGAGCAGCTGGGATTCTCTCAAACTGGTACTTTTATGGCATGCTTAAAAGACTGTTCACCATTTAGGGCTAAGCAAGGACAGAGGCAAGCCCTACTTCGACTGTCAATCTCTGTTGGCCAAGCAAGGCCATTTTGATTAGGAGATGTCTGGCTCCGTCACCAGTTTAGGTAGTTGAGTCTCTGAGTTACAGAGAATGACGTCCTGCTACCTGACTTCAGAATGGCTTCATTCTTCTGCCAAGTAGCAAACCTTTCTAGCTCTGGCACCGGGAGCCAAGTCCAGAGCCAACTTCATTTATTTCCACAAGTCATCTCTGATTAACAAGACTGCGATTTTGCAGGACTTTTGAAAATTACTGACCTTGGCTACATGCATTATTTGTCATGATGATCCAATAATTATTCCGTAGTTCTTCACTATTTAAGTGGACAGACATCTGATGAAGACCCAACAGCACCAGACCCTAATAAAAAGGTTTCTTTAGCTCTACTTACAGCATCATATTCATCATCAAAATGCAATGAGAAAGCATAAGATATTTCACCAAGTGTTAATACAAGAGAATTATGCATCGCTGTTCCTGCCCATTAGGGCTTTGGACAGAAACCACAGAGCACTTAATCTACACGAATGTGATAAGAACATACACACAACAGAATACAAATGATGTCAGTGGAAAATAGGAAATATAAATATCTACAGAAACCTTAACTGTAGGGATGGCTAATATAAGTAAATATGGCTATTATATACTTCTTATAAATAAAGAAATTTTAAATCTAGAGAAAAGGGAAAGAAAGAGTTGGTATACTTAAACTGCTCCATCCCTATCGTGGTCCTGAAAGCAGCACTAGAGACATGCCAAGCTAATCCATGGTGGTTTCGTAATTGGCTTGTTTAGGTAACATTTGGTCACAATTCCTTTTTAAATTTTTTTGTAAAGAAGAATGTGCAGCCAACAGAGCAGTCTCCTTTAAAATGAAGAACAGCTTTCAAGGGGAATTACCAGGAAAGTGTGTAGACATCCTCTTGGGAGATCTTCACAAACAGCATAACTTTAACCTGTTTTGTGTGGTTTACTCAGAAAGCAGATAATAAACCAAAAAATCCTCTTAAAATTCTCTTTATTTTTGTCATTCTGGGTTGTTCTCCAATCATTCTATGTGTTTGTCTTTTCCCTCATTTTGCAGTCCACAGTCTTGAGAAAGGATAATTACAGAGGAGGAAGCAAACAGGCTTCAGGGTCCTAATATAACATTAGAATAATTAATAAATATTTAAAGCTTTCTTTATCGCTAGAGCTACTTAGTACTCATGTTTTCAAAAAGAAACGAATAAATATTTCAGTCTTCCTGTCTAGGCCCAATCCACAGCCAACAAAAAACTTGCCTTGTGCCAAATCCTGTGCTGAGTATTTTACATGAGGGATCTTTTTCAGTCTCCAAACAATCCTGTAAATCGGTATTGCAATTATTACCATGTTATAGATGAGAAAATGGTGTCTTAGAAGAATTATCTTGCAGAAACTAACAGAACTAGGGTCTGTTTGACCTATGAGTAGTGTAATTTATTCCCTATGGCAGCTGTATTAAATTATAATGAATTTGGAGACTTAAACGACACACATATTTTGTAGTGGTTTCAGGAGGTCAGGAGTCCAAAATCAGTCACAGTGGCTAACGTCAAGGGGTAGGCAGGGCTGGTTCCGTCTGGAGGCACCACGGGAGAGTCTGTTTCCCTCCCTTTGCCAGCATGGATGATGGCCTCATTCTTTGGCTCATGGCCTGGCATCACATCACCTTGTCTCTCCCTGTTCTTTCATCATATCTCTTCTTTATCAAATCTCCCTCTGCCTCATTTTATAAGGACATTGTGATTACTTTTAGGACCTACCTGTCTAATTCAAGATAATCTCATTTCAAGATCCTTAACTTAATTACCTCTGCAAACTCCCTTTTGCTGTATGCAGTAGCATTCCAGGTTCAAGGAACAGGACCTAGATATCTTCAGGGACTATTATTCAGCCTACTATAATTAACATTCAAACACTCTCCCACTCTTTTAAGTAGTATACTATCTTTCTTCTAGATGAGTAATTCTCAGCAAGTAGAATGACTGATCTTTAGTAAGTGGGTAGATATCTCATAAATTAAAGAGGTTAAATTAAGCCATTTTAATGGATGGGAGCACAATAGTGACAAAAGCCTTCGACTTACAGTCAGGAAATTGAGTTCTAATCATTCACTAGTCTTGCAAGTTTGGACAAGACCCTGCATCTCCTGAGACCAAGGCTAGTAGAAAGATCTCAACATGTATGCCAACTCAAGCCAACAGAAACAGAGAAGGACTCCACAGATGGCTTCAAGTTTCATGGATTATGTTGAACCCAATTTTCAGTGCCTGTCCTGCCTAATCTCTAGAGTCTCTCTTAATTCTGAGCAAAGATTGTATTAATTATTGAGTGCTACATGAGTATTGCCCTAAAGCTCAGAGGTGTTAAATACATACATATACATATATATAGTTTTTTTTCTCAAAATTTTTGTGAGTCTCGAATTTGGGAGTGATTATGGCCAAAATGCCAGCTGTGGCTGCAGTTATCTGAAAGCTTGACTGGGGATGGAAAATGTGTTCCAAACCAGGCTCAATCACACAGCAATTAGAAAGCAGGCTGGGTTCCTTGCTGCATGGGGTATCTACAGACTAGCTGAGTGTTCTTACAGCAGGAGATCCTGTTTCCTCCTTAGTAAATAATCCAAGAGAGAACAAGGCAGAAGCCACAATGCATTTTGTGACCTAGCACTGGAAGGTCATACTACTGCTACTGTATTATATTGCTCTCACAGACTTACCTTCATACAGATTGGGGAGGGGAGCAGATAGGATGTGCCGAGTCATGGATACAAGGTGATGGAGCCAAGCCCATCTCAAAGGCCAATTACCAAACCAACACATAGACTTATACTTCCTCAGCAGGACTTCCATTGTGCTATCCATTCAGGGCCCTCATCAGCATGTGACAGCTGAAGGGGAGAAAAAAAGTATCTTTTCATCACCTGTAGCTAGGCCTGACTGAGATCCTTACAACAAAAGACAGATGGATAATAGAAAAGCTTAATATAAGTTTTATATGACGCAGGCTCCCTCCTAAATGAGGACTCAAATAAATGAGGAAATCTGTGTGTTTTATGGACAGTCATGCAGGCTGGTTGGAGAACAAAAGGTTATGACCTAATGGTGACAAATTGGGATGAGGGGTTGGTGCTGCAATGTGTAAAGCAGCTGCCTGCAGCACCCACATCCATTATGGGTGCCAGTTTGTGTCCCAGCGGCTCCACTTCTGATCCAGCTCCCTGCTAATAGCCTAAGAAAAGCAGCAGAAGATGGTGCAAGTGTTTGAGTCCCTGCCACCTACGTGGAAGACCTGGAAGAAGCTTCTGGCTCCTGGTTTCTGTGTGGCCCAGCCCTGGCTGTTGTGGTCATCTGGGAAGTGAACCAGCAGATGAAGCATCTTTCTTTCTCTCTATCTCTTTCACTCTCTGACATTCTGTCAAATAAATGAATAATTTTTTAAAAAAGGCAGAAACTGGGAGTAACTTAGTGGGACCTGCTTGTTCAGATTCTTTTTTGTGCCTCCAAAAAGGGATGAACTCTCTGGAATGAGGGTCTAATAACCCACTTTAGAGGATGGCCAGAAAAATTGTCTATGGCCTGTTCAAGGGTGAGTGGCAGAACGTCAAAGAGATCTTCCTTGTTCTGCTGTTTTCTCAAATACAAAAGTACCATATTGTCAGCATATCCTGAGCCCTGTCAAAATCTGTATCTTGTTGTTATGTGATAGTTTGGAGTGTTCTGTGCCTTTGAAGATGGGGATCAACATCATAAATCTTAATTTTTAATACATTTCTGACAGCAGAGTAGAGCGTGAGTAAATACAAGTTCCTGCTGGCTCTAGGTGCTTCAGGCTGTAGTGCTGCCTCTAGGTACCCTAGGCTGTAGTGCTGACTCCCAGACTAGCTTAAAACTGCATGTGTGTTCTCAGCCTCTTCTGTCCATGTGTTCTGTCTCCAGCTATTGTGACATTCTCATCATTCCTTGGACAGGCATGGCAGTCCATGCCTTGAATAACCTTTCCTGCTCAATTGCCACATTTCCATGAAGCCTACCTCAGGTCCTAAGATAGAGCAAGTAACTCCTTCTAGTGTCTCCATACTACTTTGTTCATCTCTGTCACAGTATTTGTCATGCTTTTCCTTTGATAATTTGATTGCATTTCTTTCCCTAGGTATTCTGTACCTCCCTTACTAGCAGGGACCAAGACTTCCCACTACAGCCAGATTATTAGCACACTTAACAGTTGACTTCTGCATTAATGAGCTCTCAGGATTCACTGAGAGGATCCTTAAATTGTGCTTTTGCAAAGACTGTATCCTTTTCCCTTTCTCCTCCTCACTGCATTTTTCTACCACCTTTGTGCTTCTTTCCTAAATACAACATTGCACTTATAGGCATTGCTCATGGTCCAGGTTTCAGTTGTAGCCTGCGTATTGACTGAAAAGCTACATCTACGGGCTGATCTGTTCCCATTTCTGAGCTATCACATAGGAAATATTGAAGGGGAAAAAAACAACATTCCTGTGTCTCCATGCTTTATACTTTTTCTATGCTACTCATCACTATCTCAATCTGACTCAAATGTTAAAAAATATTTTTTCTTTTAAAATATTGATTAAAGTAGCATCCCCTGTGCTGGTGAAGATGATATGATTGCTGAGGATATAAGCTCATGACAGCAGGAGATTTTACCTGTTCTTTCCCTTGTGTACTCACAATTATTAGAACACCACTCATTGAACATTTGTTAAATGTGTTCATTTAAGTTATGATCTGTTTTCTTTTGATGCTATCTTTAGAAATGAAATGTATGGAAGCAACCTAAATGTCCATCAACCGAAGACTGGATAAAGAAATTGTGGGATACGTACACTATGGAATACTACACAGCAGTAAAAAAGGATGAACTCTGTCCCTTTGCAACAAATGGAGCAAGCTGGAAAACCTCATATTTAGTGAAATAACCCAGTCCCAAAGAGACAAATACCATACATTCTCCCTGATTTGGGAGAATTAATAGCACAGCTAAAATGAAAGCTATAGAAGCGAAATTGTCACTTTTAAAATCAATGTCTTCAAGAATCCTTGACCTGATTGTCGAGGGACAGTTTACCATTGTTACTTTTTGCTGTGTATATCTTTTTTTTCTGTTTTGTTGGTTTTCTTCTCTCATTTCTCTACTTCACACTATATGCTGAACTCTCTATGTAACATAGAGTTAATTATATGTATTTTAAGGTAATTGGGAAAAGATCACAGTTAAAAATAAGAGAGAGAATAAGAGATGGAGCAGATAGTCCAAAATTGTAAAACAGTATAGTTCTGCATATAGGCATATAGACTTACCTCTCAGGGTACAGCCTAAGAACTCATGGGGCTCCAAACCCTTAAGAATCGGTGGTATAAACACCATTTTCATTGTTAAAATGATCATATTAAATGTTAAAGGCAACAGATAGATTGGTCTAAGTTTTTGTTTGTTTGTTTGTTTGTTTGTTTTTTGATAGGCAGAGTAGACAGTAAGAGAGACAGAGAGAAATGTCTTCCTTTTTTTCTGTTGGTTCACCCCCCCAATGACTGCTGCAGCCAGCGCGCTGTGGCCGGTGCACCGCACTGATCAGAAGCCAGGAGCCAGGTGCTTCTCCTGGTCTCTCATGCAGGTTCAGGAGCCCAAGCACTTGGGGCATCCTCCATTGCACTCCCAGGCCACGGCAGAGAGCTGGACTGGAAGATGGGCAACCGGGACAGAATCTGGCGCCCTGACCGGGACTAGAACCCAGAGTGCCGGTGCCGCAGGCAGATTAGCCTATTGAGCTGTGGCACCAGCCAGATCGGTCTAAGTTTAAAAGGGATGATATAAGTAACATCAGGTACCCAGTAAAAATAATAGAATAAAAAGGAAGGAAGGACCAATATGGGAAGCAGTCCACACAGCAGACTCCTAGAATGACTTTCACACCAAGATCTGAAGCCATCCCATGGGGAGCAAAAATCAGATCTGGGAGGGCTTTGGTTGTCACACATTGGATTTTGGATTGAGTATTTATGGCTTGGGGAAAACCCATAAATAATTATAATCAGGAGAATATCAGCAGCAGCAATATACTTTAGACAGATCACTCTGAGCATTGAAGAGGAAGGAGGTTAACAAGGTCTCACAGACCTTGGCATGCATAAAAATTACCTATTTTTCTGCCTGGGTTCTAGTATAGAGCAGCTCCCAAGAGATGGAGTTACAGACACTCCGTGTTTTAAACTTTGAGGAAAAAAAGAGGTGGATTATAGTAATCCAAGGGGCACATTATCAGGGTGTGCAACAAGGCAGTGGTAATGACATTACAAAAAGTAGTTGAACTTGAAAGATATTAAGGAGACCTGAGGATTAACCAGATGTTTGAAAATGAAGAGAGAACAGAGGCCTGGGTTTCAGGCCCAGGCAACTGGCCAGACATTCCATGGAATGGGAAATCAGAAAAAAATTGGAAACAAAGTTGGTGGGTTCTGTTTTCATTTGAAGACGACATGCTTTGAAATATTGCTTTGGAGCTGTTCAGAGTATTGTAGTCTGTGAAATTCTATAGACATGATCCTTCCATTCTGCCTGAGTTTAGAACTAATGGAGAAAGCCACAGAATCTAGCAAGTTAAAAAATATATATCACCTTTGTTGCCCTAATAGCTGGATCTGAAGAAGTGGCTTGCATCCTTCTCTGGTATCACAATCCTGAACGAGGCAAACAAACCCAGCTAGCCCCAGAGGTCAGAGCAAAAGATGTAGTTCCCACAAACAGATGGATCCCAAACAGAAGCTGCTGCTTGTTGAAGGCCCTACTCCTGTCCTCACACTTGCCAAGCAAATAGGCCATCTCTCCACCCTAGAAGAATAGCGTGTAAAGGAGATGAGAAAAGCCAGGAGTGCTGCTCCAACAGAAGATCCTTCCACAATGCAGAAATATCGTGAAGCACAAGCAAGCATTGTATGCAAGCAGTTCCTCTGGGAGCTGTGCAAAGGCAGCCTTGGTAACGTTAAGTATGGAATGGGCAGCAGCAAGAAACATACATGTATTCACGTCCTATTGCTGTCAGAAAAAATGATCTCATACCTGGTTGTTCAAATAATACAAATTTATCATCACATAGTTCTGGAGTTAAAACTCCCACTGCTCCAAAATCGAGGTGCCAGCAAGGCTGTGTTCCTTTCTGAAGGCTCTTGAGGAAAACTCCTTTCTCACCTTTGCCAGGCACTGGGGCCACCCAGCTCCCCAAGCTCACGATCCTCTCTCTGTCTTCTAAGCCAGCAGTAACCAGTTAAGTTCCCATTCTGCATTACTCTGACCTTTCCTTCTTCCCCCTTTTCTACTTTTAAGGACCTTTGTGCTTACACTGGCCCAACCAAATAATCCAAAATAACCTTCCTCTTTTAAAAGTCAACTGACCAACAATTTTAATTCTCCTTTCTGTGTAATGTAACATTATTTTCAATTTCCAGAGATTAGGACATGGACATGTTGTTCTGCCTACGATAAAACACTCATCCAAAGCATAGGACTGCTAGCTTTTACAGATTTTCTAGGGGTTGTATCTGGACTCCACAGTGAAGAAAATAACTGGATTATGAAATGAAATCTCTCTAAGAGGACTACCAACTGGCTCACATTTTACATCAGAAGCAGATAACTCAGCAGAAATCACTTAAAGATTACAGGCACACTGATAACATTTTTTTAACTCTGGAAGGCGATAAACTGTAACTCCTTTTGATAAAATAAGGAGCACTAAGACTGAGTTAAATTTTCTTTAGCAAGAAAGTAAACAAAAAGCAAGTAAAAGGAATAAACACACACACACACACAAGCTCTCATCTTGAAACAGTCAATGCTGTGTACTGCCAGCTGTTGCCCAGAGTGTAGAATGGATGTGAAACCTATTTACACTGTCAGATAGGTACCTGACTCAGCTGTAGGCCTCCTTTCTCATAAAAACTCTCCCTTAACATGAAAGAAAATAAGTTTGCCTTTAGTTTATTCCTATTTTTGGTGAAAAAGCCGTTCCATTACATTAAGTGCTTTCTTTTTTAGTGCAGTTAGCCTCATAATGTTTGCTTAACTTTCATTCTTGAATTTTCATCATGGAATGCCATAAATTCTTCATCTGTAAAACTAAGTGGCACGGTTGATGCAACTTTGAGACTCCCAATCTCCACTCAATGAGAAGGTTCACACAAATCCTACCTCTCTAGAAAGCAAATAAAAAAGCTAGAAAACAGTGCCAAAAACAATATCAGTGGGAAAAAAGCAATATGTCAATACTTCTTATGAACATATACACAAAAAAATCTTTAAAAAACATGAGCATGGGGCCAGCACTGTGGTGTAGCAGGTATAGCCTCCACCTGCAATGCCAGCATCCCATACAGGTGCTGGTTAGAGTCCAGGCTGCTCCAGTTCTGATCCAGTTCTCTGCTGTGGCCTGAAAAAGCACTACTAGGTGGCCCAAGTCCTTGGGCCCCTGCACCTGTGTGGGAGACCTGGAAGAAGCTCCTGGCTCCTGGCTTCAGATCAGCTCAGCTCTTGCCATTGCTGGCTATCTGGGGAATGAACCAGCAGATGGAAGATCTCTCTCTCTCTCTCTCTCTCTCTCTCTCTCTGCCTCTGCCTCTGCCTCTCTGTAGCTCTGCCTTTCAAATAAAATAAATAAATATTTAAAAAATACATGAGCAAGCCAATCCAGGAACATAAAATTGATTTTCAGGGCTAAACAAAAGTTACATTCCTGAGATGAATCCCACTTGGTCATGGTACACAATTCAATTAATATAACATAGCCGGCCAGCGGCACAGCTCACTAGGCTAATCCTCCACCTGTGGTGCTGGCACACTGGGTTCTAGTCCCGGTTGGGGCGCCAGATTCTGTCCTGGTTGCTCCTCTTCCAGTCCAGCTCTCTGCTGTAGCATGGGAAGGCAGTGGAGGATGGCCCAAGTGCTTGGGCCCTACACCCACATGAGAGACCAGGAGAAGAACCTGGCTCTTGGCTTCGGATTACGGCAGCGCGCCAGGTGTGGTGGCCATTTGAGGGGTGAACCAAGGGAAGAAAGACCTTTCTCTCTCTCTCTCTCTCACTGTCTAACTCTGCCTGTCCCCCCCCCCAAAAAAAAATAGCTAAGAGTAGAATAAGGGACAAAAATCTCATTATCATCTCAGCAGAAAAAAAAAATGGGAAAAAATCACCTTAAACTGTTACTTTATGTTATATATGTTATGTTATGTTTTATACTTTATGTTATATATGTTATGTTATATATATATGTCACCCCAAAATTCATAACTGAAGCCTGACTCTTGCATGACCAATTTGGAGAAGAGACCTTCAGAGGGATATCAGAACATGAAGGGGAACTCCTCAGGAGTGGAATTTGTACCCTTACAAAAGGGACCTCAGAGACTCTCTAGTTTCTTCCAATATAGGCTGTTAGAACAACAAACAACAAAGAAGTCATCTCTAAAGCAGTAAGCAGGCCCTCAAGAGATACAAAATCCTCTAGTACCTTGATCTTGGATTTCCTAGCCTCCAGAACTGTAAGAAACACATCTCTGCTGTTTACAAACCACTCATTCCGGAGTATTTTAATATAGTAATACAAATGCACTAAGACATCTTATATCATATGGAAACACCAACACAAAGCCGTTCAGGAACATCAGTGTAAGCAGGCAAACTAGAAAGCTTCCAGAAGAAAATGTTCATAATCTTAGTTTAAAAAAAAGTTCTTAAATAGGCACAAAAATCTTGACCCATAAAAGAAAATAACTAACAGATTAGGCTTCATCAAAATTTTAAGTTTTCATACATTATCAAGTAAGACATTTATGCTTTTGGCTTTATTTTTTTTAATGAAAAGACAAGCAAAAGTATAAAGGAAAATATTTTCTAATCATTTTTATAAAGAGTTTTATCCAGAATAATTAAAGAACATTTACAATTAAAAAGACCAGCATCCCAATTTTTAAAAAAGGCAAAACATGTTAAGCCATGTCACCAAAGCAGATGTGCAAATAGTTAATTAAGCAGATGAAAAGACTCATTTCTCTTTAGGTAGTTCAGATTAAAACTACTACACGTCCACTAGAATTGCTATATTTAAAAAGTCAAATAATATCCAGTGTTGATGAATATCTGAAGAAAGGAGAATCTTCATACATTGTCAATGGGAGTCATAAAATGGCAAGCCACTTTGAAAAACATTTGATAATTTCTTAAAAATGTAAGGACAAACTTACCAATATAGAGCATTTCAACTGTTAGATGCCTGTGAAAGGGAGTTGAAAACCGAAGACAACAAAAAGGCTTGTAAGTAAATGTTCATAGCAGTCTTATTCATAGCAGCCCCAAACTGGAATCATCCAAATGTTACCACTGCTAAATGGAACATTATTCAGCAATAAAAATGACAGCACTACTGATACACGTGATGACATAGATGAATCCCTAAGAGGTAAGACACAGGAAACATGCCTGATGTGTAATTCATTTACATGTGATATTTATGAAAAACTACTTTACAAAGAAAAAGCACAGAGCAGTGCTTGCTTAGAGATATAGGTGGGAGTAGGGTCAAGATGACCATCTACAGGAACAAGGAATATTTTAGGGATAATAGAAATTTTCTAAAATGGGAAAGAGGTGATGGTTTTCTGCTGTATCAATTTACTAAAATTCGTTGAATTGTTCACTTACAGAGACTGGATGTTATAGTATGTAAACCGTACCTCTGTAAGGTTGTCAAACAACAACAATAACAAAAGAACAACACTACATAAGAGGGTATCTCATCATAAACTATTGGATAAGCACGAGGTCTGCTCCTTATGAAGGTATTCTCAGCATTTAAAAACTCTGATGTAGCTTTCAGTCTTTGTTCATCTCGTCCCAATGAAGGTAAACAGAGAGTGAATCTAGTTAGTTTCCCCTACATATGAATACATCTGATGTGTGGAAGAAAAAAAAGTGAGTCAGCTCTCACATGATCCAAACTTGTTAGTCCATCTTTAAAAATGAGTGATGAAGGCAACTTTTTCCTTACTTATGAAAATGTTGGAGGAAAAACTATGTGCTTGGTTTAGCATAATTGACCACAATAATTATAGTGCAAGAGAATTTCTGTTGTATTTATAAGACTGCTGGATTTGGTGGTGGGGGCTGGGGGAGGCAATGCTAGTCTTTAATCTGCAAAAAGCAATGCTTCTTTTTTCAAGGCCCAAGCTGGCAATTATGGGCTGTACAACTATTTGTGCTTGTTCAGATGTTCCATAACCAAAAATCTGAAGATGTCCATTTTCTAAGTAAATCCAGCGCTGAGGATGAGTGTCAAATTGTCAAATCTGAGAGTTCTTTCTGTTTTTATGATTCACCACATCTCTAGCATGGGGTAAAGATGATCCATCTTTTAATAGGGACCAAGTCTGTCCAGAAGTCATTTAAGAAGCTATGATTCAAGTCTTCAGAGGGGTGGGTAAAATGTTGCTGTGTATCATTTGCTTTTTATCACTAAATCCTTATTGATAGTCACACAGCAGCTCTTAGACTACACATTGGTCACCAATTTGGTTTCAAGCCAATAATAACTGCACAAAAGAGTTCATGTGTTGACACAGAGCAACAAAGCTATCACTAAAGTGCTTACTAAACTGCTGGTTGGCCATTTTGTCAAAACCAGTTGCACACCGAAGTCATTATCTCAATTCAAATTATGGTACATAATTTCAATTCAAAATATGGTATGTGTACTGGATCAGACATAATCTACACATTCCAGTATCACAGTAAAAGTGAGCTGCTTTCCAGTGTGATATTCTATGGTCATTTTGAGACAAGAGCTTTTCAATTCAGTCTATAGAGTATTACAGTAAAAGCAGGTAATCCTTACCCGTAACTTTACATATGCCAAATCTTCTATTTCTATGCCTAAAAGTAAACAAAAATATAAAAGGAGGAGTAGTTAACCACACATCTAGATCACTTAGTAGCTTTAGTAATACTGAAAGAGAGAAAGAGAGTTTGGGTCTCTTAAGTAGCAGTAAGAAAAGCCATGATAGGACTGATGGCTTTCATTTTCAATCCTTTTCCTCCAACCCTGAACCACAACTTAAGCAGCCCAGCTCACATTTTACATGGCAAAACGCCAAACCCATGCAAAGTTGTCTGCATCTCAGTTCAGCAGCTATTCTCTTCCAATCTGCAATCAAATGAAATAGACTATCTGCCTCAGGAGACTCAGACCTACACACAGTCTGGAACCAGTCATTACTCAGGCAGGAAGTAGATCAAGAGACCTGTGGCTGAGTCCAGCTTTGCTTCACAGGACTTAAGCTATAGCATTCACCTCTTCTAAGAGAGTTCAAGACTGTCTCCCCACACCCATCTCTGCAGACTACTCTTCTGCTAACTTTGAGCTCCTCTGATGGAATCCACACTTCCCAATCTTGACATTTTGCATGCTTTCCTGGTGTGTATGCACCTCTGACCCTATCTAATCTCTTAGAACTCTCCCTGTACTATTTTCCAGCCTCTGCTTGCCTGACATGTGCGTAGTGACCCCATACTTTATAGCTGCACCATGGCAGAATGGAAAAGTTTGTCATTGAAACAAGGAGTTGAATTCTCCTATCACATCATAACCCTCCATGGAGCCAGCAGTAATTTAACAATGCGAGCCTTTTAATTTAAATTCATGTTGTTTCCTTATCTCAATTTAGAAAACATTTGTTGAGGACCTTCTCTCTGTAAGGTGTTCCATGAGAATTACTATCTGTACCTAACTTCCTAAATCTACCACTCCCCATGCCCAGGACTTCTCTGCTTTTTAGCTAGACCTGAGGAAAAATTAGTAATAAAGGAAACAGCTGACCCTCAGTGTTTTACCCTCTGAAGCGTGAACCCAAGATTTTCTCTCACTTATGAATCATAGTCAAGATGACAACATCCTTTGAAGTTATTTTCCTTGAGATGTTAGTAACAGGCATTTCCTATCATCCTCACAGGGGTTTTGTGTAAATTACTGCTTCTGGAATACTTCAAAGGCAGAATAAATGCACAAAACATATCGCAGTCTCCTTCCATGATATTTAGTTCCCTAACATATAGACCACCACTGCCCAATAGAAGTAGAATGTGAGCTACATATGTAATTCAAAATTTTCTGCCTGTACCACCTAACAGAATCAATAGAAGCAGATTAAATACATTTTTATAACATGCGTGATTTGAGCAGTTATATTCATAATATTAGCATTTTAACTACATCTTTAAAATCCCATGTGTTTTGTTATGCTATGTCTCAGTTCAGTTGAGTCACATTTCAAGTGCCCAGTAGCAACATGTGTCTAGTGGCTACCACATTGGATAACATAGATCTACATGTTCAGTTAGTACAAGCCATCCAGAACTAAGCTATAGACTGTGAACAATTAATTTTTAAAAAATTGTACTTATATCTTTGAGAGGGAGAGAGAGAAAGAGTGAGAGTTAGAGAGAGAGGGCATTCATCTGCTGGTTCATTCCACAAAAGCCTACAGCAGGCAACACCTAAGTCAAATCTTGGGTCCACTCAGTCCAGGCCTCTCATGTGGGTGGCAGGGACTGAACTGCTTGCACAATCACCTGCTTCCTCCCAAGGTCACCACTAGCAAGAAGCTAGAATTAGAACAAGAGCTGAGTCTTAAACTCGGGCTCTCTGATATGAAATGTGAGCATCTTAACTGATATCTTAACTACTAGGTCAAACACTCACCCCTGAATAATTATCTAGAATGGCTGAACTTTTGTAACTACCTGAATCTAGTCCAAGAGCCATGCTACTCGATATTTCTTGGAAGATAGCAAGCTATTGACCTGAAATAATGCTACCGAATAGTCAAAGCTTACAAAATTACACAAGTGATGAACTTTGTCAAATCACTTGCTGTGGTCTTCTCCATAGTAGGGAATTATGGCAAAGCTAGTATGAGAGTTTAAGATGTGTCAGTTAACCAGGTAAGTATTTTGAAACTGGACTAGTCCACTGTTAAACACAGCCCCCTCAAATCTACCAAAATGATTTCTAATGAGAGTCTTTATACAGCATCAGAAAACAAGCTAACAATGCTATTAAAGTTAGACTGCATCATTTGAGTATCTTGTGACCTATCTATAATGGCATTCTGCCCTTGGCAAAGGTTAGAGACACAGACATGGAGCCTGGAGGACTGGTCTACAATCTCCTGATAATTAGCTTTGCAGACATGAAGTTCCTGACCCTGAAAAGTGAAACCTCCCTGTATTGAGAAAGATTATCTAGTCTTCCTGTGTGAGAATGTTTTGCTTCAGTGTAAACAAACTAAGGAGTAGAAAAATGAGGTGCAAATAGGCTTTCTTTGGAGTAAACAACCAAGGTAGTTTGGATATGATTTTCCTGGAATGTGCTGTGAATTCCAAAGGCAGGCATGCACTTGTCAAAGAACAGGCTGTCCTTCTGACTGGCAGAGTCTGAAGACTTAATAAGATATATCCATCCATTAGATTCCACAAATCCAATCATGCGTTGATATATTTCATAATGTTTCTCCACATATTGAGATTTTTTTCTGAATTTTAATTGGGGGATATCAAGGAATAGTAAGATTTGTTTCAGAGAACAGTTTGGTTTTGAGGACTATTAGGAATAATTTTATTTAGTAGCATTGTTGAGTATTACATCACTTTCTAGTGTCTCTGACACCTATCTTGCTTTTCATTTTTCTTTTTACAACAACAGAAAGCCAACATGATGACTGAAGAAAAAAAGCTTCCCAGAATACTAGAGTATTTTAGCACAACTATAGTAGAATATGATCTATTAAGCTACTAAACATCCAGCTGGGCAGGACCATACCCTATTCCTGAAATTGCTATGTAGAAGGGGCCTCATAGAATTACCCAGTGAGCATGTTGCAGAGCTCAGAGTGGAGATGATTGAGGCACTCACTGTGAGTACAAAACTAGAGGAGGGACCAAAAGCAACAACAAAAAAAAGCAATTAATGCGATTTTTTAAGAATCAAAATTAATGTCAAAAACAAACGATAAACAAAATAATCAGATTTTAAATGAAGATAGCATCTTACCCTGCATTAGCATAACTGCTCCTCATTCCTTTTGCCCTAGCCCCAGCAATGCGGAGCCTCCTGCCTTGGAAGAAGGGTGAACATTGTATAGGCAGGTTAGAGAGAAGGAACAGAGTGGGTTGTTTCTTCAGCGTCTTCCGGCTTGCTCTGCTCTTCTATGCTGTAAGCACTATCCAGGTGGGCCTCCATGAGGAAAGGGCTGCAGTTGGCCAGAGCTGTCAGTGTCTCTGAAGTATTAGAAAACCCATTTTCCTGACAGACCAGCTGTCATATTCCTCAACAGCAAGTCAAGTCAACTTACACATAACAACAAGGGACATTTAAAAATGGAATAAGTATTGAGTAATTAGTCAAAGGAACAGAAATATCTTAACAAGGAGAACAAATTTCATTGCTATACTTACTGGTTGTGTCTTTATTAGGAGTTTTAGAAATAAAATCAAGACCAAAATAGGAGTGATCCCAGCTAAGAGATACAACAGTGTTATACAATAAAGAAAATGAAACACAAATGAAATCCCAGGCCATGCTTCTAAGAATTTTGAGATCAGATGAGAGAAGGAAAGGGTCAGAGTTGCAGTTCATTAAAAGAGGAAAGAGAGTGACCTGAGACCATTTAGGTGGATGGTGAGGAGATGCTATCAGAAAACATGTGCCAGGCTCTAAAAAGGCTATAACTTCCTTCATCCATGGTCACCCACTGGTTTTCACATGCACTTTCCAACTCCCATGCAAAAAAAATCTTTATCACCTGCTTGTTAGTGTGTGGAATTCCTTTATCAAGGGTGGGCATTGGGCCTAACAGTTAAGATACCGTTTGGGGTGCCAACATTGCATGTAAGAGTGCTTGAGTTTCAGTCCTGGCTCTACTCCTGATTTGAAATTCCTGCTAATTTGCAACTTGGGAGGCAACAGATGGTGGCTCAAGTAGTTGAGTCCCTTGAGTTCCCAACCCCAACTATTGTGGGCATTTAGAAGGTGAACCAGTGGGTGGGGATTTCCCCATCTCTCTCTCAAATAAAAATACATACATTTTTAAAGACTTACTATATTTAAACATGTGTGGATTTATATATATACACATATATATATTATATATATTCTGTTGACATTTGTATCATTGGTACCTAGCACATCATCAGAACTAGAATGTGTTCAATAAATATTTTGTGCAAAAAAGAATGAATAACTGAATGGAATTCAGACAAGAAAGAAAGGGAGCTGATAAAAGGGTAAAAGAACAGAGAAGCGAAAGAGCAAAGGCTTGTAGGTGTATCCGTGTCTGAGAGAATGGCCAATCTTGGCTGGCCATTGTGCCAGGTGCTTTATCCGCATCTTCTCATTTGATTTCAACAACAATCCTCTATGTCAACCATTAAAGAATATATTTGGCTGCCCATAACATAAAAGCAGACAGTAGCTTAAACAAATAAGGGGTGTATTTTTCTTACATAATAAGCTATATGAAGGTATATGAATGCCTTAGATAAGTGGATAAACAGGGTGAGGCTAGCATCTCTGTGAGTCTCTTGGCCTTTTGCATCAAGTCCATGTGCAGAGGGACAAATGGGGAAGAGGTATCCTTAGCCAGAAATCAACACTTCAAGAATTCCCATCAGAATTCCACTTAGAAGTCACTAGTTAAAAATGTACTATTCAGTCCCCTTTTTGGCAAAAGATTAAGGAAAAAATGGGCAGACTGACATTCTGAATAAAATTTAGGTTTGTTAGTAATGAAGAAAGAAGTTCAACAGAATTTGGAAAGGCGACCACACTCATTTTTTAATGTAACTCTAACAAATTGCCACGAATGTAGCAGCCCAAAAACAAAATATATTTGTCATGTCACAGTTTCTTTGAGTCTGGAGTTTAAGTACAGCTTAACTGGGTTCCCTGCTCATCATCTCACAAAGCTGCAATCAAGGTGTTAGATGGGGTACATTTCTTTCTGGAGCACCGGCTGCTCTTGCAAGCTCACATGGTTGTTGACGGAATTCATTTCCATGCTGCTGTGCCCTTGAGGTCCTCTGAGCTACCCATAATGCCCTGTCACATGGCTCTCTTCACATCGTCCTCATCATAACAGATTTTCCAAGGTCAGCAGTCAGGTCTTTCTATCTTTCCTTTTCACTCCTCCTCCCCATCTACTAAGATGGAGTTGCACATACTAAAACATGATCTCGGGAGTCACAGCCAATTACCTTTACAACATAACATAATATAATCTAGGACATGCTCTCTCAACACCTGTGCCTGATACTATTGGTCCAACAAATGTCACACTCAAGGACAGTAGATCCTACTAGGGCATGGGTCATTGGAGAGGTCATCCTAAGTTGTGTCCCCCACAAAAATAAACAATGCTATGGAGAAAACAAAAGAGCATCCATTGAAGTGTAAAGTCTACTCAAATCCCAGAGCAAGTAAAGAAGCCATAGCAGGATCAAACCCATTGTTTCTGATAACTCCCTATGTCCCACTAAGTCAACATTTTCCAAAATATCTTCTACAGACAGCTCTCCAAGATGATGCATGGTGAGGAAAGTTTTGGTGGTCAAACGGGTGAACAGAATGTTAGAATAACAAAACGTAACCAGACTTTGTCCCAGATTAATCTGACGCTGGAACATTTTTGTTCATAAAACAACAGCAATGATAGCTGACAACCATTGAGCACATACTCCACCAACAGGCTTTATTCTAAAAAAGTCATAAGTCAGTAATGCATGTCTGCCCTAAGCTTGTGTGTGCTCGTGTGCTTCCATGCATGAGCTCATGTGTGTGGTTCAGGGGCAAGGTATGGGCAACGCAGCTTCTCCCTCTTCCCCCGTCACTTCCATCAGTGTCTGTAGCAGAAGGGTCTAGAAGATGTAAATCAAATTTACAACAGGATAAAAAAGAACGAGCTTGAAGCTGAGAGAACAGATTTGCTCCCACACATCTTCAAACATACCTTGGACTACCATTTCAACAACTTTTGGATAAATTATAATCTGATCTCTGATTCAGGTCTATCTAGTGTTTACTAGTTGTGATGTGGCACCATGCGCTAAAACAAAGAAATAGCTGATTTATTAATAACACCTTTTGTACCAGTGGAATCCATATCTAAAAACTGACCTATGGTAAATAAAACAGCTCATAATCTGCGGCTTTTATGGCATTCTTCCTAAAGTAAACAAGGTCATTTTATATTTACATTTTGTTTACAATCTCCCTCTTTTGTACTGATTTCCTTAAATGATTATCCATTTTCTGAAATTTGTCTTCCTTTTTTTAAGTTTGCATTTTATTTGTTTGGGAGGCAGACAGAAAGAAAAAGAGAAAGAGAGAGCGAGAGCGAGAGAGGGAGAGAGAGAGAGAGAGAAGGATTTCCCAGTTTCCCATTGGTTCACTCCACTAGTTACCCTCATGGTTGTCACTGGGCTACACCAACCTAAAGCAGAAAGCTGGAAACTCAAAATTCAGGTCTCCCAATGGTACCCGGAACCCAATTACCTAAGCCATCACCATTGCTCCAGAAAGGAAGTATGGAGCTCGAGTAAGGAGCCAGAACTGTGTGTAACCCAGCTACTGTAACACAGGACAGCAGTGACTTAACTGCTTAGGCAAAATGCCTGCTCCTGGATTCATTTTCAAGGATGTTGTTAGCTGGCAACCAGGAAGTGGGTGTCACACTCCACCAAAGTTCAGGGAAGGGTTGCAGCCAGCGCGGGGGGAAGGGGCCCCTGAGCAAGGAAACACAGCCATGCATTTCTTCCAGGCCATGTGACAACCAAGAATCCTCCAGAGCTGGATGAGAGGAAATATTCCAGGAATGGCTTTGTGGTTGGCTGTGCATTCCCACAAAGTCCTAAGGGAATTTTTAAGGGACCTGCCAAACTCTTCCTGTCTGTAAAAACTGCCACTGGAATCCTTAGTTTCTTCATTTTCTATGTTAATACGATGTCAAAATAAAACATAATTGGGTAGTTAGCAGTACGGCAAACGAATGTACCAAGATATAATCAGTTCATGAATAAAACCTATTTCTTAATAATAAACTTACAAAATGTTATTTTTTAGTTTAGCTTTTGAAAACAAGTAAGGAATTTCTCAGGAAACCTAAAGAGAAAACTTCTCACAGACCTTCTGGAGTATGACAATAGTTTACATTATTAATCTGACCTATTTTTTTTTGTTTGTTTCAAAATGGGCTTGCTCTAGATGATACCTGTAGGTTCTCTTTACTGTTTTTGCTTTGCACCAGACAATGTGCCTTTCTTCAGCTAACAGAAGGAATTTTCCTGCCTGAGATGATACAAAGTCCAAGATATCTGGGACCCAGTATCAACAGGAGCCCATGTTCTGGACTGCAAAACATGATACACCACTGGTAAGATAGAGTGAAAGTGAGAGTGAGAGAGAGAGAGAGAAAGAGAGAGAGAGAAAGAACTAATTTGCTATTTTCCTGGAGGAACAAATTTGTGTTTTTCATGTGTCAATTTCCACTCAAAGAAAAAGCCAGACAAGTAGCAGATTGTAATTCCCCAACACACTGGGTTGCCCTTCTTTATCTCCAGTTTAAAACAAAGAATTTTCCCTCTAGCTGGATAATTCCTGAGCTTCTGTGACATCTTCTTCCTCACTATGAAAGGATTTTTTCCCACCATGTGTTTACGAATTTTGAAGATTAACCAGTATTTGGAACTCCAGTCTTCTTGCTTTTGTTTACCACTCGTTAATGAAAATTATTCCTAAATAAAATTATGGATTAATGACAGACACAGAGAAGAAGATTCTATTCAAAATCAGGTTAATTCTAGTTAGCATGAAGGTTAGAGACTGGATTTGCAATGATGCCATATTTAAGAAGGAAATAGTCAAGAGAAGTCACAGGTTGTTTTTCTTTTTTTTTTTTTTGCAGTATGGGGGTATGGGTAATGAAATATCATGTTTGTTTTTTCTCTCAATTATACTTCATGAAGAAGCTGCATAATCAAAGAGCAACAAGACCTATGAAGGATATGGACGGGGTAGGGAGAAGATACAGCACTGATAGAAAATTAAAAGAAAATATATTATGTAATCATTTAGATAAGGGGTCAGATAAAATATTTTAGACTTTATGGGTCACATACAGTCTGTGTAACAAACTTTTCTTTGTTTACTTTTTTCCTTTCAGCACTTTAAACTAAACACCACTTTTAATTTTGGATTATACCCAAACAAGCCACACAGCAGTCTGGGCCCTGCCAATTTTCACTTTAAATGAAGTATATACAGCCATTAGAATTGAATTTTGTTTTTAATAATTCAGAAATCAAGACTCAATACTGCTAGCTGTTTAAAAATAGCTTCATCAAGTCATGGGTCAAATCTGAAAAACCTCCTCTGTTGTTAAAATAGAATCCAAGGTGTCAAGTCAGGAGGGCTCATTTATTTGTCAGTTTTTGTTTTCTTCCACCAACTCCTAAACAAATTAAACTTAAGGAAATGTTTGCACTAATGAAAATTCTTGCAGCTTCAAAACTAAAAATGGGATTTTTTCTTATCTTTTTATTTAAATCCATATAATACATAATAAATTGTATAATATAGACCTAGAAACACTGAGTAAACTTTCTTTGTCTATCGTCTCTTCCTATTATAGCCTGGGAGGGGAATTATTTTATGTTATCCCTACCTCGAGCACCAAGTTCTTTTAAAGTCTTTATGTGAATACTGAATTCTTCCCTAATTAGAGAACGTGCAATTGGATAAATTTCTGTGAGTGGCCCATGTCCAGCTTAGTGCTTCATTTGCTTCTCCTGACATCACACAGCCTTGGAGTTACACTTCTTTCCAGTGTTGACTCGAAGGGCATCCCCCGCCGCCAAAGGGCTAGAGAATTTCCCCTACCAAAATACAAGAGGGCTTCCAAAAGTTCATGCAACGTGCATATAATGAAACAACTATGAATGGCTTTCAAAGATTATTGCACCAAAATAGACCTATCTTTTAATTTTTTTCTTGCACAAAATTGAAGTCCCCTTGTACATCACTTTGCCCAGTGAATGAGATTCTCCCTTTGCACAATCCTCGCTCTTAACTGAGACTTCTTGATAGGACAAAAGGGAAGATGAAATCCAGACCCTGGGAACAGGGGAAACACTTGATATGGTTACACATGGGGTTCTGCAGTCCACATAACTTAAGATTTGTCTAAATCAGAGAATGTTATACATGTACAAGAGAACCATTATTGAAAAGACAGAAGCTAGAAATTCTTGAGCACCATCATCTTAAAAAATAATTGTTTAACACTTCATTATCAACTTTATTTACTTATATTTAAAATGTATAGAGACAGAGAGAAAGGCAGAGAAGGAGAGCTTCTACTGGCTCACTCCCCAAATGCCCACAGCAACCAAGACTAGACCAGACCTAAGCCAGAAGCCTGAAACTCAACCTGAGTCTCTCATATGAGAGGCAAGAGCACAAATATTTGAACCAGTACGACTGCTTCCTTGAGTGTGCTTTAGCAGGAAGCTGGAATTGGAAGCAGAACTGAGATTTGAACCTTGGGCACTCCAATAACCACTGAGTCAAATGCCCTCCCTCAAAACGATTTTTCAACACAAATTTACATCTAAGTACTTTTCTTACAACTAAATTAACTTTATGGTATTATAGTATAATAATGGGCGATAACTATGGTATCCTCATTTTACAACTAAAAAAATTGATCTTCAAAAAGGGGCAGAGAGTAATGTGTCCACAGTTCCAGGGCCAGTAAATACCAACATGAACCCAGGTTTGACTCTGCAACCTGCATCCTTTAACCTTGTGTTCTTGATTATGCTACTTATATAGAAAATTAATTAGAATCAAAATATCTCTGAATATCTGGGTACATTTTGTTATATTGTTTTATGCTGAAACATAGTATCTATGTCTTTAAAAATTTTTTGATTTCTTAAATGTCTTTATTACTTGAAAGGCAGAGAAACAGAAACATACAATCAGAGCTCCCCTCCACTGGCTCACTCACAAAAGGCACACAACAACTAAGAACCAGATCAGTAACTAGATCAAGGCTTGAAACCAGGCCACCCAATATGGGACAAGACACCCAATATGGGAAGCAGGGAATCTTAACTGGCACCTCGACTCCTAAGGCAAATGCCCACCCCAACAATACCTGTGTTTAAAAAGGCCACTACTGGTTACTCTTCTATTGCTAGTTGAAATATGATATTACTAAGAAGGAAGAAAATGAGTACTGCTAGCTCATTGATACCTGGCAGCATTGAAAGCATCAATCTATTAGTGTTTACATAATAGCAGACTGTTTGGGGAGAGCATAGCCCTGAGTGGTCTCCCCAGTCCTCTTCTAAATTCTTTGGTTTGTTAATAATCACCTGTTTTCTCCTGTCAACATGCAGACACACAGTGATTTCAGCTTATCCCCAATGCTATGTCCTGACATGGACTCATCTTTTCCTGAAGTGTGCCTCTGGAAGCAGCCATTGGGAAGTTCCTTATCTGAACTTCCAAATGGCCTGTAGCAAAACAGACATCCTTAACAGACTGGAATATCTCAACCTTGACAACAGAAACAAAAGGAAAAAATACATCCCAGTTATCTGCTGTTTAGTGTTCCATCTCACCATCAGGTCTTGCTCTGGCCTAATTCACTCCCACCAATACCAGAGAGCATATTATGAAACCTCCTGTACCATGGCTATAGAAAATATATGGCTAGAGACTATTGCTGTGGCCCAATAGGTTAAGCCACCGCCTGTGGCATTGGCATTCCCATATGGACACCAGCCAGAGCTGAGCTGATCCAAAGTCCAGAGGCAGGAGCTTCTTCGAGGTCTCCCACATGCGTGCAGGGGCCCAAAGGCTTGGGCCATCTTTCACTGTTTTCCCAGGCCATAGCAGAGAGCTGGATCAGAAGTGGAGCAGCCAGGTAGAACCGGTGCCCATATGGGATGCCGGCACTTCAGGCTGGGCTTTAACCTGTTGTCCCACAGTGCTGGCCCAATGGACACCAGTTCTTTTCCTCGTTGCTCCACTTCCAATCCAGATCCCTTGGGAAAGCAGTGAAAGACGGCCCAAGTGCTAGTGCCTCTGTTCCTGACTTTGGCCTGGCTCAGACCTGTCTATGGCAGCCATCTGGAAAGGGAACAATCTCTCTCTGTCTCTCCTCTCTCTGTAACTCTGCCTTTCAAGTAAATAAATAAATCTTTTTAAAATGAGAAAGGTAAATAAAATTTTGACTAATATGCTTTACGCTCTCCTCGTTTCACCCTAGTATTTAACGCTCAGATCTTCTAACAGAGTTGCTGCCATTTAGCCCAGCACTCATTTTTTTCTTGGGGCATAAGAATAATGAAGTTAACACGTTGCCCCCTTGCAATCATCCCAACTTTCCTTACAAAACGAATCACTCTGAACTTCCAGAATGAGGCAAAAAGGCAACTTGAGCTTCCTGCTTCTCCATGCTTTGGAGGAACTTTCCCGTCAAACATTTGGGAGGTCAGGGTAAAGGTCCAACTCAGCTATGTGTCGCTTCTGCTTTGTAAATCCCAAGCACATGGGCAGGCTTTGAAGAAGAGGATGTTTCATGCCTAAACTTTGCAAGAAATATTTTTGTATTTTTAGGAGTGTGAAAAACTGCCTAGACTCAAATGAACTCTGTCAGTCTTTAACTGACTATTCTCCTTATTACAGACCTGAGAACTAATATGACAATGTTCAATTCTTCCATCTCAAAACACAGTACACACAAACATAAAACACATTTTGCAATTTAGTCATTTATTACAAAAAAGTGACAACATACAACTGGGATAATCACATAAATGAAGTTGAATGTTAATCACTATTATCTGTATTTATCAAAGGATAACGTTGTGGTATTGATTTATGTGTCGGTAGTCCCCATTTGTGTATTCATCTTATATAAAAGCAAGAAAAATTTCCATTCCAACTCTTTAAACATGACCCAAATATCATTCAATACCATTTATCTTAGATCTTATACAATGTTCATATACAGTCATACTTTTGAATGTCATACTGAAAGTTCTGATTTTAATTCTGCTCTCCCCTCTCCCCACCAACGCATATGTTGAAGCCCTAGCTCTCAACACATCAGAATTTGACTGTTTGGACAATGAGAACATGAAAGGGATAATGAATAAGATTATTGAGGTGATTCTTTTTGATTCTTTTTTTTTTTTTTTTTTTTTTTTTGGACAGGCAGAGTTAGACAGTGAGAGAGAGAGAGAGAGAGACAGAGAGAAAGGTCTTCCTTTTTCCGTTGGTTCACTCCCCAAATGGCAGCTACAGCCGGCGCTGCACCAATCCGAAGCCAGGAGCCAGGTGCTTCTCCTGGTCTCCCATACGAGTGCAAGGCCCAAGCACTTGGGCCATCCTCCACTGCCTTCCCGGGCCACAGCAGAGAGCTGGACTGAAGAGGAGCAACCGGGACAGAATCCAGCGCCCGACCAGGACTAGAACCCAGGATTAGCCTACTGAGCCGCGGCGCCAGCCGAGGTGATTCTTAATCAAATATGGTCTTTATAAGAGGAGATTAGGGCACAGACCACGCAAACAGAAGAATGGCCTTGTATGGATGTAGTAAGAAGGTGGGCATCTGTAGCCAAGGACACAGACCTCAGATCTTCACTGCCAAGAGTTTAATCTTCAACTTGCAGCCTCTAGAACTGTGAGGAAAAAAATGTCTGTTGTTTAGCCGCCCAGGCTATGAGCTTCTGCTATGGCAGTCTGAGTTGACTGATGCACCAGATAAATTACAAAGTTTCCAGTATGAAGAGGCAGCGCAGTCATATGCCCAGCAATCAAGGGATGCAAAAAGAAGAGTTCTTGAAATCAAGATTCTAGTCAAGTTATTGACTTCCTACTGGTAAATTGTTACCATTATAAAATAGAGACATGAAGATCATGTTGTGAGGATTAATGAGATCACATCGTTAAGTACTCTTTTGGAGATAAATTCCATAATTTTCTCACCTGGGTGCATAATAAAAACAATCCAATGTTTTATGCACAATGTATAAAATCAGCAATGCCAGAATTTATTTATCTTTTTAAATCTCTCTACTTACTACTATTAATAGAGAAAGTGTTGCAAACCTAGGCTGAAAATGAGGGAAAGACAGATAACAAATAAGAGAAAAAAGAAGTTGAGCTCTAACCTTTTTATTCAGCACATTAACCTTATAGACAAATTTCTCCAAATTCATTTGTTAGTCTATATCACAAAGTAGAATGAGAAAAAAGTTTTATTTAAGACCAAGTTGGATTTAAACTCTAGTTCTATTGGATGTGTATTTCTCTGTTTCTACATCTGCAAAATGAAATGACAAACTGCCTTCTAACAATTACAATCTGTGTAATTCAGACCTACATTCCTATTCAGAACAAGCAAATACTTGAAAAATATGTTTAAAGTAGGAATAACAGTTTTTCCTTAAAGTAACAAGATACGGAGGAATTGCTTGGCCAAAATCTAGAAGACAAAACCCCAAAGAAGCAAAGCCAGTACTCAAAGACACTTTGCTATGAGGTTGCCTGCTGATACAGAAAAAAAAATAATTATGACAAAGCTCAGCTAAACTCCAAAAAGACAAGAAAGTGAAAAAGGAAAGTCCAGGGTATAACAAAACTAGGGACTCTGATAAACTATCCCCTGTGTCAACTCAGGCTGCCATGACAAACTACCATAGATGAGTATCTTAAAGAGATTAATTTACAATATTCCAGCAGGGTTTGGCCCCTATTGAGGGCTTTCTTCCTGGATTGTTAAATTCCTACCTGCCATTGTCACCCAACATGGCAGAGACAGAAAGAGCTAGCTCTCTGATGACTCTTCTTAAGAGGACACAAATCCTCTTGGATTGGTGCCCCACCTTTTTGATCTTATTTGACCTATGTCCTTACTCCAAATAAGTCACATCTAGCAGTAGAGCATCAATATATGAATTTTGAAAGAACACAAATCAGTCCATAGTACCCATTCTAACTGGGCGCCATGTAGCCTCAGAATAAGGAGGCTTAGAAGTTACTCAGGTCTCCCACAAAAGGCTCAGAAAACCTATAGGCTTTTTTTTTTCCTTTTAGATTTTTTTTTTAAATTTATTTGAAAGGCAAAGTTACAGAGAGAGGAGAAAAGACAGTGAGAGAAATCTTTCATCCACTCATTCACTCCCCAAATGGCTTCAGTGGCTGAGGTTGGGACAGACTGAAACTAATAGCCTGGAGCTTCTTCCAAGCTTCCATGTGGGAAGAGGGACCCAAGAACTTGATCCATCTTTTGCTGCTTTCCCAGGCCACAACCAGAGAACTGGATCAGAAGTGGAGCAACTGGGCCTTAAACCGGCACCCTATAGGATGCTGGCATCACAGGTGAGGGCTTAACCTGCTAGGCCCCTACGCAGGCACCAACCTACAGCATCAAGAGACTATCCCGTGGAGATCTCAAGATGGCTGAATAGGGAAAAGATGTGCTTATTTTTGACCAAGAGAAGACAGAAGAAAAGTAGAGAAAGTGTATTCCCAGGGAAGAGTTGGAGAGTTTTCAGTGGAAATTCCACGGAAAGAAGAGGGATATCATGGAGCAGCATGGAAAGTGCGGATGCCCAGCAGTGCAGGAACGCCAACCACAAATTCCACAACCAGGGGCTGGAGGAGATGCCAACTTCTGAGAGGGAGCTGAAAGCAGACAGTGGCAACCCGTGCTACTGGTGATATTGTCTAAGGAAGAACTGTGCAGATGACATTGACTTTGAGTCTGGCCTGGAGCCCTAGCAGGGGGCAGGGTAACCATCTAATTCAGTGAAGAAAAAGCACATTTCTTTCTCCCCATCCACCCATGAGGGCACCCTGCAACTGCCAGGGAGAAGATGCATCTTGATGCCAGTAGAGCTACGGAGGCCCTCACACCTGTGATCAGGTGATTTTACCAGAGGGAAAAATCTATATTAACTTAACTACTGACTTTGAGTCTGGATGGAAGGGTTGGCAGGGGGCTTGTTACCCACTTAGGATTGAATGGTGCTCCCATACCCTCAACCAGTCACAGTCTCAGGGGCTCAAACTGCCAAGGTGGAGCACCCACAGGCAGCTGGCTCTGGAAGCATCTTGTACAGAACTGGCTCAAGGGGCTGAGCGTGGATCCTCTAAACCCTTTGACTGTAGGAGCCTTGTGCACTGTGACTGTAGGAATTCTGTGACTGCATGACAGGGAGTAGGGTGTAGCTATTTCTCTGGGCATTCACTGTGTCTGACTTCAGAGGTTCAGAGCGCCCTGAGTGCTTGGGGTGGGTCATTGCCGAGGGTTCCATGCTCACAGTAAGGACTGCACAGATTACTTTTGCAGTTCATGTGTCTCTGAGGTGTGAGTGGGAAGGTTCTACCCACTGTGGACTAACCCTGGAAGTCAATGGCCTTGGAAGAGAGTAGGTGAGGTTGTAATTACCCCAACAGATATGAAGATACTTTCCTCCCACAGACAATAGAGGGAATTTATCAACCCAACTTAGGTGTCCCCCGGATTCTCTCCCCACACTTGAGCACTGACCAGAGTTCTCCAGCCCCACCTAGCACATGCCTGTGGACATCCAGTGAAGGAGCAGACACTCTACTAAACCTCAGGGGCACAGTTCCAAGATGAAATCCATCAGAGAAGAAAACTAACAAGCGATTCCACAAATGCCAAAAAATGCAAAAGTACAAGAAACAAGAACAAGGAAGACAGCATGAAACCTCAAAAGGAACACAATAACACTTCAATATGAGAATGTGAAGACAAAGAGATTGACTAAATGCCTGAAAATTAATTCAAAAAATGATCATAAAAGTACTCAGAAACACAGAGAAACAAACTCATGAGATAAAACATTCATATATGATATGGATGAAAAATTTGCCAAGAGATGGAGGTATTGAAGATAAATTAAACTGAAATATTAGAAATGAAGAATTCAATATATCAAAAAGAAAATACAGTAGAAATCTTCAACAAGAGATTTGGTGAGGCAAAAGAAAGAATATCCAAGCTAGAAGACAAATCCTTAGAAATATGTCAGTCAGACAAAAAACAAAAGAAGAAGAAGGAGGAGGAGAGAAAATTGAAAATAGTGTTCAAGATTTGTTGAATACTACAAATGACTACATATGTATGTCTTTGGAGTTCCTGAAAGTGTAGAAAGACAGATAGATTAGAAGGCCTATTCAGCAAAATAGTAGCAGAAAACTTTCCTTATTTGGAGAAAGAAAGAAACATACAAATGCAGGAAGCACATAAAACTCCTAACTGCCATACTCAGAAAAAAATCTTCACCACAATGCATTATAGTCAAACCCACAACAGTAAAACATGAAGGAAAATTCTAAAATGTGCACAAGAGAAATGTCAGATTACCTTTAGAGGATCTCCAAATAGATTAATGGCTGATTTGTCACTAGAAATCCTACCTGTGGGGAGAGAATGCAGAGACATAGTCCAAACCCTAAAAAAAAAGAAATTATCAATGCACAATACTTTACCCAGAACAGTTTTCTTTTATAACGAAAATAAAATAAAGAACTTCCCAAAAAAACACAAAATTTGAAAGAACTTGTCACCACTTATCCAGCCTTACAAATGATACTCATGAAAAGCCAAGACAAGGTGGCAAAAAATAATCTACACATGCAGGATTTCTGTGACTAAGATCCCAGTGGAAAGAAGGGGCCATCAAAGAAAAAGGTACTTTTCTCTGAAGGGAGGAGAAAACTTCTACTTTGCTTATGGCCTTGTCTAAATACTGATGGAATTTGTGGACTCAAAAGGCTTCCATAGCCTTGGCAGCTCATGACAAGAGCCTCCGGTAATCACTGACATCATAAATAAGGGTGTCAATTGTTAAATCAACAACAGGAGTCACTGTACACTTATTCTCCATGTAGGACCTCTGTCCTTAATAAGTTGTACTATGAGAATTAATGATAAAACGTGTCTTCCTTTAAACAGTACTTTATACTTTGTGTTTCTGTGTGGGTGCAAACTCTTGAAATCTTTACTTAATATAGAGTTGATCTTCTGTAAATAAAGATAATTAAGGAGATGGGATGGGGGTGGGGGTGGGAGGGAGGGTATGGGGAGAAGAACCACTATGAATTATGTATTTATTAAATAAAAGCTTTCTCAAAAAAATAAAAAGCAAAAACAACAAATGATGCTTAAGGATGTGCTACATAGAAACACAGAAAGGTAGTAATCATTATGAAAGATGTGAAGATAGAAAATATACTAGTAAAAGTACAAAGAAAATCCAAATCAAATGAAAGAATATTTAAGGAAAAATGTCAGGACCAAATCATGGCTTATCAGTAATAACCTTGATTGTATATGGCCTAAATTCCCTAACTGAAAGACACAGACTGGCTGAATGGATTAAAAAACAAGACCCATCTATTTTCTGCCTACAAGAAACACATCTCACCAACAAAGATCCTGCAGACTGAAAGTAAAAGGATGGAAAAAGATATTCCATGCTAATGGAAAGCAAAAATGAACATATGTAGTCATCCTAATATCAGACAAAATAGACTTTAGCACAAAAACACTTAAAAGAGACAAAGAAGAGTATTATGTAATGATTAAGAAATCAATTCAGGGGCCGGCACCATGGCTCACTTGGTTAATCCTCCACCTGCTGTGCTGGCATCCCAGATGGGCGCCAGGTTCTAGTCCCAGTTGCTCCTCTTCCAGTCCAGCTCTCTACTGTGGCCCTGGTAAAGCAGTGGAGGCAGGCCCAAGTGCTTGGGCCCCTGCACCCTTTGTGGGAAACCAGGAAGAAGCACCTGAATCCTGGCTTCGGATTGGTGCAGTGCCAGCTGTGGTGGCAATTTGGGGAGTGAACCAACAGAAGGAAGACCTTTCTCTCTGTCTCTCTCTCTCTCTCACTGTCTATAATTCTACCTGTCAAATAAAAAGAAAAGGAATCAATTCAACAGGAAGATGTGATTATAGTAAATGCATATATACCCAATGCCAGGGTGCCTGGCTATTTAAAACAAATGGTAATGCATCTAAAAGGAGACATAGACTACAATAGAATAGTAATGGGGAACTTCAACACCCCACTTTCATCAAGGAACAGATCTACTACACAGAAAATCAACACAGAATAAACAGAGCAAATTGACACTATGGACCAAATGGACATAATTGATATCTATAAAGGATAATGAAATGAATAGCTTCTTTTTTAAAAAAAAAATTGATTTTGTTTATTTTAGCCCAACTAACCAAAAAAAAAAGGAGGGAGAAGACCCCCAAATCAGTAAAATCAGACATGAGAAAGGAGATGTCAAAACAGATACCACAGAAATAAAAGAATCATCAGGAATTACTACAGCTATATTCCAATAGAAGAGATGGATAGATTCCTGGACACATTCAAGCCACCAAAATTGAGTCACGAAGACATAGGAAATCTAAACAGGCTAATAACAAGACAGAGATTGAATGCATAATAAAGACCTTCCCAACAAATAAAACCCCAGGACCGCGTGGCTTGACTGCTGAATTCTTCCAGATTTTAGAGAACTACTTCCAATTCTCAAACTATTCAAAACAATGGAAAGGGAGGGCATCCTCCCAAACTCTTTCTACAAGGCAATGCACATGAAATCACAAATGAAGATAGTTTCTGTGAGCTAGTTCTCCAGGCCCCTAAAGAGGTCACCTTCTGCTAGAACTCTGTCTTGACCATTGGTCCCTATTCTGCCCCTACTGAGCTTGAAGAACTCAGCCTCAGTCCTCACCCAAACCCCTGACAGCAACCAGGATTTCCATGAGCAGAGGGAGAAAATGAGGGAGCCCAGTACTAGAAGCACACCAGACTAACCCCATCCCCGGCTCCTTGACAGAACATATACACTAGGGATCATTCTTTCTCTGTGGCAACCAGGCATACGTCCATCTTCCCACTAACTGGACAGGAGACTTGCTGTCCTATTTTCCCCTTTTTCATTCTCATTTCGGCAACCTTTTCTACCTTGGGCAATGTCTCTAATACCTCCTTTATCTTCATAATCATAGTGCTCCTATTTCTACTATGCATAATTAATTTATTCCAAAGGTTCTTCAGGAACAAATGACTGTTATATCCCAAGCTATCATGCAGGAACTACACTAGACTGCTCTTTTTCAATCAATCAGTTCCTGAGTATAGGATATCTATGCCCCATATCAGCAGGAAGTAGCCAGAAAACCAGCACCCCATCTCCTTGTCTATACTCAGAGTCAGGATTGATGGAACAAGGATATAAGCCTTGGCCATTTTAGATTATTGCTACCCCTACCTTCTTTCAAGAGACCAATTCAGTCTCACACCCTTGAAGAATCAAACTTGAAGAACCTGTATGAAGAAGCTCACCTCCTCCTACTGCCCCCACCCCTACCCCTAGCCCACCTAAGACATAAAAAGACCCAGCCTGCTGGGGTCTGGGCCCTCTGCCACATGTTCTTTTGGTCTGTGTACACATGGCAGTTGGTTGACCTCTGCAAGTTTGTTTTCTCTAAATAAATTTGGTCTGGCTGTGAAATAATAATAATACCTGTTGGCTGAACTTAAAATTGATTAGGTCATGCTTATGAAGGGATTTCATTGGAGGATGACTTCATTAGCTGAGTTAACAAAATACATGGCTGTTATCACAGTGTAATCTCACCTTAGCCTAAGTTATTATTGGTAACTAGATTATTAATAGTGTCTTTATAGAACTACTTGTCTTTAAATAGAAAACTCAGGGGCCGGCGATGTGCCACAGTGGGTTAACGCCCTGGCCTGCAGCGCCAGCATCCCATATGGGTGCCGGTTCAAGACCCAGCTGCACCACTTCCCATCCAGCTCTCTGCTATGGCCTGGAAAAGCAATAGAAGATGGCCCAAGTCCTTGGGCCCCTGTACCTGCATGGGAGAGCTGGAAGAAGCTCCTGGCTCCTGGCTTCAGTTGGGCACAGCTCCAGCCATTGCAGCCAAATGGGGAGTGACCCATCAGATAGAAGACCTCTCTCTCTCTACCTCTCCTTTCTCTGTGTAACTCTGACTTTCGAATAAATAGATAAATCTTTAAAAAAATAGAAAACTCAAAACACTGATACATTTTGAACATGTTTGTGAAAATAAAGTTTCCTTATGCTTTATAAAATGTTTATTATTTATGTAGAAACAACTTCAAAACCTACTAACATGTTATTAGCGTCTGGTAATTACTTTGCTATTGATAGCTACAGGAAACTAATATTTAGGAATTAATGTACCTACCACTTAAATTCTCTTTCAGTTTCAATTGTATTAATTTGCACAGTATTTTGTATTAAAGCTTAACTAAAAGATTATTACAGTTTCAGATATGACTTTATATGGTTTCCATCAAACAATAGTTAGATGAGCAGAACACTGTTTTACAAGTCCTAGTCTCTGAAAAGCTGTGAATAACTACTTGTATGCAGGAAATACAAACCATGGAAATAATCTTGCCTAAAAGAAAAAAAAAAAGAATGCAACATGTTATTTTTTCAACAATTCATATTCTAGATGTCTGATCAAACTAGCAATTAAACTAAGCTCCATAGAGATAAAATCACATTAAAATCAAATTGTGGCAACTGGTCAAACACTTCCACAAATAAAAACAAAAAGAGAGTCAATATTCCCTTTTCAAAGATGCCAGATGCTTCAATTCATAAGATAAGACGAATTTAACAAGTCCTTGCTCATAGACAGTACCTCTTCCCTTGCAACCTGTAGCCTCCATAGTAAACTTCATTTAGCCTGTGTCGTCTTGATTTCTTCATTCCTTCAAGTGTGTATCTGTATGTGCACACACACATAAAATAACTGTCCTTTTAGAAGCTTATACCTTCATAAAAAATCATAACCTATTATTACAAAAATGCTCTTAGCTCTAAAAAGACAGGGGCAATTTTTTATTAATCCTAGATCCTTAGTGGTTGGCACAAAAGAGATGCTAAATAAATATTTTTAAATGAATTTGTGGGTTAGTATATTGGAGTCAAGATTTTTCACCTCCACATTCTATATAAACTGCTTGTGGAATGAATGAATGGTTGGCCAGGAATTGAGACAACACTTGAGATAACTACATCACATATCGCAGTGCCTGGTTTTTTAAGTCTGGCTTTTAACCCAAATCCAACTTACTGATTATACACACTCTGAAAATAAAATGGTGATTGTTCAAGTAGTTGGATCCTTGACACCTATGCCGAAGACCTAGATTGAGTCTCTGACTCCTGACTCCAGCCTGGCCCTGTCCCAGCTGTTGTAGGCATTTGGAGAGTGAACCAGTACATGGGAGATCTCTCTCTCTCTCTCTCTCTGACTCTCTGCCTTTCAAATAAATGAAATAAATAACTTTTAAAATTTCAATTGTCAAGGTTATCAATAACTTTCATCACTGAATGTGGGCTAGTCCTGAGAGGCCCACACTGTCAGGATGGTAGGGAGACGGCATTCTTCTACAAGAAGCACTGGAACCAGTTTCGGTGAACATGTCCATTTATCAGCAGTTAGGCACAAGCTTTTATAGGGGAGTAGCTAGCTCAGGGTAGCAATATTAATTCTTTTTTAAGATTTATTTTTTATTTATTTGAAAGACAGAGTAACAGAGAGAGGTAGAGACAGAGAGAGAGGTCTTCCATCCGCTGACCTGAGCTAATTGAAAGTCAGGAGCCAGCAGTTTCTTCCAGGTCTCCCACATGAGTGCAGGGGCCCAAGGACTTGGGACATCTACTGCTTTCCCAGGCCATAGCTGAGAGCTGGATCAGAAGAAGAGCAGCCGGGCTAGAACCAGTGCCCATATGGGATGCTGGCACTTCAGACCAGGCCTTTAACCCACAGTGCCACGGCTCCAGCCCCAGCAATACTAATTCTATAGGATAAAGCTGATACTGGCACTGCTGTGGTTCTCCAATCAGCTTGAAGGTTACATATCACACATAGCCTTCCAGGTGGTCTTTATGAGTCTGGGCCATATCCAAGAGTTGTTTACCTAGCTGACAATTATAAGGTCCTTCAACAGGAAGTGGGGGTGGGGAAAACGTGCCTAGGACCCCTGCTGCCTGCCAGCAGTCAGGTCATATGTGGGTCTCAGTGTGCTGAGTCCTTAACCAGGGTTTTTCCTGCATAGGCTAGACAGACAGTCTTCCAGCTGGTCATAGGATCACTCACAACTAAATCCAGCTGTTGATTTTGTCTTCACCTTATTTAACTTATCCACCAATTTGACAGTCAGTCACTGCCTCTTCTTAGTGAAGTCCCTGATACCTCAATGTCATTCTTTTTCAGTCCCTTTTGATGGTTTCTCTTCTTCTTGAGCTTTGAATGTCAGAGGACCTCAAGATGCAATTTGTAATGTTTTCTCTGTTCACTGAAGACCTCACTCAACCTCATAGCTTTAAACAACAGCACTAGCTTCACATTTCTGTCTGTGGCCTAGACCTCAGTCCTGAATTCTGAACTATCTGGCAACTTATTGACATCCGCACTTGTATATCTAATAGTCATCTTAAATTTAACATATCCAAAATTGAATCCCCACTTCCCTACCACTACCCCCAAACCCCTTTCTAGCCCAAAGAGTCCATTAGAAATTGTCTCCATATCAGTTGATGGTTTTTCTATCTTCTAGAAGCCCAGTTACCCACCATCTATACTGCCAGTACAACTAGAGGTGTCACCAGAAGCAGAAAAATGGCTTTTCCACCCGTCCGACTTACACTGTTCCACCATGATTTCCATGGGCAGCTCCTAACCAGAAACAGTAGCCTGCAAGCTTCTGGTTCCTTGATGTAGAGGAAAGTTTAGAAGAAAGAGTGCTGAGGTGAGCACCAGTGGACACTATCTACCAACCCGTCCTAGTTGTTCTCCCTGTTTCTGCCTTTACACCAAGCTAATATCAACACTGCAGGAGAGACTTTTAAAAAAATGCAGACCAGATCATGCCACTCCTCTGCTAAATCCAAATAAAATAATCCTCACTTGCTCTCCACTTTATTGAGTAAATGACAAAGTACTCATTTTAATATTATCTCATATATTTCAGTTTTATAAATTATATTAATGTACATGAACTCATTGAATTTAAAGCCTTTTGATTCTTACCATGGTATTTTGATATATATTTTATTATATATTATATATTATATATAATATAATATAATATTATATAATATATTATTATATAATATATATTATTTTGATGAGGCTACTAAATAATTCCTTCATTTTGTAAGTACTTTTGAATGAAAATATAAATAATGGTTCATGGTTCACTTCAATAATTTATTTTTCATTACTATTTTATTTTATTACTATGTTTTACTTTTCAGTTTTAAAATAATAATTTTACAAAAAAATTTAAAAAAAAAACACAGAATGCAACATCCTAAAGAAAACCCCAAATTTATTATTGATACTAATTCCTACAAATTTGCCGTGCTACCATACACAAGTCAAGAAATTAAAGAAAAAATTAAATATTTAGCAACATTCAACATCAGATGCTAACTATACTTAGTGGCCCTTCAAAAAACTACAGCATGCATTTCTTTAAAAAAAATTCTCTACAAAGAGTCTTATCAGCTATACAAAAGTCTATAGCTTCACTTGAGTGAAGCTTCACTTGAGTTCACATTCTTAGAAAAACAATTGCCTGAGTACTCACACACACTCCACTATTAATTATACTCCCAGTGCTATACAATCAATCTCCAGAACACGTTCATCTTATTTAATTAAAGCATGTACCTTTGAGGAGCATTTCCTACTCCAGCCCCAGTCAACCACCACCCTATTCTCTGCTTCTGTAAGTTTGACTTTTTTTTTAGATTTGATTTAAGTAAATTCCATATAAGTAAAATCGTGCAGCATTTGACTTTCTATACAATTCTTATTCAGTTTCATCCATGTGGTTACAAATGATGTTTTCTTCTTTTTTGAGGCTTAATAGTGTTCCACACACATATAATTTTATCTTTTCATCCTTGGATACCCAGAGTGATTACATGTTTTGGCTATTATTTTTTCATATACTGGCTGGCAATTTGTATGTCTTCTTTTGACAAATGTCTGTTCCAATCCTTTGCTCATTTTTTTTAAATTGGGCTATTATTTTATTATTGAGTTGCTTGGGTTTCTTATATATTTTACCAGATCTATGGTTTCCAAATTCTTTCCACTATTCTGTAAGATATATCTTCACTCTGGTGATTATTTCCTACACTGCTCAGAAGATTTTCAGTTTGATGGTTTTAGCTGGAAAAATTTTTACTTTTATTGCAACATTATTACCAATATAAAGAAGCTATTCATTTTGTTTTAGTAGTGTTAGTTTTATGTCTTATGTTTAATGTTTTAAGCATTTTGAGCTGATTTTCAAATATATTATGAGATAGGGATCCAATTTTCTTCTGCTGCTTATAGATATCCATGTTTTTACAACACCACTTATTGAAGATACTATCTTTTCCCCATTGTGTGATCATGGTATTTTTGTCTCAGATAAGTGAATTATAAAGTTGTTAGATTTATTTCTGGTTTCTCTAGTCTACTTCATTAAAATTGTGATATTTTATCACAGTATTATATTATTTTAATCACTATTTCTTTGTACTTTGTTTTGAAGTCACATAGTGTGATACTTCCAGCTTTGTTCTTTTTGCTCAAGATTGTTTTGGCTAATCAGACTTTAATATTATTTTTTCTATTTCAAGAAAATTTCCATTGGAAATTTAATAGAGATGTCCTGAATCTTTAGATTGTTTGGGGTAGTATTTAGATTTTAACAGTATTATTTCTTCCAATGCATGAACACAAGATATAATTCTATTTATTTTTGTCTTCTACATTTTTTCATTAGTAGCTTACAGTTTTAACCTCCTTGGTTAAATTGATTTCTATGTAATTTTTTTCTGATGCTATTGTGAAAGGATTGTTTTCTTAATTTCTTCTTTAGGTAGCTCATTATAGTATATAGAGATGCTACCAATATTTTGTATGTAAATTTTATTTATTTATTTATTATTTGAAAGGTTGAGAGACAGATGGACATCTCCCATCTGCTGATTTACTCACCGAATATTTGTAATTATCAAGGGTGGACCAGACTGAATCGAGGAGACATGAACTCAATCCAATTCTCCTATGTGGTTGACAAAAACCCAAGCACATGAGCCACCACCTGCTTCCCCGAATGGTACACATTAGCAGTAAGCTGGAATCAGGAGTAGAGCTAGGACTCCATTGCAGAATATAGAATATAGGTGTTCCCAAGTGACATCTATACTATGCTAAATACCTGCTTCTATTTGTAGATTTTATATCCTTTACTGAAATCATTTATTAGATCTGATGACTTTTTGGTGAAGTATTTAAGATCTTGTATATATAAGAATATGTCATCTCCAAACAACAATTTTAGTTCTTCTTTTCCAGTTTGGATGCCTTTGATTTTTCTTAATTGCTCTGGTTACATTTCTAGCAGTATACTGAAGAGATGTAGTGAAGGAGTCAGCTTTGTTTTGTTCTTGATCTCAGAGGAAAAGTTTTCAGATTTTTACCATTGAGTATGATGACACCTCTGGTCTTGTCATGTATATTCCTTATTATGTTGAGGTGCATTTTTTTTCTGAATCTACTGAGATGATCATATAATTTTATCTCTTTAATGATTATTTTAATAGAATCTCACTTATTGATTTGCATACACTGAACAATTCATGCATCTCAGGGATAAATCCCACGGGATCATAGTGTATGATCTTTCCACTGAGCTTTGAAAAAACATTTACTAGTATTTTGCTGAGGATGGTTTCCATTATATCAGGGATATTGGCTTATAATATTGTTTTCTGTAGTTTTCTTGTCTGAGTTTGGCATCAAGGTAATGTTGACATTGTAGAATAAATTCTGAAGTATTCCATCCTTTTCAACATTTTGAAATAATTTGAGATTGACTGTGTTTAATGCTTCTTTAAATGTTTGATAGAATTCACCAGTAAAACCATTAGGCCCTGAGATTTTCTTTGTTGGGAGTTTTTTGAATACTGATTCAATCTCCTTAGTTGTTATACATCTTCTCAGAATTTTATTTCATCATGATTCAGTCCTGGGTTGTATGTTTTTGGAAATTTATCTTTTTCTTACAGATTATCTGATTTGTTGGTATGTAACAATTTACAGTTGTCTCTTGTGATTTCCTTTCATTTATTTTTTAAAAGATTCATTTATTTATTTTGAAAATCAGAGTTACAGAGACACAGGGAGAAACAGAGAGAGGACTTACATTTGCTAGTTTACTCTCCAGATGGCCACAATGGCCAAGAGCTTCATCTGGATCTCCTACATGTTTGGCAGGGGCCCAAATACTTTGGCCATCTTCTGTTGCTTTCCCTAGACCATTAGCAGGGAGCGGGGTCTGAAGTGGAGCAGCTGGGACAGGAACAGTTGCCCACATAGAATGCCTGTGTCTCAGGTGGCCACTAAGTACCCACTAAGCCACAACACCAACTTCTCTTTCTTTCAAAATTTTATTTAAGCCCCCCCTTTTTTTTTCCTTAGTCTGCCTAAAAGTTTGTCAGTATTATTTCTCTTATCAAAAAAAAAAAACCTTTAACTCAGTTTTATTGACCTTTTCTTTTGCTTTTCTAGCCCCATTTCATTTATTTCTGCTGTGATAATTATCATTTCCTTCATCCTGCTGACTATCAGCTTAGTTTTGACTCTTTTTCTAATCCCTTTAGTACACAAAGTCGGGTTGTTTTCTTGAGAACTTGAGAACTTTCTTCTTTTGGTAGGAGTTTAACACCATAAGTTCCCTATTAGACTTGCTTTTGCTATATCCTATAAGTTTGGTATGTTTTATTTCCATTTGTCTCAAGATATGTTTTTCCTTTTCCTTTTGATTTATTATCTGTGAGCCATTGCTTGTTCTAGAACATGTTGTTTAATTTCCATGTATTTTTGAATTTTCTAATTTTTCTACACTTATTGATTTATATGTTATAACATTGTGATCAAAAAAGATACTTGATATGATTTTAATCTTGAATTTGTTAATATTTGTTTTGTGACTTAACATATGATCTATCTGAGGCCGGTGCTGTGGTGTAGCCAGTAAAGCCACCACCTGCAGTGCCGGCATCCCATATGGGTGCCAGTTTAAGTCCAGGCTGCTCCACTTCCAATTCAGCTCTCTGCTATGGTCTGGAAAAGCAGTGGAAGATGGCCCAAGTCCTTGGGACCCTGTACCTGCATGAGAGATCCAAAATCAGCTCCAGGCTCCTGGTTTCGGATTGTCGAAGCTCCAGCTGTTGCAGCCATTTGCGATATGAACCAGCAGATGGAAGATCTCTCTCTCTCTCTCTCTTTGCCTCTGCCTCTGCCTCTCTGTAACTCCACCTTTCAAATAAATAAATAAATCTTTAAAAAAAAAAAAGATTGCCTTCAGTTGGAAAAGCCCCCCAACAACCAGCTGGTCTAAAGATTCTGTGCAGACTATCTTGCCAAGATCTGTGGGAAGGTCTTGCTGCTGGAGTGCTCAGGCAAACTGGCCTGATACATGGGTCCGCAGATAGTTGGGCCTGGTACCTGTATCAACAGAAGCCTGAACCGTAGGTCTATAGTTTTAAAATGGGAGCCTGGCTCTATGGAGGCTATTCTGCTAGGATTCGCTGATGTGGACCTATTGCCTGAATCTGTGAGGGTGGGCTGAGAGCATGGATCTGCAGAGGGGAACTGGAGCCTACGCATGTGAGGGTTAACTTGATGTTGAGATGGAACAGTAACCTAATTCCATTGGACTAGACTGGCACTGAAAAGGGTCTGGTACCTGCGTCTATGGGGATAAGACTAAAGTGCAAATCCACAGAGGGGCAGCCTAACACCAGGGCAGGCCTGGAGCCAGAGTCTTCAAGGGTGGGCCTTGGGCTTGAATCCATGAGTGCATCCTGGGTCATTCATTGACACAGTTGTTCCTGGATGTTAGGTCTTTAGCGACCAGCCTGGCACTGGGCTGAACTATGTGGGTCCCTGAGTCCACTGGATCAAGTCTGTGCTTCACAGCATCCTAGGTTTGTAAGGATCAGCCTGGAGCTGGGGTTTCCTACTATATTTTGCTTTTACATCTTAATTATCACTATCAAATGCACAGAATAAATTGCATGCCAGGTTTTTACCTCATCCTTTTTATTATTATTATCTCTTCCTCTTTAATTATACTTCTATAAAAGTAAACTCCATAGATGCAAGAATCCTCATTTTTCAATGACATTTCAGGAGATTAGATGAGTGCTGTAGCACTTATAAAACAATTCCCCACCTGTTTAACCAAATGGACATCAAGAAAGGTCTATAATAATGAAGCCACTCATTTGGGTGATGATAAGGATACCAGCTCAGGTAATGCTTTCAGGTCTTTTCTAATGAATACCTTCCCAGGGGGAAAAAATAGAAAGCTAGTATCACACAGTGGTGGTAGAGTGGTTGAGAAATGACAGAACCAAGTATTTTACCAAAAGTCTCTCATCTGCAAGTAACAAAAAACAAATCCAACTGACTTAAGCCAGAAGTCAGTTTATTGATTGTGTGAACTAAAATATATAGGAATAGTTCTGGAAATAACATAACTGAATCCGGATACTCTAATGACACCAGGAATCAATCTCTTTTCTCCACAGGAGTTTTTCTTCTGTGAGGTCTTTATTCTTGGGCAGCGTCTCCCCGACTGCTGCCAAATCTGGACACCAGCAGCAATAGATTCTCTCTTTTTCACAAGGAACCTGATGGAGAAAATGGCTCTCTCACATTGTTTCCAACAAGGTGCACTAACACTTTCACTGGGCTGCATGATTTCCTACCTAACGCAAATCTGTCAATCAATCTTCAAACATGCCCTATTCCTCAGGCCAGGGACTAGTGCGAATCACACTAAAACTAGGTGAAAATGAAGGATAAATGCCTTCACAATGAAAAGCAAAAGACTTTTACCAACAGAAGAAAAAAGGGACTCTGAGCTGGCATTTAAACTGACATCTACTATATTATGCAATGCCTGCATTTCTGAGGAAAAATTAACACATTTAGCGAAAATGTCATAGGAAATGACCAGAAGATTAAGATGAAATTTGATTAGAGATTTTTTTAATGAGAACTCAGGAGACCTTAGTTTCATTACTATTTTTTCCAGAATGACCTATGTGACTTTTTCATGTAATTTAATAGCTCTACAAATGTTTTCTCAACTCAAAAATGATAAATTACATCAAAGAATTTCCATGTTTCTCACCAACGGCCAACTGACCGTGTCAACTGGTCAAGTTGTTGCAGGCAGCTGATGTCTACTTACTACAGCCATATTTATCACTGTAAGAGAGAAAGAAGAGGATAACACCTACTCCGTTCCCCTTTGCCAAGGCCAGGGACGTTATTTGGCATCCACTGTTTTGCACACTATTTGTACTGTAGAGTGTCCTGTAAGATGTTGAAATTAATTCTAGATGGAGAAATGAGCTATTACCAGGGCTCCCCTAACCTGGCTATGCATCCACATGACCTACAGAGCTCATGAAAGTATAACTCCCTGGACCCATCCATATGGTGTTGTATTAAGTTCAGAGATTTGTGTTTTTAGAATCTTCTTGTCTTGAAGTTGTCCTTATCTTCATCTTGGATATAGCAGCTTTCTTTTGGTCAATACTATCTAATACTAACAAAAATTTTATACACCTACATACCAGAAGAGATCTTAGATTGGGAATATGCATCCACAAAATACAGTATTTATTATTTGACAGTAAAATATGAGAGAAAAGAGAGACAGCACATTCACTAATGCACTTGTGTTTAACTCAGAAGAGATGCAGTCCTTCTAACAAGAACTATGGTTTTCATGACACATACAAGACATGTCACCTTTATTCTGCCAGTTTCAGAGAACTAGTCATAACTGCAATTTTCACTTAACATCTAAGTCACAATCAGAATGAAAGCACCCTTCACGTATCAGCACTGATTTTTCAACACATCCCAAGAATCATAAAAAGTATGACAATAGTAAACAATTCAATGTCAATTATATGTTTCACATCTGCTGTCTAAATTTTTTAAAAGAAAATCCAGTCCTTTTTTACTATTTGAGATGTAGAGTTACAGAGAGAGAAAGAGAGACCAATAGAAAGATCTCTCATCCACTGGTTCACTACCCAAATAGCTGCAATGGCTGGAGTTGGGCTGATCCAAAGCCAGGAGCTTCTTCTGGTTCTCCCATGTGGGCAAAGGCGTCCAAGCACTTGGGGCATCTTCCACTGCTTTCCCAGGCCATAGCAGAGAGCTGGATTGGAACAGGAGCAGCCAGGACATGAACTGGAGTCCATATGAGATGAAAGCACTGCAGGCAGAGGCTTAGCCTACTATGCCACAGCACCAGCCCCTGCTCTCTACATTTGGCAACATGCTACCTTATAGCTGATCAAATTCATGCTGATCAAATTTATGAATCAACAATCAGCTTTCATCCTCTCTCAAAATATTTTTCTTAGTTTAGTTTAGCCAATATTTCCATTTTTCTTAAAAAGCTATTAATGCTTTCATGGTGAAATTAGCTACACAAAAAGTCTGAGTCCTGAGGAAATGAAATCTCAACCACAGACGTGTTTACCTTAAACAGTTTTGTCATTCTCACTTCCTTCTTTTCTGTGTGAACGTGCGCTCTGGGTTTGCAGGAAATAGTTAACTTCAGAGGGATGTATGCTCCTGAGGACTGTGGGAAGGGATTTCTGAGAAAGCTAAACTGAGAAGTAAATACAATACTTCCTTTCCACAAAGGTAAGAAAATAAACAATACGCACACACAATCAAAAATACATTTAGAATTGACATGAGACGTGTCCAGAGAAGCGTTTCAGCAAAACACCAATTCTGTAAGAGAAAAACTTGAGGAATATATTCCTCCTTTGCACTAGAGCATAATGAAGATGCTTCATTCCTTAATCATTCTTTAATGGGTACTCTTCTTGCCAGACTATTTTAAAACAGAATTCATATTTCAAGTCACTAAGCTGTTCATTTATTAATTTTTAAAATATATATTTAGCTTGTACTGTGTCATAGAGGACTTGGTACTGGGGAGATTTGTAGTACATTCTGTATTGACCAGGATCAGCACAGTTTTTAAAGCAGTATTTCTGAGACCATGATGTTGTCATAGTCTACCAAATCAGAGAAGGATTCAGAAGCACCTCAAGACCCTTCCTGATAAACTTTATACCTCCCACTTGAATGTGCAATGTATGTGTAGCTCATGACAGCATCTCTTCTGTGGCCAGCCCTGTCTCCAGGATACTTTTGAAGACAAGAGAAATAACTGAGATTCTCTCCTACCTTTAGGAGCTCCCATTTCAGTGAGGGAGATGGACATGGAAGGGATCCTATGTGCAACAGAAGCTATAATAGTTGGAAGGCCGAGTGCCAGGGCATCTGAGAAGGCAGCAGTTTCAGTCTCTCAAGGTAATGGAGGCACTGAGTGGAGTATAAAGGAGAGAGAAGACACATCATGTATGCATGGCAGAGGAAAGTGTTGGTGCAAACGCAAAAGCAAACATGACCCGTTTGGGGTGAGTAGCTCTGAATGATTTGTGATAAACTAAATACAAGAGAGGGGCATATAGAGGGAAAATGGTGAACCTAGGAGAACGGCATAGTAAGAAATGAAGCTGGGCAGATTAGGAAGAGTTAATTTGCTTTGAAATGGTTTTCCTGCACGCTATGGGAAAGCTGGAACATCCACTCAGGTGTATTCCCCTCCAGTTTTCAGTGATGCAGTGAATTAAGTGAGGAAATCTGAATCTCAGGGCAAGATCAGAAGACTCTATATATCTCAGAGAGATACAATAAATACCCACAAAATGATAGTATCAGTCGGAGTAGGGGAGAGATGTGTTGAAGATTTGAAGTAACCAATCTGAGGTGGAGATACAGGGAGGGAAGAATCATGGATGACTGGCAGGTTCCAGGTAGAGCTGGTACATGGATGGTGGCACCTTCTATAAATGTAACAAGAAATAAAGGCATGAGAGGTTTAGAGAAGACAAAGATGCTGAGCTTGCTTGTTTATTTCATACTAAGTTTGAGACTCTGGAACTTCCATCTCAAGAGGTATAAATCAGTGGAGAGTATGAGTCTGGATGAGAAGACAGCTTGGGGAGGAGGACTGGCAGTGATCATTTAGGGACCTTCTACTCACAGGTGGCATTTGAAGATATCAGAGAGGATAAGATCAATCAGAAAACTGTCTAGTGAGAGAGAGGTGGACTGAGACAAGAATCAGGGAAACCAATATTTAAGGGAAGTGTAGGGAAAATCAGAGAAGAATAACTGGGAAAATTTGAAGGAGAGTAAGTAATGAACACTGCTCACAAAGAAAGCTCAACAACGACCTCATTAGTGACTCAGTGGGATAAATTCTGAGGATCACATGAACAGCAGCCAGAGTAGAGTGTAGAATAGTAGATCAGGAAGGAAGAGGACAGGAAGGGTAGTAACTGTGGATGATGAAGTCAGGTTATGAGAGAGAGGAGAGAAGTTGTGCCCTCAGAAGAGGAGGTCCAGCCAAGAGGGTCAGTGGTACTATGTTAAGTAGAAGATGTTTATCTGGTGAGAGCAAAGAGGCATTTAACTGAGAATTGAAAATATATAGAAGAAATAGGAAATGGAGGGAGGCCTCTGAGGAAACAGAGTGAACTAAAAGGATGTAGGAAAGGGACTTTGCCTCAACCATGCAAAACACCATTTCTCTGCATGGAAAGGAAAGCATGGGTGAATGAGGGACAGGAAGAGGTGGTCCTTCTTCCTGTGTATAAATTTTCTCTGTTAAATAGCGTAAGTCATCTCATTGGGGGCAGCATGTTAAAGGCCCCGCAGCTGCAATCTCTTCTTTGAGTGATATGAAGAAGAAGAGGGCCTTGTGACCAGAAGCTGATAATTGAAAACACATCACCTTTATGGTGCAGGAGCTGCTAAAAGGTTCCATGAGACACTTAGGAATAGCAACTTGGTAAAGAGCCTACATAAGGGAAGGGGAATCCACTGGGAAATGCTGAGCAACATAGCTGAAGTGTAGCAAATCTGCATGGTTGACAGGTAAGGCAGAAGAGACAGGTTACAACTGCTTCATAGAAAACTTGGGCCATGGAGGATGTGAAGATTCCAAGCAGTCTGAAAAACAGATGACTCCTGGGCTAATAAATTGCGAAAGGAAAAAGCCGATTGCAGAAATACATTTGTGTAGTACATCATTGGGCTCTCACAGAGAGCCATGAGAGCAGGACCATCCTGCTGAGCCAAAGGGGCAGGGTCACTCTGGAGGGTCTGGGAAGGGGGTGGTGCTGTGCTGACACCATCCCAGAGTGGCTGGAAGGCAGGATATGGAACCAAAGAGGATTGGAGGATTATACTCTAGACTTAAAATCCAGAGTTATTTGCTCTCTAGGTTTTGGACTTATCTAGGACCTATCATCCATTCCTTCTTTCCTATTTCTCCCATTTGGAACGAAACATCTATCCTATGCCCACTAAACATGTATTTTGGAAGCACATAAATTATCTGGTTTTAAAGGTTCACCACTGGAGAGGAATTTTCCCTCAGGATAAATTGTATCTCAAGTCTCATCAATATTCGATAAAGATAATATTTAGAAGAGACTTTGGACATTAGAATTAAGAATTGATGCTTGAATGAGTTCAGACTTTGGGTGATATTGGATGGAATGAATGTATGTATATGTGAGTTGGACATGAATTTTTTCAGAAGGCCAAGGATGGCATGTCATGAACTGAATATTTATGTTCTTCTAAATTTCAATATGTTGAAACTCTAACCCCCAGTATTTCTACTTTGGAGAAAGAACTTATGTGAAAGTGATAATGGTTAATATGAAGTCATGGGGTAGGGGCACTAATCTGATAGGACTGGTGCCTTTATAAGAAGAGAAGGTGACAAGGCACTATATCTTGCTCTCTATCCCTCCCTCTACCACCTCCATCTCTATCTGATCTCTATCTATCATCTCCGCACCATATAGACACAATAAGAAGGTAGCCATCTGCAAGCCAAAAAAAAGAAATTTCATTCAGAATCTAATCAGCTGGCACTCTGAACTTTCCAGCCCCAGAACTGAGAGAAAAAAATGTCTACTGTTGAAACCCTCCAGTATATAGTATTCTGTTACTGAAGTCTGAGCACACTAAGACATCACCCTATGAGTCTCATTTCAACACCTCACTTGACACAGTCTCTGTGTTCTCAGCTCTTACCCCACTTTTCCCATCATAAATGTTGTCTTTGTGTTGTTTACTAAAGACCTTCCTTTTCTCTCCATTTATTAGTTACTTATTTTTGTTTCATTCTTTGTGCAACTTATAACATCTGATCCATCCCTTAGGCCATAATATTGTTGACATTATTGTCCTTCTTATTGTTTAAAATCAGCCACTGAGTAAGATTCCAGCCCCCAAAATATTGAACCATTATGCAACTCCACTTCTGTACCTGGACTACTGAAGTCACCTGAAGGTTAACACCAAAGTTCCTTATCACAAGTGGAACTTCAACACTCCACTGCCATCCTTCCATTTGACTCCAGTCACTGGCATCCTTTACCCTGCACTATAATCTACAAAGTGACTCACTCTCTTCAAGTCACCAACCCCACCAAATATTCTTCTCACTCAGCCTCTACGCCCATAAAATCATACTTACCTTCTCCCAATAAAGATATTCTTATTATGCTATCACTTTTATTAGATCTCAATTAATGAATTTCTTATTCTCCTAACCAAAGGTAATCATGTTACACTCATGATTATATATAATTCTCTTTTGCTTCCCCAAGGATTTTGCTGTTCTTTCTCATTTCTGTATCTTCAACTTTCCACTTCCTACCAGTTCTTTCCCCTTGGTTTCTGAACATGCTCAATGATGTCCATATTTTAAAAGACATATGTAGTCTTCCCTTGACTTTCACTTAGCTATGGACCCATGTTTGTATTCATTTACCCATGACATGAGAGCATAGCCCATCTTCACTATCTCTAATTCCTCTACTCCCATACTTACCTCACAGCAAATCAACTTCAGAACCCTACTCTTTTTCTTCCTCCTTTCTCTCTTCCTGGACATTTATTGGGATCATGTCCTCAGCTCTCTTCTATTCTCACTACATAGTTTCCAACACTAATTTCCTATTGGAATTACCTTGGAAATTCATTTTTAATTATTAATATCTGATCTTCCTTCTCAGAGATTTTATTTCAATTGCCCTGAAGTGGTCTCAGACATCAATATTAAAATAAAATAAAATAAAATAAAATAAAATAAAATAAAATAAATTTATTACTGTTGACTCTAAAGCACAATCATGATGAAGAACCACTACTCTGAAGAATTGATCTGAATAATTCTATTTGTGTCCATAATTATGATTATTAAACAAAGAGAACATAAGTGGACAAAACATGGTACAAAAAAGGGTTTTAAAGTTAATTTATTTAGTAAATTCTATTTTCAATGTTTAAGGACATTTCAATATTTAAGGACAATATTTAAGGACATACCATTCCAGAGACATCATTTAAAAGTATAAAAATTAATATAAGTACAATAGCTTAGAAAAGTAACACCCCATATTTTAAAGGAAATTGTTCAAAGATTCCAATGTTGTGTTTATCATATTGCTATAATTTCTGAGCTCTCCTTTTTTCATGTAATAGAACAAAGACAACCCACAATCTGTTTCCTACTGAATAAATTCCCCTCTTCATTTTTAAAGAGTGAAGCTCATGGTCAGCACCATGAAGCTCATCCCCTTGGGTGAGCTCATTTTATGTTGGTTGGCTCCTGCCCTTCATTATCATTCATTTTTGTTCTCTCCACTTCAAGGTGTTTTCTTTCCCTAAAGTCTCATATCTGAGTTCACATAATAAAATTATTCACTCATTAAAAAAAGGAAAAAAGAAAAAGCTTTCTTGGAACAAAGCTGTGGTACAACAGGTTAAATTTTCACTTGGGATGCCCATATCCCGTAGTCACCTGCTATGTGCCTGGGAGGTAGCACATTATGGCTCAAGTACTGAATATCTATCATCTATCTATGGGAGACCTGGAAGAGGTTCCTGGCTCCTGCATCTGTCCTGGCACAGCACAAACTATCATAAGCATTTGAGTAGTGAACCAGCAAATGGAAGATTTCTGTTTTCCTCTCCCTCTCTCTGCCTTCAAATAAATGAAAATGAGTAAATAAACATTAGAAAACAACTTTCTGACCCCCAATTTGTGATTTGCTATTTGATCTCATAGGAACAAAATGGCTCCTATACCAGTACCATAGCCTAATGTGCAATAGGTAAAGAAGAGGAGCTCCAAGTGGCACTACCCACTGTATATTCTATCAGTTACTGTAGGCCAGGTAATAAATTTCTTCTAAAATATTTCCTCGTAAAGATTTTTACTTGTCAACCATTAAGACAAGGGCTGTTAAGGAAAAATATTTTTGTTTGTTGTTGCTTTCTTTTCTTTTTTCTTCATATTATTTATTGACTCTTGGTGTAGGGTTAATCTTACGAGTATAAAGTTAACTAAAAACAGATCTTCATAAAAAATATAAATGGGAATGGTAGAGGAAGGAGAAAGTAGGGTGGGAGTATGGGCAGGAGGGAGGTAGGGTGGGAAGAATCACTATGTTCCTAAATTTGTATATATGAAATGTATGAAATTTGTATTCCTTAAATAACATTTTTTAAAAAGATTTTTACTTTTTCACTAAATATGCTGTTTAATAGTTTTTAGCTGCATTCAACCCACACTTTTCAAAAAGTATATGCTGAACAGTGTGTATGATGGGTTTTCAAATCTGTAGTTCTATTTCAAGGTCTTCATAATAGTTCCAGACTATTCTATCTTAGGTCTGTTGAAAAACTACCTGAATACTCCATAGACAGTTCACTCCTAAGGTTTCCAAAAATACATCAATCATCTCATCATTTTGTTCCAAGAAGCTCTCCATTTTGGTGATTATCACAACCAGTTAGACTATATTCAGGCTTCAGGGAGTTTAACACCCTTCGATGCCATTATTCTCCACTGGCACTCTGATCTCTTTGATCTCCTTCTCATATTACTTGAAGGAGGTGAGAGCTGGGGAGAGAAAACTAAAAGCACATTTCATTATTTTTAATTGTTGCTGTTATTATCATTATTACTAGTTTTGAAACAGGCACCTTCATGTTGGCTCTTTAGCATTCTAATGTCATTCTGCTGAAACAAATATTAAATCAAAACTCCTAACCATAGCCACTTGATTCACAGGATCTGTCCCCTGTGTCTCTAAGAGCATCTTTTACCTTTCTCCCCCTCACTCACCACCCTGCAGCCAATTGACCCCGTTGCTATTTCTTAAACATTCCAAGCTTGTTCCTGATTCTGAGCCTTTGCCTTTGTATGCCTTCTCCACAGAATGCTCTACCCAGTCATCACAAGGTTGGTTTCTTCTTGTTCTTCCATCTCCAACTCAAAGGCATCACCTCAGGGAGTCCTTCTGTGTCATCAATCCAAATATGGCCCACCCCCATCATTTTGATTAAGTTTGTTTATAACATATATCAATCCACTTTCTAAATTTATTGGGTTCATTAACTTTCTTGAATTTTGTCTGTCATCTGTCACTAAAATGTAAACAATCTGTGATGAAAGGCCTGTCTGCCTCCAGGAGATAGAACAGAGCTGGTACAGAAAAAATGCTCAATCACTTTTTAAAAATTAACTAATAAGTGGGACCATCACTGTGGTGTAGTGGATAAAGCTGCATCCTGCAGTGCTGGCATCCCATATGGTCACTGGTTTGAGTCCCCACAGCTCCTCCTCTGATTCACCTCTCTGCGGTGGCCTGGGAAAGCAGTGAAGATGGCCCACATCCTTGGGCCCCTGCTCCTTCATGGGAGATCCAGAGGAGGCTCCTGGCTCCTGGCTCCTGGCTTTGGATCAGTGCAGCTCTGGTCGTTGCAGTCAACTGGGGAGCGAGCCAGCAGATGGAGGACCTCTTTCTCTCTCTGCTTCTGCCTCTGCCTCTCTGTAACCCTGCCTTTCAAATAAAAAATAAATAAAGCTTAAAAATTTTAACTAACAAGTGCCAGACTGTCCACTGGACATGGGAAGACACATCCAAAGCACTTTTTGGAAAGCAGAGGGAACAGAACATCAACAAAATATCAGGTTTGAGAACACAACAGCATTCCAGAATCGCCAAATGGATGATTGGGTCACAAGTAGGGTTAGCAGGAGACAGTGAGTCGGCTGCAGGAGGTCATAGGACTAAGAAAAACAAAATTGTCAGTCATTATTTTGAAATTGTGGTCTAACGCTGAGTCCTGAGGTTCAGAACCGCTGCCTCAGGAATCACATATGTGTCAAGCATTTGTCACCTAATTGCATCATGCCTGGTGTTGTAATTTGACTTTTGAATGTACATATGTGTTATGGTGCAAAGTTCACTGACTACAGGATCAGAAGACCCAGATCACAAGTCATTAATTGTTTCTGCAACCTTGGGAAAGGATCACACATGCCTAACTCCACTATGTAATCTGTTCTTTGCCCACCAAACCAACCAGGACACAAAATCATGCATCACTCCCGTGGGCTAGGATTTTAAAACGCCACTATTCCAGTTTAGTAATTTGAACTCACTGCTCTTGGCTTTTAGCCCACACTCAGTTCTGCCCATTATGTCCCTTATTATGTGTTCATAATCTCTGTTTCCGTCCCCCCTGCCCAGGGTCAACTCTTAAAGAAGGTGCTCTTCATATTTCCCTACTATCCTCCAAGCCCTCATCCTATCTACTGCCAACCCTGGTGTTATATCTATGGTAAGGAATTAAGTGTTCGCTAATTTTTTTTCAAATTTTCTTAAAAATAAACTGATAATATGTATGTAGCAAATACTTTAAAAAGAAAAACATTCTTTGATCTAATTATTTCTTTAGAACTCTAATCTTAATCATTTACCCTAGGTGCAAACAAGGATATACAAGTATACCCAAAGATGTTAATTTGGCGTTGTCTTAGTTGTAAAACAAAACATAGCAAAAAACAAAATGTAACAAAATAAATCATTAAGAGGAAAAGATCAAGTAATTCATGGAATATTCAATGATGTAAACATAAAAGGTATCAATAAATGGTATGATACATGATAAAAGGCCATTGACCATTCTTAAAAAAATTTTAATGAACAGGAAAGAAAATAAATTATAATGTGAAGAAGCCAGCTATGAAAAAATGATTCATTGTGACCCCAGTTGCACAATATTATAAACACATACAAAAATACGTAATATATTCAAAAAAGACCGTGAAAATGTGATGAAATGTTAATCATAGGTATTCTTGGAGTAATATTAAGCAAAATTCTTAGAGAGAGATTATTTTCCTTCTAAATCCTTTTGTATATCTTCAATTTTGTATAACGTATATACAGCACTATGTAATAATCATAGAAAATATTATAAAACTTTGTTAATAGGTGAATTCATTCTTTGAAAATAACTTTTACTGAACTGTTAATTAAATATGAATTAGGAATAATAATACTATTTTACTTTTTCGTATTCTTACATATTAAGCTTAATATAAACACTATTATTCCAATTGTTAATATTGGTTTCCCCCATTGGATTGGTAAAATTTTGAGGAAAAATGACAATGCCTAGTGTTTCTTTTAGGTTATTGACTTAACAACACTCAAAATAATACTGGTGGTTAACAAGTAGTTGTTAATCAGTTCTGTTTTACTGAGATTAAACACCTAATTTATTTCCTAACTCTCTGAAATTCACAGTTATGCAAAAAGCACTTACCCATACACATAGACATTATATGGGAAGAGAAAAAGAGCTTGATTAATTTTTTCAGAGAATATTCAAAGTCAGATAATTTATATCTGTTTACTGGGAACTGCTCTGTGAGACAGGAAGTATTAGAACTGATTTACAGTTTGAGGAAGCTAAGATCTGGAGAAGCAAATTTGCTGAAATCATAGAAGTAGATTATTCACAATATTATCTACCATTTCCAATAGCTCCCTCCTTACATAACGGTTATACAGTCCTGACCCATTGACTCGGGCTAGACTATGGACATTATTTAGACCAGCAGAAACATTACATTGCCTCCTCTTTTCTCCGTCTCCCATGAGGTCAGCAATATCATCAACAACAAGAGATGATTGATTCTTCACCTTGGGCTCTGAAATAAAGAGGCTATGAGACAGAGCCATAGCCAACCTACTAAGATATATAAATATAAATGAGAAATAAACCTTTGTTAACAATAACTGAGACCTGGCAGCTGAAAATCCCAACCTCACCTATGCTGATAAAGGGTAGCTAGTAACTGGTGAGGTCAAACTCAAATTCAGGTCTGTTTGACTCCAATATCCATCACACTATCTTTTCCTAAGTTTCTATTGTGAAAAATTTATGTTTATTGTGATAAAGAATGTAGAACAAAAGAATAGCTTTTATGGGCTAAATTTCTACTAAATGTAGAATTGAAATTAATACTGCTCTGTTTTACTCTGACTCCTATATCTTCCACTATTCAATAATTATCTTTAATGTAGAAATTGCCACTCATGCCTTCACACTGATAATAAGATAAACTTTCATGTGCTGGGTTGGGTTTTAATATTTGCTATTCAGACAGAAAATCCACATTTGAGTTATTCCCCTGCCCTTGTACCTTAGCGAGGTTAATTGAGCTCATGGGTGCAATTCACCTCTTATTTGAAACCCATCCCTGTGATAGTGAAATAAGCATTTTTATGGCTTCTACTTTTATCTTGGCAATGCAGGGCCCTCTGTGGACGGGAACCTCTCAGTCTGAGCATTCCAGATTGCTCAGAGAATACCATAAAGCCTTTCCAAAATAAAGGCTCCCTCTGTGGATCTCCTTCTGCTGAGCGTAGCCATTTGCTGCCATAGAGATTCAATTTTTGATAGGTATTGTTGAGTGAGTTCTTTTATGGAATTTTTAAAAATCCTAGCTATCTTACTCTACTATTATAAAATCTAGAAACTGAAACTTGATTTCTAACTGCTTAAACACTATAGTAATAAAATTGATAGACAAGTCTAGTCAAGCATTAATCTTTGATTTTGGGGCCTGAGAAAATATACATCTCTACTAACACATGCATATCACCTTTTTCATACAATTCAAAGCCACCAGACTCACTGGTCTTGAGGACAATTAAAATTACAATAATTTTTATACCCATGGGCTAGTGGAACAGCAGGTTAATAAGCTGTCCCTTGCTACACCAGAATCCCATAGCAGTGTGCCAGTTCAAGTCCCAACTACTCCGCTTCAGATCCAGTTTCCTGCTGATGCACCTGGGAAGCAGAAGAAGATGGCCCAAGTACTTGATCTTCTGTCACCCATGTGGAAGATGGGATAGAGTTCCTATCTGGGCTAGCCCAGATCTGACTATTGTGGGCATATGGGGAATGAATGGGCAGAAGGAAGATTCTCTCTCCCTCTCTCTCTCTTTCTCTCTCTCTCTCTGTCACTCTGTCTTTCAAATCAGTAAATCAACAAATCAATCTTTGAAAGAAATATTTTATATCCAATGTCTCTTACTCATACTCTTGTTCTTTTTATATGGAAATTTACCTTTCTTGAAAATAAAATTTCTGGCTCCAATAAGTTCTTGAGGAGTACATACAACAATGGCCCCACATGCATTTTGAAATTAATGCTAATCTGTGCATAGTATAAAATGTCCCAAGCTTATCCTGGACAGCTACCATGCACATGAGCATCCCGCATATCTACCACTACTTTCCGTGCTAAAAGTGCTATGTCCTGAGGTATTGAAATTTATGCTCCTCAAGATACTAAAGCAGAGCTCTGTTCACATTCTGTCTGGATAAGCCATGGATTTGAATTGAGATGCCACCATCAACTACCTTTATTTATATCTACCCACTCTTCCAAGAAATCATGTCCAAACTGCCTACTCCTCAACCAAAGCACAGAAGATAAAATACTGATGAAAGTCATGCATCTTATTACTTCTTCAAGTTGTCATCACTGAGTACTCACCACACGTTTCTCTTATAATCTATTCACTTAAAATGTTTTATGGAATTTTAAAAATTTTATGCTCTGATACTTTACTGAGGTATAATTTATACACAATAAAATTTAAAACAAGACACTTTTTTTTTGCAGCTAGGGGAATTTGATATACAATTTACTCTAACATAGCCTGGTCATAATGTAGAATAACATCACCAATTCCAGAAAGTTTTGTCACAGTCAATAATACCTGCCCACCTCTGCAGGTAGCAACTACTCAGAATTCCATCACCAAGGATGAGTTTGACCTGCTTTTGAATTTTCTGTAAATACAATAAGACCTCTACTTTTTGTGTTAGGATTCTTTTGCTCAACAATGTCCTCCATGTATTAGGAATTTATTCTTTTTTACTATTGAGTAATATACAGTCATGCATCACTTAACTCCATGAATGAGTTCTGAAACTGTTGTTAACGAGTTCATCACTATGTGACCATCGTGTAATAAATGTGCATAAACTAAAATGGTTTCAATGTCTTTAGGCAGTATGTGCCCATGGGACCACCACGGTATATTTGGCCCCTTATTATTTAAAATATTGTTATATGAGTTTCTGTATGTATGTGTGAGTGTGTGTGGGTGTGTGTATCATTTTTATACATCAGGAATATTATGAATGAATACACTATGATTATTCTGATAAAAGTCTTTTCATGAATGTATATTCAAAAGTAGATGATTAGTCATAGGATAAATGGATTTTATTAGAAACTGTCAAAAAGTCTTACAAAGAAGCATTCCATTTTCTATTTCCAACAGCAACAGACAACAGTTCCAATTGCTTCTCCTACATGAGGGTGTGTAGTGGTATTTCATTATCTTCCTAAGTTTCTGAAAGTCTGTAAACCAATCTCATTTGGTCTATAGCAAATGTTGCATAATTCCTGTATTCAGGTTGAACAGTGATGATTCTTATGCATATAGTCATCTGAACATTGGAATCTCAGGATAGATTTTTCTTTCAGAAATCAAGACAAAAAATTACAGTATAAACCTGGAATCTGGGGTGGACATTTTGTGTAGCTGTTAGGAAGACCGTTAAGACACTCACATCCCACATTATGGAGCCTGAGCTTAAATAATGACCCTGCTTCCAATTCTAGCTTCCTCCTAGTGCACATACCTAAAAACAAAGGAGATATCTCAAGTGATTGAGTCCCTGACACCCAAGTAGGGGACCTGGATTGAGTTCCTGACTCCTGACTCCTGGCTTCACTTCAGCCTGGCACAGTCCCAGTTATTGTGAGCATTTGGGCAGTGAACCAATGCATAGGTCTCTCTCTCTCTTTCTCTCTCTCTCTCTCATGAGTAAAATAAATAAAACTTCAAAAGACAACATGTAAAATCTTTCATCAAAATGGAATTTCTCTATGTTGGTTGCTACCATTAAACATACTAGAAGGGAAAGTTATGAATTTTAGCTTGAGGTTTTTATTACCTGATTGCTCATTATCAGAATATCTCATCCCTGAGGGTACTTTGTGATCTGGTATATCGATTGACCCTCCTCTTGGGGCCTTTGTATGTTAGGAAAATAATGCTCGATGTAGGAGGTTAAATTTCATTTATAATGTTAGTGGTGCAGGGGTTCAATATTTTAAGTAAAATCCTTTTACACACTACCTCTTTCTCTCTTTTCTTAAACAAAGTTTTAAGATCAGAACCTTTCTCTTAGGGAAAAATACTTCAGGGCTTGATTTTTGTACAAATTTTAACTGTAAATATGATTTATATTGTATGTACTCATGAGAATTAAAATCAAAGCTGCTAGTTCTTTTTATTTTGATGATCCTGTTAAAGGCATTTGTCTGGTGTTTTCAACTAGATCTTTGTCATTTTAATTGTTGGTGAAATAATTGATTATTAGGTATATTGTAAAACCAGTAGACCTTGGCTATATGATAAAACAACAATATATTGGTATTCTGAATTAATATTTCAAATGCACCTTATTAACAAAAATGTCAGTGGATCCAGAGTATAATTTATAGTTCTACGTGTCAAGCCTAACTGTGAATTCTGTTCTATATCTTTAGTAAATTTATGATAATGTTCTCAAACTGTCGACAAAACACATGTACTTTTATGAACTATGAATTTTCTAATTAGATTTTACATGCTGTAAACATGATTTTACATAAATGATACTTTGTTTAAACTATCAAATGTCAGTATTTTACTACAATTTTATTATAAAATGTACATTAACACTAAATGAACTTTGATTTAAAAAATCAAATTAGCTTTAGTTGTATATTATTTTTTACAAATAAAGATAGACTTGTATAAAGGCTAAAAAGGTAAAAAAAGTGTTATCATCTTGCCTGGAACTCCATCATTGGCAATGGGTGCTGAGCAAAAATAGCAGCCAGGATAATGAGGTTTCCCCAGAGGAGATATGATACTCCCAGTTTTTCCTGAACTGAAACTGCTCCAGATTAGCATTAGAATTACAGCTAAAGAGACCTTGCACCTGGAGATGTAATCACTGGCACTCCCACTGCCCCTCAACACACCTCAAATATGCACTGGTGTTGACTAATGAGCACATGGCTGCCATGAGCTATTTACTTCTGGCTTAGACAACACTGCATATTTTATAACCAACTCAACTGAGGCCAAAACCAACAGTTACAAGGTGGTGGGATGTAAGGAGATAATAATTTCTTGAGAATTTGTTTTGTAATTAGTTATGCAGAAACCATCTTGGGAATCTTTATATACCAGGGAAGTACATCCCAGGTTTTATTTTGCCCTGCTGTTTTTATATTAGCTGACTTTAAGATTAATTAATAATTTTAACCAATATTTACCCTGTATTATTCCTTTATAATCATAGCATATTTTAATTAATTATCTGCAAGAAGAAGATTAGGTACATATAAGGTTAGATCACTTCAACTAGTGGACAAAAAAAACCATCATCTCAAGTTTTTCATTAAAGTGATTTTCATGTTTATATACATGTGTTTATAAATGTGTGTATATTTTTATATTTATGTATACATGCCCAATTGCATGCCTCATAATTAAATGCATTTTCAAATGTTTTAAATGTATTTTTTTGAAAGGCACCGAGTCACATAAAGAGCCTGAGAGATTGTAGAGACAAACAAGGAAATCTCCTAACCATTGGTTCATTCCCCAAAAGCCCACAGTGGCTAGGGATGGGCCAGGCCAAAGCCAGGGACTGGAAACCCAACCCAGGTCTCCAATATCAGTGACGAAGACTCAGCTACTTTATCCATGTACTGCTGCCCTTAATGTGTGCATTAGCAAGAAGTTGGAATTAGAAGCAGAGGCAGGGGGCTGGTGCTGTGGCCTGCAGTACCAGCTCCCCTATGGTTCAAGGCCCTGCTGCTCCTCTTCTGATCCAGCTCTCTGCTATGGCCTGGGAAGGCAGAAGATAGCCCAAGTCCTTGGGCCCCTGCACCCATGTGGGAGACCCGGAAGAAGCTCCTGGGTCCAGACTCGGGTTGGCCCAGCTCCAGCCATTGCAGCCATTGGCAAGTAAACCAGCAGAGGAAGACCTTTCTGTCTTTCTCTCTGTGTGTGTCTGTGGCTCTACCTCTCAAATAAGTAAATGCAGCATTCCATTAAAAAGAAAAAAAGAAGCAGAGGCAGGACTTGAACCTAGGCTCTCCCATATGGAATGTGGGCATCTCTACTGGCAGCTGAACCATTAAGTCAAGCATAATTAAATAACTCCTAAGCCTCATAATTAAATCAAGAGTTTTAAATCTGGAAAGTGCCACCAATCAGGCTGAACCATGCTTCTGCTGCACAAGTTGAAATGAATTAAGTATATCCATTCTCCTCTTTGCAATCTTCAACTCTAAAAAGAACTTTTGATATAAATTGGGAGATGGCTGAGAACCAGATTTTGTAACATCTTACAATCAACAAGCTCTTCCTGAGGAATCTGATTAGTATCCGGAGATTCTGCTACTACTATTACTGTTGCTTTTCTTCTTCCTTTTGTCACTGGGTTTCCGGCTCTTCTAGTTATCACAACCTAACTATGGCAATTTGGTAAATTTACTTCAAAGCATATCTTACAACATTCCCTAAGAAAACACTCAATGGCCATGAGTCATTGGTCCACCTCCTCAGAGCTATGTGGGCTTCTACAACATCAGTTTCTTCCTCTGGAAAACAAATTCATGACTCCTTTTGGGATAGCTTTGAAATGATTAAAATGGTGGATAAACCGGTGCAGCTGCTTATCATATGCATCTTTATTAATGTTAAAAATGGGAAAATATTATTTATTATTCTTGAAAAAACAAAGTGGGCATTCAACCTAGCAGTCATGCTCCAGTAGGATGCCTACGACCCATGCTGCAGGACCTGAGTTCAATACCCGGCTGCCATTGAAGTCAGTGGTTTAAGATTTCTGCATCCCATATCAGAGGGCCTGGGTTAGATAATCGGACTCCAGCTCTAGCTCACGGCTCTAGCTTCCTGCTAATGCAGGCTCTGGGAGGATGGTTCAAGTAATTGGCTTCACCCACTGAGGTGACCTGGATTGAATTCGGGGCTCCTGTCTTTAACCCCCAAGCCATTGCAAGCATTTGGGGTATGAATCAATCAATCTATCTCTCAAAAAAATAAATAAAATAAATTACATGCACATTTCTAAAAAGAAAAATCGAAGTAAGTGCCTAGTTCAGGGTATTGCTAAAAATCTACATCTGTATGTATGAACAAGATGTGTGATACTTCTCTGAAAGTGTTTTCTATTTTATCTTAGGAGGACAACCAAGATAAATCATGTCCCAGTGTGACTATGGTGCCAAAAGTTGATACTAATGCTAAGGACAGAAGTAAAGAAAAGAAAGGGCAAGAAAAAACTGAGAAAAGGAATAATAGAGGCAATAACACAGACAAACACAGTTGTGCTCTTAAAATTTAGCAATGAGGCTATCAGAGTATATGATAATCAACTCCATTAAAGTACACATTAAAAGTGACATTTAAAGATTCAGAAATCAATGAACTTTTCAGGTATACCCAATGTTTGCAGAATGTATCCTCAATGGCCATGCAGTTCCTTATGCAAAGGGATCACACTGAATCTGTGGCCCAAGAGTAGCTGTTCTCCTCTATGCCTCAGAGTGATTACCCACATCACTATAGTTGTTTATCATGTGTATTCCAGCCATCATGTATGAGGCTCATTTTGGGCTGTATGCTGTAGTTCAGTACACCTTCCAATCACGCTGGAGGCATCTTTTTCTCATTCAGCAGCTCAGTGTGCTTACACGGTGATGAGGGAGAATCCATCCCTGATCTTCAGGACCTATTACTGCTGGTCATGGAATGACCCACCAAAGTGAATTTGGCGGATTTTTTCCTCTGTAGATGTAGACACACCTCCATCTGATAAAGTCTGGTTCACAAAATTGCTAAGTAGTACTCCTGCAAAAATAGCACAGGAAGAATATCTTTAAAGGCTTACAGATTTGCCTAGACAACATAATGAAAAGTATCAAACATTAGTCTTGTTTACAAAGAAGGAACGGCTTCATTTATTTTCTTTTTTTAATACATGTATGGTGTTACCCATACATATCTTTTTCAGTCTACTTGCTTGGCTTGATATCTAAATGTATCCAGAATAACTTAAGAAAAAAACATAAATCTTGGGCCAGTGTTATGCAAAACATGTTAAACCACTGCTTGCATTGTCAGAAACCCATATCAGAGAACTGGTGTGAGTCTTGGCTACTCTGTGATCACACTCTCTGCTAATGCACCTGCGAAGGCAGCAGAAGATGGCCCAAGTAGAACCCAAAGGGAGTTATGAAGTTGAACATCTATTTGAAAGTCAGGTGAAAGCATAGATTAGAAGCAAACAGACCTCAGTTATCCATGTTAATAAACTGCAAGATTAGTTTGCTTAATCCAAAAACTTAAGTAGACAACCATTCAATTTCTAATTCATTCATAATAAATATTGCTTTCAGTTAACATCTTCACCTATTCTCCTTCCTAATTCTCCATCTGATCTTTGTTTCCTAAGACTCTGGCATGTATCCTGCAGACATGAAGGAGTTAGATCACACCTCTTCAACTACTCTATTTCATTACCCAACTCGCCCCCAAGCAATGCACTAACCAGAAAGACAACATGTTTCATGAGTGAGTATCTGTGGTTGGAAAAACTGGATCAACGAGATTCTGCTCTGTTAAGATCCAGATTTCTGAGTTTCTGTCCACAGTGAAGTTCTACAGGGTCAGATTGTACAAGGATCAGAGAAGAAGTGAAGTAGCGAGTTAGCTTCTAACTCCTTCCTCTGTGCCTTCCTTTATCCAGATTCTTTAAACATGTATAAGACTCTCCCCATAAATCTCTTTTGATCTGACTCTCTTCTGGCCTGTCATTCAAATTTCCTATTCCATTCTCCAAAGAACTCAATAGTGCAGACTGTATTCTCATTTGCATCAGAACTCATGGGAAATTAATACCTTCATTACTCAGCTAAAATTTCTCTTAGTTTCCCTTCTAAGGTCACAAGCAAATGCCAAGTGTCTACTTCTATAAGTATGGTTCAGTCTTTACCTGTGGGAAGCAACATGATTTCTGTGCTGTTGATCACCTCCTTCTTATTAAACTCCACAGACTTGGTCTCTAAGCCACCACATCTTCCTGGCTTTCCTCATATTTTCCTGTTTTTTCTGCATAACTATTCAATACTAGGCTCTCACAAGCTTTGCCTCTCCCCTCTGAATCTATGTTCTCTCTTTGTGGTTTCATCTACATCTGTCATTCTAGGAGCTTATACTTGCTCACGTCTCCCAAGTTCAAATCCTTGATCCTGGCTTCCCTCTGGAGATTCTGATTCATCTGATGAACTTCAGGCTGAATAACGGTACCAGAATAAACAATGAAACTTCAAATTTGACCTCTTCACATCTTAAATCATCAATTCCAACCTCAAATTTGTTCCTATTCCTACATTCTCTAGTTTATGATACTAGCATTCAAATAAATATCCAGACTATAGTCAGTGTAGTCAATGAAATCACAGTCTTGATTTTACTTCTAAGCACTTTTAAGATCTACTTTTATTATCTCCACTACTACAATCAGAACCAAGGCTCTTCTTGCTCAGATAGTGCAGCAACCTCCTTAGTAGTCTCCTTTGCATTCAGCTCATTGTCCACTAGCCCAGAAATTCATATCTGAAATCCATAGTAGTTCTATATCTCCTCAGATGAAGCTCCTTGATGTAGAACGCTGTGCCTTGCTCACCGCTATGCCCTCATTTCTTGCCACTCACTCTCACAGCTTTAATATTTCACCACTCAAGCTCACATTTTATATTTCAGAAAAACTTGAAATGTCTATAGTTTCCTATATGGTGCTGGGTTACTTGCCTTCATCCTTTGCTCATGCTTATCTCTTACTATCTACCTCTTATCTCTGTTAACACCTCTTTCCACTTATCTAACTCCTACTCACTCATTGAGAATGAGCTACATATAATATGGTAAAAGATTTTTTGGTATGCAACACCTCTTACCCCCCAGGCTGAGTTGAATATCTCCCTCTATGATCTCTCAATACTTTGCATATCTCTCTCCTGCACTCATCCTCAGTCTTTATCATAATGCTCTCACGAATATTTGTTGAATGAATGAGTGTGGAATAACAGGTTGGCTTCCTGCTGACGGAGCTTTCATAACTCTAGCAGTCTAAGGTATGATGTCATTTCTTCCCACTGAGCCGTGAATGTGACAAATGATTTTATCACATACCCTACTGAGTTGCCTTTTAACAGATCAGCTTCATGATTTTGTTTGAAGTGTTATGCACATCTAGATCTAAATACGGCCACCAAATTATATTTCAAAATCAGTAATGTTGTAGAAAATCATGACAAATTTCTACCAATACAGGATGCAATCAAAGTCCGCCTATCATTTTCATGTCATTCAATTCCAAATTTGTCATTGGAAATGCCCTCAAGTCTAAGTTTTATCTATATGTCTTGACTCTATCTGATCTCTGATAGAAGGTTGGCAAGTGGTATAAATGGGGATAAAGTTATGTACCAAAGAGAAAAGGAGGAAAATCTAAAAGAATCAGAACTGTCCTTTCAATAATCAAAAGATCACATGGTGCATTTTTACACTATTTTGACATTTTAAACTCTGGGACAAAAAAAAAAAAAAAAAAACCAGAACAATGCTTCCTGTAACTCAGAAGTCAGCACTTGGGATTTGTCTCACAGGAAGCATCTGGGATGCTGCAGATCTGTGGTGATGAACATTACAATGGGCATGTTTCACAGGGAGTGATTAAGTGTGCGGATGTTGGAAATTTCAGGGAATAGGAGGTGAATTCTTTTTAAGACAGGGTACAAAGAAACATAGACAACGGAAGAACTATAGGAAGAGATAAAAACAAAATAAGCCAAATAACTAATATTGTTGTATAACATTGACAGGGGAAATAAAGAGGTTTAGGTTCTAACTTAAAAATCACAGAAGAAATATAATAGTGTCCATGGATGACCAGATTCTTTGCTTGGAATATTGTAGGGAATGTGGGGAAAGAGTGATCCTTTTCATCAGAAGGTTTTCCAGCTTCCTATACAAGGAAGTTTATTGAATTTCTTACCTGAATATTTTTTTAATTATATATAATGTTAAATTTCACTAATTTTCATGTAAGTTAAAAATAAATACTGTTACAACAGAATGTCTTAAATATTTGATTCTTGCTAACATATAACTCACTGAATTGTTCTACTTATACCTATTTATTTTCTAATCCACAATAATGAAACTTGGAGATTTATGTTCAACACATACCCACTTGATATCTTCCACTTAGAACACCTTCATGAAACCCAGCCTCCACATTCTCCAAACTCACTTTCCTTCAGCTGCCAGAAGGATTCAACCTTGCTCTTTATTTCCCCATGCCTTTACTCCAAAAGCATTTGACTCTCAGTTCCACCACCAAGAACCACATTTGAAGATTCAAATTTCCACACTGGAGTAAAGTACATACAAATAGACAACTACACACAGAGAGTGAGTCCGCCCCCTTTGTAAAATAAAATAATAGAAAAAATGTGTATTTTTGTACATATATATATATATCCATGATTAACTTGCAATATATTTGGTTTGAGTTTGAAAAATTGCTTATATAGAGTTTGATTAAGATTTTTGCAGTAATAGAATACATAAGCATCTCTAATACAAAAAGTATATTTAGAATATTTAGACCATGTCTTCAAAATTTAGTATCACCAAATCTTATAATATACTGGAAGCCAAATCATCACATGAAACAATATATAATTATCAAATATCTTAGGCACAGCAGGAAAAAAATATAATATTGGTAAGTCATATTCATTGGTACATTGTGAGATTCTGAATTCACCTACTTATTAAGCAAAATCTGAGTTTTTTTTTCATTTCTAAACCATAAGCATGCCTGTAAATCTTACTTATCTCTAAACCTAATTCTAACATGAAATATTACTCTAGACTGCTCTCCATGGCCTATATTGAATGAAGAGTAAAAGAAGATAAGGCATCAGCATTTTATATTTTATTTACCTTAGGCCTTTCTTTGCTTTTTGGATTATTCATAGATAATTTGAATTAATTTTCCTGTGTAGCTTCCTACTATTCCAATGGGAAGGCATTCTGGTAACATTTCTCCATTGCAGTTGAAATAAAGGTGCTAGGAAAAACAAAATGCTCTCTGCCAGGAAAGTGTAGTGAAATAGAATCTGGAGGAATCTCCTAAGCAGTTTGTGAGGAAAACTACAATGTAGCCCTCATATTTTGCTTCTTTGATACCCTTTTTGGCACAGACAGAATTTGTTTTCTTGGTGCAATATGATATGGTATATGTATTAGATATTCATTTTTAAGTTACAAATTATCATATACACACACACAACTTACTACCTCACACAGTTTCTGGAAAGTTATCTTACATAAGCTTAGCCAATTATTTCTGGCTTGGGGTGGGGTGAGGGTCTCATGATGCTGCAATCAATCAAGGGAGAAAATTCTTCCCAGTTTTTCCATTGGAGAGGAATTTCCCAGGAAATAGTATTTCGTTGCTAATGCTAAGAATGTCCCTAGAAAATCAAGTCACTTGGTTCCCCTAAATCAATTGTTAGTTTGAGGGTTGCAACCTCTGAAGATTTGACTGGTCTTTCAGCCTACTTCCAAATTCACACACTGGCTGTTGGCAGGAGGCTTTAGTTCTTTGCCCTGTGTATCTGTCCAAGAACAAGCTCACAATATGGCTTCCCTCAGAGAAAAGAGTGATCCAAGAGAAAAAGAAAGAGATGTCAGGCTGCCTTTTGTCACCTAACCTCCAAGTCATGTATGGATACTTCTGTGTTAGCCTATTTGTTAGAGGGAAGATGCCCATTCAAGCCCAGCTTACACACAATGATAGATTATAGAAATGTATGAATATAAAGAGATGAGGATTGTTATGGGCGGATAGAGACTGATGACTATGGTATGGTATGGTTTCTAAAGGCATGTGTTGAAAACACACAAGGAGTTGTCCAGGTGAGGCACAAGCCTTTATTATAAAATACACAACATGACACCATTGAAGGATTGAAAGGCTTGAAGGACTGAAAACTCCTATCTGAATCTGTTTCAGAAGAATGACAGCAGAGTAGTCCCCCAAACATTTGACACTGTATCAAATTATTCCACCAGGAACTTACATAAGAGAAATAAAGCCTAAAAGAATTTTAAGGTTAACCTTAACATTTTGCAAAGAGCAAAATGAAGGCATCTTCATCTATTTGTATTGCCATAACAAAAACACCCTAGTAGACTAGATAATTTATAAGCAACGGAAATTTGTTGCAGAGCCAGTGCTGTGGCGCAGCAGGTTAATTCCCTGGCCTGAAGCAATGGCATCCCATCTGGGCACTGGTTTGAGACCTGGCTACTCCACTTCCAATCCAGCTCTCTGCTGTGGCCTGGGAAAGCAGTGGAAGATGGCCCAAGTCCTTGGGCCCCTGCACCTGCGTGGGTGACCCAGAGGAAGCTCCTGGTTCTTGGCTTCGAATGGGCTCAGCTCTGGTCATTGTGGCCAATTGGGGAGTGAACCACTGGATGGAAGACCTCTCTCTCCTCTCTCTCTCTCTGCCTCTCCTCTCTCTGTGTAACTCTGACTTTCAAATAAATAAATAAATAGATAGATATTTTTTAAAAATAGAAATTTGTTGCTCACAGGTCTGGAAAATGAGAAGTCAAAGATGATGGTGCCAGCAGATTTTGTGTCTGGCTTACTTTCTGCTTCATAAATGGCATTTTCTCACCACATCCTCACATGGTAGAAGGGTCAAATGAGCTCTCTTTGGCATTTTTTTAAGATTTACCTATTTATTTGAAAGATAAACTTACAGAAAGAGAGAAGGAAAGACAAAAAGATCTTCCACCCACTAGTTCAGTCACAATGACTGGGGCTGGGCCAGTCCAAAGCCAGGAGGCAGGAGCTCTCTCTGGGCTTCCCACATGGGTTCAAGGACCCATGGACTTGGGCCATCTTCTGCTGCTTTCCCAGGTACATTACAGCAGAATCAGAAGTGGCACATCCAAATCTTAAACTGGTGCCCCTAGAGAATGCCAGCACTGCAGGCTGCAGCTTAACCTGCTATGCTACAGCACCAGCCCTTTGATCTTGTTTTATATGCACATTAATTCATTCAAGAGGGCTGCACTCTCATGATCAAATCATTTTCCAATACCACTGCACTAGAGATTATGTTTCAATTCATGAATATTGGGGAGACACAAGCATTCAGATCATAGAAGTAGGATAAAGAGACCATTGCATTTTGTAGTTTCTTTGGAAATTCACAGATCAGATACTTGGTATAATGCAACGTGATGCATGGGCTCTTGAGTCAACCGTCTGGTTTCAAATCCCAGCTTTTCTATTTTCCAATGTATGATCCTGGTCAGGTCATAGCATAAAATGGCAATAGTAATGGCATCTACTTTCTGGAGTGCGTGAGATCAAAGAAGTTAATTCTGCAATGTGGCTAGAACATGCCTAGCATGCACTGTAACATGAGATCAGCCTCCATCAGCAGCCATCACCATTCTAGAGAGCAGTGTGCTTTACTTCTGTACTACTGTGTACTTTTAGTTCCTTATCTACTTTGCATGTCATTTCTTCTCTAATTTATTTTTGGCTTCTTTCCTCTTTCCATCCCTGTGTTTCCAGGATCTGTATCTCAAACTGCTTAGCTTTCCCACTCTCCCTTGGAAATATTATCTTCAAACACAACTTCAACCACCACTTGTAGGCCAAGGACCACCAAAAACTATTAACCTGTTTAGATTAAACTCCAGACTCTTAAGCAATAGTAGTACAACAGGTCTAAAAGTGAGATCATTACTTTGCTTAGCCATTTCTTTTCTTAAAAATGATTTTATTTTCTCCCTAGCTGTGAATGCCAGAATTCCTCCTAAGAGTCCTGACACCTAATCCTCTTAACCACACTCCACATTGAATCAGTCACATCATTTTATATATTAAAAAGTTTCCAATCTCTCTCTGTCCCTCTCTGCCTCCATCTTCTATTACCTCAGCAAGACATCCTTATCTGCAGAGGAGTCGACACAGTTTGGGCTTCAAACCCTAGGACCATTCATTATTGGTTATATGACCTCATAAAACTTTAACATCTCCACCAGGGAAAAACAATCTTTCCCCACCATCCCATGGGCCTTAGGAACCCCCTACTCAAAGTCCTCTATCAGAGTGCTGTTACTATTCAGCTGTCTGCTTTATACTGTGGGCTTCTTGAGGATATAGATTTGCCTCAATGATCCTGTATACTCAATAAATTTGTACCTGGCAGTGAGAGCCCAGAAAAATATTTAGGGAATGAATTCCACTGTTACAGGTGGACCTCAAGCTATTCCATCACTACTGTTAGACTCACCAGTGCTCCCTTGTTGACAACATCCTGAGCTCAATGACATAGGTATCTACCACAACACCCTCATTTACCACCAGTGATGACCTAATTGATGGCCTGCTCACCATTTTAAGTGACATTGCATTTTTTTCCAACCACATGCATGTTTGCATTAAGTGGAATGCAGTTCCCTCTTTTTTTAATTGACTAATCAAGTCTTTGATAATAAAACTTTAAGTTAACAATATTAATAAGAATCATATTTCAAAATAGAATTTTTCAAATATTGGAATTGGAGGGTAAAGCATATCGGTCATGTTAGGGCCACCCTTCCTGGTACAGTGGGTTAAACTGCTACTTGTGATGCAAGAATCCCATACAGGAGCATCTGCACATACCAAGTCCCAGCTGTTCCATTTCTGATCCAGCTCTCTGCTATTATACCTGGGAAAGCAGTGGAAGACCTGGATTGAGTCCCAAGCTCCTGGCTTCATGGCCCAGCCCTTGCTGTTGTGGTCATTTAGGTAGTGAACCAGTGGATATAATCTCTCTATCTCTCCTCACTCTGCCTTCAACTAAATAGTAAGTCTTTGATAAGAATATTGATTACATTTTGTTTTCCCTTAAAAAATTAAATAATACCTCATACAGTATGTTTTACTTCTGGCCTGACAGTTGAGGTAACGATCTGAATCAAATTTGAAAAGGGAACAATGATTTTTGCTTATGTAAGTTTTGAAGTACAATTGGGTTTCGTGCTGTAGAAAAAAAGTGTAAGTTGTTATCAGATATTCTTAGGTCTCAACTACAAACAAGAACTATGAAACCTTTGCAACACCATCAAAGCCGTTGCAGTTCAAGCCTCCAACATCATGAATAGGTAGGAATTTCCTGGCTGTCAGTAAGTAACCCCAACTGTCATGTATTGTTTCCATGTCCACAATGCTGCCAAGTCCTTCTAATCACTCAGTATACTTCATTCTGAAATATTTTGTGACTTTGACTACAGAATTAGTTTACATAAAAGAAAAATGATCTGTTAAATTCAGGATGTTTTTGTTTGTGATCTCAGAGCAATTGACATTTGACATCTCACTGTAAACAGTAAAGATATTTTTTGCAAAGGACAAGTTCCTTTATGTCCCAGATTTGGTAGTAGTGGAGAGTTACGACAATTTCATCTTCTCTTTACTTTGGATTTCATCTCATAATCATCTTGACATAGCAAATGACATTATCAGTCTCATATAAGTATTTTAAAGTATACAACCTATCAGTGCTCACGTTAATATACAAAATTAAAGCCAATGTGATGTTATAATTAGCCAGGATCACAAGGAACTAAAATAGAAATACCGTTGTTAAAGCACCTTATTCTAAGAAAGTAAATTTACTTGGTATTTGACTGTGGAGCTTAAGGAAGTTTCCTAATATTACTTTAACAAGAGGATGGCATCGGGCAGGATTTTGGTGCCCACTTGGGACACTCACATCTCACATTGGAATGCTGGAGTTCAAGTCTCATCTCTGCTTCCATTCCACCTTCCTGCTAAGGTAACACCCTAAGAGGCAGTAGTACATGATGGCTCAAGTACTTGGATGCATGCCACCCACATGTGACACTTGGATTCACTTCTGGGCTCCTGGCTTTGGCCTAGCCCAGCCCCAGGTGTAGCAAACATTTGAGGAGTAAGCTAGCAGATGAGAAATAGTTCTCTCTCTCTCTGTCTCCTCTCTCTGTCTCTCTCTCTCGCTCTCCCTCTTTCAAATAAATAAAAAATAATTTTAAATATTTTATTAAAGATTGTTTTTTCCTATGCAAAATATTGTATTACTACTTCTCACTATTTTGGTATCCCTTATTTCTAATTTTAGATTGATTTTTGTCCTTGTAAAATTGAAAGGAGACGTCATCCAAAGAGTTGCTGGAGCGAGGAGCTCTCAGGAACATTTCTTTGAGCTCACATTATGATTTTTAAAATGTTTACTTATTTGAAAGGCAGAGAGACAGAGACAGAGATCTCCCACATACCGGTTTACTCTCCAAATGCCTATAAGAGTTGTGGTTAGGTCGGCCCAAAGCCAGGAGCCAGGAATCAATTTAGATGAGTCACAGGGGAGCAAGGACCCAAGAACCTGAGCTATCGCCTGCTGCTACCCAGAGTGTTCAATAGCAGGAAGCTTGAATCAGAAGTGGAACTGGGACTCAGGACTCTGACAAGGGACACAGGTGTCCCAAAAAAAATCTTAATTGCTCCACCTCCATTATCTTTTAATGCCAGTTCTTACAAATTCTTTGAAATCCCCTCATATTTTTATAATCACCTAAAATACTTTATGCCAATATCTTGCCTAATAAAAAAACATTATGGGAAAGGAAACACTAAGAAAAAGGATGATTGCTTTAATGAAGCAAGTTTGACAATAATGATAATAGCACTCTGACTTTTCTTAGCTCATTGTTAAGCTTCACATAACTGGAGAAGATAGATTTTGTCATCCATCAGCACCAATTTCATAATCTCAGAAAATGAAACACCTGTCCGAGCTGTGGAGCCAGGATTCAAACCCTGATCGGAATGAATCCCCAAGTCGATAGCTCTTTCCACCAAAAAAACATTGCCTTCCAATAGTGCTGAAATGTTGAAGTGTTGTTTAAAGGGCATCCCCACCACCCACAGATAAAGGGAATTGCATTAAAACAAGCACTCCTCAGAGTTCCACACTGCATGTCCAATCATTGTGTACCCTGGCGTTCCAGCACAGCTGTCACCATCCATTTGTGTGGTGGCTGTTCCGCACTGGTACCATCATAGCCATTGAAATCACAGACACACTCACTCAGAGGAAAGCAAGAATGGATTTTCTTTTTCTTTCTGAGAAAGCTTTTCACACTAATCCACTTAATCCCAGGGCTGCTTTGCCATTGAAATCTGAAGCAGAGCATCTTTTATTGGGACTTTCCTACCTTTGAAAAAAATTTAAATTAGCCAATGAGATCTTTTTATTGCTCCTTTCTTAACTTAAAAAAAAAAGTGAGTATGTGGAAGGCAGTTTGGGGGGAAGGGCAGAAACAGATGGAATCTTTCAACAAAATGAGTATTATTTTACCTCTGAGAAAAACTATAACATATTCCATACAAGAAAAGATAAATATGAAAATTTGATCACTTAAAAACTAATTTATATTGTAAGTAGGATTTTAAATGTATGTCATCATACATTTATTCAAACCCATAGAATATAATACCATAGCAAGTGTGAATCCTAGTACACACTTCGGACATTGGTCAGAGGAATGTAGTGATATAGGTTCATCAGTTCTAACAAATGTACCAGTGGATGAGTGATGTTGACAGTGAGAAGGCTGTGCATGAGTGGAAGTAGGGAGTGGATGGAAACTCTGTACTTTCTTCTCAGTTTTGCAGTGAATCTTAACCCTAAAAGAGAGTCTGTTTTCTAAAAGGTAGGATTAGCATGATGGAAATAAATATAATTTCTTGATTTTACAAAAAAATTAAAAATTCTTTTCCCATTCCAATAATGAAAAGAAATAGAGTTAACCCTTGAAGTACATGATTTGAAATGCACAGGTCCTCTTACTACTGAAGGTGTTTTGGAGATGTGCAACAATTTGAAAAAATTCACAGATGATCAATGTGGACAACAAATATATATAAAAACTTTTTTAAAAGTTTGGTATGTTGGGGCTAGCACTGTTGGTGCAGTGGGTTAAAGCCCTGGCCTGCTGGGCTGACATCTCATGTGGGTGCCGGTTCAAGTCCTGGCTGCTCTACTTCTGATCCAGCTCTCTGCTATTGATTGGGAAGGCAGTGGAAGATGGCCCAGGCCCTTGGACCCCTGCACCTGCATGAGATACCTGGAAGAAACTCCTGGCTCTTGGCTTTATATCAGCTCAGCTCTGGCAGTTGCAGCCAATTGGGGAATGAATTAGCAGATGGAAGACTCTTCTTTCATCTGTCTCTCTTTCTCTGTAACTGTCTTTCAAATAAATAAAAATTAAGTCTTTAAGAAAAAGTTTGGTATGTCATGAATTCTTAAAAGGTGTGTAGATATAGTCACTTTTATAGTTTACCGCCATAAACTATACAATGTATATTATAAAAAGTTAATCAAAACTTTCACATACAATTACAGACCATGCAAGGTGTCATTTGCAGTTTAGAGAAATGTAAGCAAACATAAAGATGTAGCATTAAGTCATAACTGCATTAAATTAATTATTGTACAAACCATACATACAGGTACTACTATAATAATTTCACAGTCACCTTCTATTGTAGTAAGCTCAAGGGTTGCAAGTACCTACTTAAAATGCTAATCATTTCTGCATGAACAGATTGTCCCTCAGCAAACTGAATCACAGTACACAGGGATCTCTCATAGTTCTCACATATTTTTGACCATATAAAATACATACCACACAAAAGACGTGTGACCCATCTTTTTATATTATCAGTAAGGCGCTGGTCAACAGCAGGCTATTAGTAAAGTTTTGGCAGAGTCAAAGTTATGTATGGATTTTGGCACCCCTACACCCTCACATTGCTCAAGGGTCAACTACATGAGTGCAATGCGTGTGTTGAGTAACACTGACTCTGAAGTTCACATATTTATATGAGAGGTGATCAATTGCCACAGATTTCTTTTATGGTCTCTCCAGGCCTGAATGACATCACAACCTCCTATTTCTGGCCTCAGCCCAATGCAACATCAGCATCACCTGGGAACCTGATAGACACTCAAATTCTCAGGCCTGTACCCATAAACCTACTGAATCAGAAACTCCGGGGGTGGGGCCTGGCAATCTGCTTTTCAGCAAGCCCTTCAGGTAATTCTGAAGCGTGCCAAAGCTCAAGGATCACTGTTTAGAGTGTATATCACTAAGCCACCTAGCCAGATCATTCTCAGCTTTAGAATTTAGACTGAACATGGAAAGCCAACCCTTTCATTTCACAAACATGGAACCAAATTTCAGGAATACAGTAGATACTTCACCAGACTGCTGAGACAATTTATCAGTTAGCTCAGAGAAAGTACTTAGAGCATGGAACATAAGTGTCCAATAAGTATTAGCTCTTATCATTAGCATTGCTACTATAATAGCTACCTAACTCTTTGAAAGGGTTCATTGTCAAAACTGATATACAGTATTTGGACAACTGAACTTTGAGTCTATTAACTAAGTCTTAAATTCTTTCTGGTGGGAAAAAGCTTGTACTTGTTGTAGTGATATTTACCTCTCGTTCCCCAGGCAGATTCCACACACAAGTCTCCCTCACTGACTAGCACAGTAGGACCACTAATAACAGCCTCCCCTAGGCTCCCCTAGGCAGGTGATGAGCCTAAGAGTGTTGTTTTTGCACCTAGCTAACCGGACAAGTTGCCTACAGTAGGTGAATAATGTCAGTGCTCATAAATGGACATTGAATTAATAGATAAGGGAGAAGTGAGTGACAAATGAAGTTACAGAAATACCATAAAAACACGCTGAAGAACAATGTGTAGAAATACATATATGCATTGTGCATTGCTGACTTAATGTTGTTTTTTCTTATGTATGCTGTTTCTGTTCTGTACCCTGGGATCCCTGAAGTAGAACACTTTAAGATTTATTGAAGTGAGCTTTGTGGTACAGCTGGTTAAGCTGCCAATTGGGATATCTGTAACCATATCACAGTGCCAGTGTGAGTCACAGCTACTGGGTTTCTGAACTAGTTCTCTATTAGTGCATCCTGGGAGACAGCAGGTGATGATGAATTACTTAAGCCCTTTCCACCCATATGGAAGACCCAGATGGTATTCCAGATTCCTGGCTTCAGCCTGGTCCAGCTCTGGCTGATGAAGACATTTGGAGAGTGAAGCAATAGATGGAAGATTCTCTCTCTCTCTTTCTCTCTCTCTCTCTCTCTCTCATCACACACACAGACACAGACACACACACACACACACACATGCACACACTTGCTCTGCCTCTCAATTAGATATCATAAAAATATGTTTGCTAAAAGAAAAAGGAATGAAAAGGAAAACTTGATCATACAAGCCATTAATGTGTGTGTAGTACACTTTATTAAAGGTCTGAGAAGATGAATAGAGCAGGTCTTCCTTGTAGCAATTAAAACTCATCAAAATTATGTGCTTATAAGACCTTCCTTTTTTGTCTTTCTTCATCTTCCATTTTGAACTTGGAGCTCATTTTTTTCACACCCTAATGGTCCATTACTTTTGTTCAAAAGTAGAGAAAAAACTCGGTTTGTTCTGTAAGAATAATTCTGGTATTTGCCACCAAGTTGATCATATTATTTAATCTGGATGCTTTGGCATTCAGAAACCAGAGAAAGCCAAAAGCCAATTTTAAGCAAAAGCCATCCAAAGAACTTATAAACTGGAATTACACTAATGGCAGACTCTCACAGGTACCTGGCTTTCCCTGAAATCAGTATAGAAAGGAGTGCCATTTTCTACATTTTTTTCTGCCATGCACATATGTCAAGGAACAATAGTGTTAGAGGTCACAATATCTTTGAGCTTAGGCACCACAGCCACGTCTGTAGATGAGTTTCAGGGGCTGCTTCATACAGCATCCCTCAACACCAGTAGATGACCTCTTGCTGGAGTGTTTAGTTCAGTCAAGGCAACGTCAGGACCAGCTTCAGAAGTGTGTGACCCATGCACGCACAGTGTCTGCCCTCAGAAGGGTCCACAAAGTTAGCTTAATGTTCACTCATTGTCTTAGTATTCTTAATAGTATTTGAATAAGGAGTCCTATATTCCCGTTTCTCACTGAGCCCCCCAAATTATGTGCTAGCCTTAGTGTCTGCCTTGTGCTTTATCTGCTAGCCAGCAAGATACACTTAAAAGAACAGGAAGTTCAGCTGAAAGTGTAAGATGATGTCAAGGCAAGCAGCGTCTCAACTGGATCATGCATTAACTAAAATTCTGCTTTGACCCACGTCAAGAACCTTCGAGGCATGCTCCTCCAAGTACAGCTGGGCTCCAGCAAGCCCAACAGCAAACTGTTACTGATACTCAAGGAGCTAAACACAGGACTAGGAACAAGTGCTTAGAAACTTCTTAATACTTGGTACTGTCACAATATCCAACCCAAGTTCATTTTCTTCATTCATTTTTTGTTGGATTTCATAGAAATGGGTCAGGATAAATGAAGGAGGAGAGGGCTATACTGTGGTCCTTGGATCAGATACTTTGAAAAGCACCACCCAAGAATCCAAATGTCTTTCCCAACCAAGACTTAAAAGCAAATGAAGCACCACAAGGTACATAAAGACAGAGACTACAAATACAGTGTGAGATTCAGATGCTCAACTTTGGAATTTCAAATTCTGGGACATAAGACAGCATACAAAGATTTATAAAATAAGTGATTCGGGAACCAGCACTGTGGCGCAGCGGGTTAATGCCCTGGCCTGAAGCGCTGGCATCCCATGTGGGCACCGGTTCAGGACCCAGCTACTCCACTTCCCATCCAGCTCTCTGCTATGGCCTGGGAAAGCAGTAGAGGATGGCCCAAGTCCTTGGGCCCTTGCACCCATGTGGGAGACCCGGAGGAAGCTCCTGGCTCCTGGCTTCGGATTGGCGCAGTTCCAGCCCTGGCGGCCTGTTGGGGGAGTGAACCAGAGGATGGAAGACTCTCTCTCTCTCTCTCTCTCTCTGCCTCTCCTCTCACTGTGTAACTGACTTTCAAGTAAATAAATAAATCTTTTAAAAAAAATAATAAGTGTTTTAAAATCTCTTGCATAACAGCTGCCACAGAGAACAGACTTTTTTGGAAAATTATTTCAATGTTATTAAATTGAAAGTATATTCTTTGAACTAAAATGTACAGCCACAGTAGTTTTATATTTCCCACCATTGCAGGGTACAGAATTCCACAGGAGGCAGTGGTGTGCTCTAGACTGGGCCTGGTATTTCCATGCTTCCTCAGTACCTAACTAGGCTCAGGAAGTGGTATTCTCCTGCTGTGGTGATGCTGACTAGACACTGCACATGAGAACTTACTACCACCATTGATTTCCCCAGAATGATATTAATTTTATAGGCCACATTGGCTTCCTCTCTCTGTGGGACATGACTCTTAGCTTACATTTAATATAAGCGGTGTGTATATGGATCTAAGTATTTGCCTATGTTCAAACTAAGATGGCAAAACATCCTGCCTTCACTTCCTCCCCTGAGATTTTTAAGTCACTTTCTTGTCTATATAAAAGTTTTCCTTGCTGCCTAGCATAAAGGAACAGGCAGGGTAGGGATTAGGGCTCATCAATTTGCTGCTACTGAATTAAGCCTTGGCACAATCCCATGTACTTCCACCAAGGATTGCTGTATGAAAGCCTCACAAACATATTCTTATGTCTACTAAAAGGTAGTTCTAGGGTTTGTTGTTCAAACACCCTCAGGAGAAATTCCCATCTGTCCTTATTACAAGCAGTAGTTAAGTTTTTTCCTGGCCAATTAGTCTCCTTTTATGTCACAGACAGTGTAAGTTGTATAAGTGACCAAGCAGCTTTCTCTTTTGTTTTGGCTGCTAGGATGCCAATTAGTACCAAATTCACAGTCCTTTTGTACCAACTACATAGGCTTTTATAGAAAGTGTGTATTTATTGTTTCTTAGCTTCATATTACATCTGTCTCTGGTTTGTTTTCTCTTTTCACACCAGTTTTTATATTATATTTGTGGTAAAATATATCAGTTGCCTTTGAAAGAAATGGCAAGTAGAGACAGAGTGGAAAGAGCAGAAAACAGGATACAGATCAGGGGAGAGGGAAGAAAAGGGAGGGAGAGAGAAAGGAAAGAATGGAGACAGGGATGGGGAGAGAGAAGAAGAAAAAGAAAGGGAAAAAGTAAGGCGAGGAAAAGAAGGTGATATCTTCTAATAACAAGCCTAGCTGAGAGTTCAGAGTTCAAATAATGTAGGGTCCGTAGAAAAGGAATTAGCATACAGATTGTTCATAAACATCATGTCAAAGCTAAAATTTGAGAACAGCACTCCAATGGCATCCCTCATTACCTATGGTCATTTAACAGTGTTCATAACTAACGTAGTAAGACATGAAGTGAAGCTCTTCTTCTTGTCTGAGAGGTGTGGCAAAAACCTCACATCTACAGATGAAAGTTGACAATTGTCCCCTTCCTCATTCTAAAAATAAAGTTATAGGGAGCAAGTGGTTGCTATAGCAGTGAAGACACTGCTTAGAGATGCCCACATTCTATATCGGAGTGCTTGGGCTTGAGTCCTGGTTCCACTTCCAATATCAGCTTCCTACCAACGCGTACACTAGGAGGTAGTAGGTGATGGCTCAAGTATTTGGGTCCTGACAACCACCTGGGAAACCAGGATTGAGTTCTAGTCTCCTGATTTCAATGTGGCCCAGACCTTGCCATCGGTAGCATTTGAGAAGTTAATCAGTGAATGAGAGAGCTCTGTGTGTGTGTGTATGTGTGTGTGTGTGTGTGTGTCTTTCAAATAAATAAGATCTATCAATAGACACATTATTAAGAAGTGACCAAACTGGTTCTTCAACCACCAAGTCTATCAGCTAAAAAACAACCTAGAGGGGCTGAAGACACAGTAAGAAGATTTTCCTGGAAGGATTAGCAGGATTGGAAAGTACCTTGAAGCTTTCTCCTACCTCTTCATGGAGTGCCTCCTCTCACAAATGCAGCTCAAGCAAGATAAAAGGGGCCAGAAGGAAGCACTCATGGAGATGAGGTTATTTCCTGGAAAAGGAGACTGACACGTCAGTCACCCACTGGAATGTGCTGAGCTGTAGAATCTTGGATGCTTTTCCTTTAAGGAAATCGTGGGGAGAACCTGGCATGCTAACTTATGTCTCCAGAAGCTTGGGGCAGCCCATGAAGATAGACACTGATGGCTACATCTCAGAACCTGGAGATGGGAGGTTGTCTCAAGGAAAGATAAGAAAAAGAAGAGATAATAATGAAAATAACTGATAATGTCATCTCACACCTCCCCACACCCTCTTTTTTCTCCTTTCCCACATTCTCTAATTTTTTCTTTAGATTCCTATCATTTATTTGAGAGGCAGTGTTACAGAGAGAAACGGATATTCCATCTATTCTCCCCAGATGGCTGCAACAGCTAGGGCTGGGCCAGGCTGAAGCCAGGATCCTGGAACTCTATACAGGTCTCCCACAGGGTGACAGGAGTCCAAATATATGAGCCATCTTCCACTGTTTTCCCAGGCACATTAGCATGGAGCAAAATCAGAAGCGGAGTAGCCTGGACTTAAACTGGAGTTCATATGGAATGCCAGCATAGCAAGCAGAAGCTTAACACACCCAGCCACAACACTAGCCCTTCTCCAATTTTTGGATACACTTTTCCTGGTTGGTTCTAATAGGATTTAAAAAAAAGACAGAGGGGAACAAAAATAAAGGCAGGAGTTTGCAGGTTACAGAAAATTAATACAAATTTTAAATTCTTAAGAGTACAGCAATTATAACAGCAACAGCTACGTAAACATTTCAAATAGCAATGAATTCATGCATCTTGTATGTGGCACTACAACCCATGTTTTGTTCAGAGGGCACTCCCCAAGAACAGATTTCCATGCCATATATACAGAGTGACCACCTCACGTTCAACAGAGTAATTCCATAAAGTCAGCCTCATGTCTTTCTCAGGACAGCTTCATTTTCTTGCTGCAATGCTAAATATTTTACCATTTGAATATAAAATTCTTCACTAAGAAATCACTCATGAAATGCTTTCATAACTATACTATAAATTGAATCTGATTTTTTTCTATTACAGTCAACTTTACAAAATGAGTACACTTTATATCCTTTTCTAATGATTACTTCCAAAAGTCTCTACACATAGGCTATTTTAGCTCATTTGAAACAGGTGGCTGGAGCCAGAAAAACTGGGCCTAACTCCACAGTCCAGTGAGACACATTTCCTCCCTGGCAGCAGCTGCCCTTCAGAGTGTATTTAAACCATGACTCCTCCCCACCAGCAATACAATGCATCAAAGCGACTGTGCAGCCTACGTGCATGTAAAACCTGGAATACTCAATTAAAATTAGGTAACAATTAGTCAGCAAATCAACCTCTGTGGACTGCAGGTGAAGAGCTTCAAGCCTACAAATTGTTGCAGAAATAGTTTCAGACAAATTTTCTAATACTCTTCTAGCTATACTTGCTTCCTCACACAGTGTCATAAAACTTGGTGCCTTTGAACAACTGGTTTATTCTGTGTATCAAAATCAGAAGAAGCAAAGTGCTGGTTTGATAAAGTCCTTAAGATACCACTTCAAATGCTCGAATTCTATATCCAAGGACCTAGGTTCAAGACCTGGCTCCTCTTCCAGTTCTAGCTTCCCACTAATGTACATCCTGAGAGACAGCAAGTAGTTGGGTATCTGCCCCACGTGAGAGAGTCAGGTTGAGTTCTGTGCTCCTGGTTTGGGCTGGGCCAGATCTGAGTGTGGGTATTTCAGAAGTAAACCACAGAGTAGGACATGTGTATGTGTGTGTGTGTGTGCACATACACACCCCTGCCTCAAAAGAAAAACTGAGGGAGTGTTTGCCGGGGCAGTTCTCACTTGAGATGTCCCAGGAGGTCATGGTGAGACAGGGATGTGGCTGGAGTCAACTGAAGGTTGTACTGGCCTGGGCTGGCCAAGATAGCTTCCCCTGGGCTTGTAGAGGGAGCTGGCAGTTCCTGCACATTTGCGTTCAGGGAGGGTTGACCAGAGCACCTGCAGAGGACACTCTCCAGCAGATCTCACTGGAGATGTTCTTCCCCCAGAGTGAGCAACCCAGGACAATCTAGAAGGAATTACATAGCCTCTTTTGAATTAGCCTTGGAAGTCACTAGCGTGGCTCCCAATGCATTCTGTTGGTTATACGTTAGTTACTAACTTTGGCTCTGTTCCATCGTGCAGAGCCAAGATCCTACCTCTCTGTGAGAGCAATGCCAAAGAACTAGAGGACGTGTTTTAAAACTGCCACATTGCAGTTCACTTACTACAACCAAACTAACCATCTTTTTCTTTGTACACTAAGTTCCCGCATACAAAGAAAATTTCTAGAATTGTATTACCCTTTAAAAACCTTAGCTGAAATATAAAATGCTTGACTTAGACATTTACAAATTTTACTCATTCAGTTTTATTTATTATTAAGAGTAAATCCTTTGATTTGCATTTCCCTGATTGCTAGTGATCTTGAACATTTTTTCAGGTGTCTGTTGGCCATTTGGATTTCCTCTTTTGAAAAATGTCTATTTAGGTTCTTGGCCCATTTCTTAAGTGGGTTGTTTGTTTTGATGTTGTGGAGTTTCTTGATTTCTTTGTAGATTCTGGTTATCAACCCTTTATCTGTTGCATAGTTTGTAAATATTTTTTTCCCATTCTGTCGGTTGCCTCTTCACTCTCCTGACTGTTTCTTTTGCAGTACAGAAACTTCTCAATTTGATGCAATCCCAAATGTTTATTTTGGCTTTGACTGCCTGCACCTCCAGGGTCTTTTCTAGGAAGTCTTTGCCTGTACCTATATCTTGGAGGGTTTCTCCAATGCTCTCTAATAATTTGATGGTGTCAGGTCATAGATTTAAGTCTTTAATCCATGTTGAGTGAAATTTTGTGTAAGGTGAAAGGTAGGGGTCTTGCTTCATGATTCTGCATGTGCAAATCCAATTTTCCAAGCACCATTTATTGAACAGACTGTCCTTACACCAGGGATTGGTTTTAAATCCTTGATCAAATATAAGTTGGCTGTAGATGTTTGGGTTGATTTCTGGTGTTTCTATTCTGTTCCATTGGTCTATCCATCTGTTTCTGTACCAGTACCATGCTGTTAGAATGGCTCACATTCAGAAATCTACCAACAATAGATTCTGGAAAGGATGTGGGGAAAAAGGGACACTAACCCACTGTTGGTGGGAATGCAAACTGGTTAAGCCACTATGGAAGTCAGTCTGGAGATTCCTCAGAAACCTGAATATAACCCTACCATTCGACCCAGCCATCCCACTCCTTGGAATTTACCCAAAGGAAATTAAATTGGTAAACAAAAAAGCTGTCTGCACATTAATGTTTATTGCAGCTCAATTCACAATAGCTAAGACCTGGAACCAACCCAAATGCCCATCAACAGTAGACTGGATAAAGAAATTATGGGACATGTACTCTGTAGAATTCTATACAGCAGTCAAAAACAATGAAACCCGGTGATTTGCAATAAGATGGAGGAATCTGGAAAATATTATGCTGAGTGAATTAAGCCAGTCCCAAAGGGACAAATATCATATGTTCTCCCTGATCAGTGACAACTAACGAGCACCAAAGGGGAAACCTGTTGAAGTGAAATGGACACTATGAGAAACAGTGACTTGATCAGCCCTTGTCCTGACTGTTGATGTACAATGTAATACTTTATCCATTTTAGTATTATTTTTTGTTTTGTTTTGTTTTGTTTTAGTTATTTTTTTAACTTTTATTTAATGAATATAAATTTCCAAAGTACGATTTATGGATTACAATGGCTTCCCCCCCATAACATCCCTCCCACCCGCAACCCTTCCCTTTCCCATTCCCACTCCCCTTCCATTCACATGAGGATTCATTTTCAATTCTCTTTATATACAGAAGATCAGTTTAGCATACATTAAGTAAAGATTTCAACAGTTTGCTCCCACACAGAAACATAAAGTGAAAAATAATAGATGATTTTTTAAATGATGATGAAATCAGATCAGACCTATTGTCATGTTTAATCCCAGTGAGAGTCAAGTTGGGAATTGATAATTTCTTCTTTTTTTTTTTTTAACAGAAGATCAGTTTAGTATACATTAAGTACATTTCAACAGTTTGCACCCCCATAGAAACACAAAGTGAAATATACTGTTTGAGTACTCGTTATAGCACTAAGCTTCAATATACAGCACATTAAGGACAGAGATCCTACATGAGGAGTAAGTGCACAGTGACTCCTGTTGTTGACTTTACCAATTGACACTCCTGTCTATGGCATCAGTAATCTCCCTATGCTCCAGTCATGAGTTTCCAAGGCTATGGAAGCCCCTTGAGTTCTCTGACTCTTATCTTGTTTAGACAAGGTCATAGTCAAAGTGGAGGTTCTCTCCTCCCTTCAGAGAAAGGTACCTCCTTCTTTGAAGACCTGTACTTTCCAGTGGGATCTCACTCACAGAGATCTTTCATTTAGGCTTTTTTTTTTTTTTTTTTGCCAGAGTGTCTTGGCTTTCCATGCCTGAAATACTCTCATGGGCTTTTCAGCCAGATCGGAATGCCTTTAGGGCTGATTCTGAGGCCAGAGTGCTGTTTAGGACATCCGCCATTCTATGAGTCTGCTGAGTATCTCGCTTCCCATGTTGGATCACTCTCCCCTTTATTTATTCTATCGGTTAGTATTAGCAGGTACTAGACTTATGTGCTCCCTTTGACTCTTAGTCCTTTCATTATGATCAATTGTGAACTGAAATTGATCATTTGGACTAGTGAGATGGCATTGGTACATGCCACCTTGATGGGATTGATTTGGAGTCCCCTGGTATGTTTCTAACTCTACCATTTGGGGCAAGTCAGCCTGAGCATGTCCCAAATTCTACATCTCTTCCCTCTCTTATCCCCACTCTTATGTTTAACAGGGATCACATTTCAGTTAAATTTCAACACTTAAGAATAACTGTGTATTAATTACAAAATTAAACCAGTCATATTAAGTAGAACAGACAAAAAAAAACTACTAAGAGGGATAATGTATTAAGTTGTTCATTAACAGTCAGGGCTATGCTGATCAAGTCACCGTTTCTTATAGTGTCGATTTCACTTCAACAGGTTTCCTTTTTGGTGTTCAGTCAGTTGTCACCAATCAGGGAGAACATATGGTATTTGTCCCTTTGGGACTGGCTTATTTCACTCAGCATGATGTGTTCCAGATTCCTCCATTTTGTTGCAAATGACTGGATTTCGTTGTTTCTTACTGCAGTATAGTATTCTAAAGAGTACATATCCCATAATTTCTTTATCCAGTCTACCGTTGATGGGCATTTAGGTTGGTTCCAGGTCTTGGCTATTGTGAATTGTGCTGCAATAAACATTAGGGTGTAGACCGCTTTTTTGTTTGCCAATTTAAATTCCTTTGGGTAAATTCCAAGGAGAGAAAAGACCCAAATCAATAAAATCAGAGATGAAAAAGGAAATGTAACAACAGACACCACAGAAATAAAAAGAATCATCAGAAATTACTACAAGGACTTGTATGCCAGCAAACAGGGAAACCTATCAGAAATGGATAGATTCCTGGACACATGCAACCTACCTAAATTGAACCAGGAAGACATCGAAAACCTAAACAGACCCATAACTGAGACAGAAATTGAAACAGTAATAAAGGCCCTCCCAACAAAGAAAAGCCCAGGACCAGATGGATTCACTGCTGAATTCTACCAGACATTTAAAGAAGAACTGACTCCAATTCTTCTCAAATTATTCAGAACAATCGAAGAAGAGGGAGTCCTCCCAAATTCTTTCTATGAAGCCAGCATCACCTTAATTCCTAAGCCGGAAAAAGATGTAGCATTGAAAGAGAATTACAGACCAATATCCCTGATGAACATAGATGCAAAAATCCTCAATAAAATTCTCGCCAATAGAATGCAACAACACATCAGAAAGATCATCCACCCAGACCAAGTGGGATTTATCCCTGGTATGCAGGGATGGTTTAATGTGCGCAAGACAATCAATGTGATACACCACATTAACAGACTGCAGAAGAGAAACCATATGATTATCTCAATAGATGCCGAGAAAGCATTTGATAAAATACAACACCCGTTCATGATGAAAACTCTAAGCAAACTGGGTTTGGAAGGAACATTCCTCAATACAATCAAAGCAATCTATGAAAAACCCACAGCCAACATCCTATTGAATGGGGAAAAGTTGGAAGCATTTCCACTGAGATCTGGTACCAGACAGGGATGCCCACTCTCACCACTGCTATTCAATATAGTTCTGGAGGTTCTAGCCAGAGCTATTAGGCAAGAAAAAGAAATTAAAGGGATACAAATTGGGAAGGAAGAACTCAAACTATCCCTCATTGCAGATGATATGATTCTTTATTTAGGGGACCCAAAGAACTCTACTAAGAGACTATTGGAACTCATAGAAGAGTTTGGCAAAGTAGCAGCATATAAAATCAATGCACAAAAATCAACAGCCTTTGTATACACAGGCAATGCCATGGCTGAGAGAGAACTTCTAAGATCAATCCCATTCACAATAGCTACAAAAACAATCAAATACCTTGGAATAAACTTAACCAAGGACGTTCAAGATCTCTATGATGAAAATTACAAAACCTTAAAGAAAGAAATAGAAGAGGATACCAAGAAATGGAAAACTCTTCCATGCTCATGGATTGGAAGAATCAATATCATCAAAATGTCCATTCTCCCAAAAGCAATTTATAGATTCAATGCAATACCAATCAAGATACTGAAGACCTTCTTCTCAGATCTGGAAAAAATGGTGCTGAAATTTATATGGAGGCACAAGAGACCTCGAATAGCTAAAGCAATCTTGTACAACAAAAACAAAGCTGGAGGCATCACAATACCAGATTTCAGGACATACTACAGGGCAGTTGTAATCAAAACAGCATGGTACTGGTACAGAAACAGATGGATAGACCAATGGAACAGAATTGAAATACCAGAAGTCAGCCCAAACATCTACAGCCAACTTATATTTGATCAAGGATCTAAAACCAATTCCTGGAGCAAGGACAGTCTATTCAATAAATGGTGCTGGGAAAACTGGATTTCCACGTGCAGAAGCATGAAGCAAGACCCCTACCATACACCTTACACAAAAATCCACTCAACATGGATTAAAGACCTAAATCTAAGACCTGACACCATCAAGTTATTAGAGAACATTGGAGAAACCCTTCAAGATATTGGCACAGGCAAAGAATTTCTGGAAAAGACCTGGGAGGCACAGGCAGTCAAAGCCAAAATCAACTATTGGGATTGCATCAAATTGAGAAGTTTCTGTACTGCAAAAGAAACAGTCAGGAGAGTGAAGAGACAACCGACAGAATGGGAAAAAATATTTACAAACTATGCAACAGATAAAGGGTTAATAACCAGAATCTACAAAGAGATCAAGAAACTCCACAAAAACAAAACAAACAACCCACTTAAGAGATGGCCAAGGACCTCAATAGACATTTTTCAAAAGAGGAAATCCAAATGGCCAACAGACACATGAAAAAATGTTCAAGGTCACTAGCAATCAGGGAAATGCAAATCAAAACCACAATGAGGTTTCACCTCACCCCGGTTAGAATGGCTCACATACACAAATCTACCAACAACAGATGCTGGCGAGGATGTGGGGAAAAAGGGACACTAACCCACTGTTGGTGGGAATGCAAACTGGTCAAGCCACTATGGAAGTCAGTCTGGAGATTCCTCAGAAACCTGAAGATAACCCTACCGTTCGACCCAGCCATCCCACTCCTTGGAATTTACCCAAAGGAATTTATTTTTTGTTTTGTTCTAGTACTATTGGTTGAACTCTGTGATTAACACACAATTATTCTTAGGTGTTTAAATTTTAACTGAAAAGTGATCCCTGTTAAATATAAGAGTGGGAATAAGAGAGGGAGGAGATGTACAATTTGGGAAATGCTCAAGCTGACTTACCTCAAAAGGTGGAGTTAGAAAAGTGCCAGGGGAATTCCAAAAAAATCCCATCAAGATTGCATGTACCAATGCCATCTCACTAGTCCCAGTGATCAATTTCTGTTCACAATTGATCATAATGATAGGACTAAGAACCAAAGGGATCACATAAACAAGAATAGTGTCTGCAAATACTAGCTGATAGAATAAAAAAGGGAGAGAACTATCCATCATGGGAAGTGGATACACAGCAGACTCATAGAATGGCAGATGTCCTAAATAGCACTCTGGCCTCAGAATCAGTCCTTAAGACATTCGGATATGGCTGAAGAGCCCATGAGAGTATTTTAGGCATGGAAAGCCAAGTCACTCTGGAAAAAAAAAATGAAGACCTAAATGAAAGATCTCTGTGAGTGAGATCCCAGTGGAAAAAACAGGGCCATCAAAGAAGGAGGTACCTTTCTCTGAAGGCAGGAGAGAACTTCAACTTTGACTATGACCCTGTCAGAATAAGATCGAAGTCAGTGAACTCAAAAGGCTTCCATAGCCTTGGCAACTCATGACTAGAGCCTAGGGTGATTACTGACGCCATAAACAAGAGTGTCAAATTGTTAAGTCAACAACAGGAGTCACTGTGTACTTACCTCTCATGTGGGATCTGTCCTTAATGTGTTGTCCATTGTGAAGTAATGCTATAACTAGTACTGAAACAGTATTTTACACTTTGTGTTTCTGTGTGGGTGCAAACTGATGAAATCTTTACTTAATATATACTGAATTGATCTTCTGTATATAAAGATAATTGAAAATGAATCTTGATGTGAATGGAATGGGAGAGGGAGCGGGAGATGGGAGGGGTGCGAGTGGGAGGGAAATTATGGGGGGGAGCCATTGTAATCCATAAACTGTACTTTGGAAATTTATATTTACTAAATAAAAAAAAAGAGAGAGTAAATCCTGGGGCTGGTGCCGTGGCTCACTAGGTTAATCCTCTGCCTGCCTGCGGCATCGGCATCCCGTATGGGCACCAGGTTCTAGTCCCGGTTGCTCCTCTTTCAGTCCAGCTCTCTACTGTGGGCCCATGAGGGCAGTGAAGGATGGCCCTACTGCTTGGGCCCTGCACCCACCCGGGAGACCAGGAGGAAGCACCTGGCTCCTGGCTTTGGATTGGCGCAACGCCAGCTGTAGTGGCCATTTGGGGAGTGAACCAACAGAAGGAAGACCTTTCTCTCTGTCTCTCTCTCTAACTCTGTCAAATAAAAAAAAAGAGGAAATCTTTCACCTTTTCATTTAAAGAAAGTTCCTTTTGGCATCTCTTTGGCATATCCAAATTGCCAGTATCACTAAATTTATGCTTTGGGGCCATAATTAAGTAAAAATATAATTGTGTGAACATAAGCACTGTGATACCACAACAGTTAATGCTACCACTGAGATGGTTGCTAAGTAACTAACAGGTGGATAGCATATACAGCATGGATGCAACAAAGAAATGATTTATGTCCTGGGCAGGCTGTAGCAGAACAGCAAAAGGTTTCATCATGCTACTCAGAAAAGCACACAATTGAAAACTTTTGTATTGTGTACTTTTGGGATTTTCTTTTTAACATTTTCAGATCAACGTTGACCACAGGTAATGAACACTAAGAAAAGCAAAACCACAGATAAGGGCAGACAACTATATAAAATACTTAGATGGTGGAGAATTGAGAGAGGGTAATCAGAGCTTTTTTTCTCAAGGCAAACCAGATTCTTGATAGCGCTAGTGTGACTTTAAAGGACCTGAAAACTCGCTTTCACCACAAAGGGATCCTATACAAAGTTCCTGCCCCCACTTACTTTTCATGTGATTCAAATATAAAACAATTGTGATGTGTTGGTTAACTTTTCTATCTCTCCTACTAAATTATAAATTCACCCAGTGGCAGGAGTGGAACTTCAGTCACTCTTTCATCTTGAATGCCCAGAACATAGAAGATGTTTATCAAACATTTCATGATTTCCTTCTTCCTTTTTCTTTATGAAAGCATTGTTTCTGAAGTCAAAAATCAGTGAACTGTATGCTGCGTATCTAAAAGAATGATAAATATTATGGGTTTCCAACTTTCCCAAGTATTACAACTTTCTTACCTAAACCAATAGTTCTCAATGCTGAAGCACATTTAAGACCTTAAAAAACTCAAAGTCCTAATTTGATAAAATCTAATCTAATTGATCTACAGTTCAGCTCTAGCATCAATTTTTTTTATTTCACTTTTGGAATAAATTTAGATCTTCAGAAACGTTACAAAAATAAAGCAATTTTTATGTATTCTTCAATCAGCTTCCCCAAATGTTAACATGTAAAAAAATTGTACTATACTTGTCAAAACTAAGGAATGAACATTGGTACAAAACTCTTAATTATAAGGATCAAACTTTAGTTTTTCAGATGAGTCTAATCCATACTCAGAATTAATGGTATTTGAACCTGGTTCATAATGTGTTTTTCCTGTTCTGCCTACTAACACAATGGCCTTGGTCCTTTTGATGTATGCATTATCGATATAACCTATTTCCATATTGGAAACTCTCCAGTTCTAACTCAATGTCTTTCTCCTCTGCCACAGGTAAGTGTGACTACTCCTTAAATCTTCATAATTAAGAATATTTATCCCTCTAAATTTCTAGGGCTAGTTCCAAACTCACAACTGTTTACTAGACTATTTCTGACTAAAATAAGCTTTGATTTAAACATGAACTCTAATTCTATAATACTTCCACCCTAAACATACCACATCATTTCCTTTTGATATTCATTCCTTTCTTACCAAATTAAATGTGTTGGCTAAGCATTTCCATGTTACATTCCCTAGCGTATGAAGATTCTGGATGGAAGGATTTTTGCACCATTTCTCTTGGTATAGCCTCTTAACTGCAGTGCATCCAGTAGATACGCTATGATATGCTATGGAAAGAATGCATCACAGACCAACAGTCCAGGCATCACCTGGGTGCTTGCTTGCAATGCAGAATCTCAAAGCCCACATCACTGACTAATAACTGAATCAGAATTAAAATCCATGCTTTAGTCCAGTGACTTATAACTTTTGATGCATCTATGACCAACCAGATTACCTTATTAAAACCACATGTTTTAACTAGCAGGAAATGGAGTAAGGCTACATATTCTGCATAGGCAGCAAGCTCCCAAGTGATGCACTGCTAGTCCATGGCCCGTACTTCAGTAACAAGAATCTAGTCCAGTCTCTCTCAAAATGTAATGCCAGAATACCATTATCAGCATCACCTTAGAAAGTATTAAAAGTGCAAATTCTTGAAGCCAACATAGAATTGTTGGGCCAGAAATTGTGGGAGGAGCACTCAGCAACCATTTTAACAGGGCACTTGGGTAATTATCAAAGTGGTCCTGTCCATTAATTCTCAAATTTAGCAACACATTAAAAGCACACAGGGATTAAAAAAATTGATAATTGGTACCCTTACTAAGAAACTCTAAAGAAACACAGGATTTTTCACTTTCTTGTTACATGCCTGTGGGCCATTTACCAGACCAAGACAAGCCATATTCTGAACCATACAACAAGCTTCAACAAATTCAAAAAGATTCAAATCACAGAAAATAAGTTCTCTGCCACAGAGTAATTGCATATGGAATCACTAACAGAAAAGAAAGTCAGGAAAATCCCCGAGTATTTAGAAAACAAATATATATCTAAATAGATTTAGACAATCTGACACAAAAGGAAAAGCATCTTGAAGCAAGGAAAAATGAAAATACAACATATAAAAATTTGTGAGATGCAAGTAAAGCAGTACTAAAAGGGAAATTTATGACTTTCAAAATATATATTTAAAAAAAAGAAAATCTACAACTCAAAGACCCTGGCCCTCACCTTAAGAACTTTTTATTAAGATTTATTTATTTATTTGAGAGGCAGAGCCATAAAGAGAGAGAGAGACAGAGTTCTTCCATCTGCTGGTTCATTCCCCAAATAGCAGCCAGAGCTGGGCTGATCCAAAGCCAGGAGCTTCCTCTGGGTCTTGCATTTGGTGCAGGGTCCCCAGCACTTGAACCATCCTCCACTGCCTTCCCAGGCCATTAGCAGGGAGATGGATAGGAAGTGGAGCAGCCAGGACTTGAACCAGTACCCATATGGGATGCCACCACTGCAGGCAGAGGCTTAACACATTACACCACAGTGCCAGCCCAGTCCTAAGAAATTTAAAAAGAGAAAACTAAATAGAAAAGTAAGCAGAAGAAATAAAATTATAAAGATAGGGGCAGAAATCAATTAAATATAAAATGAAAAATAAAGTCTAAAAACTGAAACCTGGATCATTGAGAAGACAAATTCTGAACAGATTCATCAGGGGTAGAAGACAAAAAATAAATATTATCTATAACAGAAATTAAAAAATCAATATCAATGAGTTGTACTCATACTAAGAGGATAATAAGGAAATACTCTAACAATTTAACATCAATGAACTCAACAAACTAGATGCACTGAATGAATATCTGGAAGGACGCAAACTACCATAGTTGATTCAAGAAGTAATAATAGTAGGACTAGGAATTTGGTACAGCTGTTTAGTCCGCACTTAGGATGCCTATATTTCATATTGAAGTACTTGTTTCAAATCCTAGTTATTCTGCTTCTGATCCAGCTTCCTGCTAATGTGCATCCTGGGAGACAGATGGGTGATGGTTTAAATAGTTGAGTCCCTGCCACCCACATAGGAGACTCAGAGTTCCAGGCTCCAGACTTCAGCTGGCCCAGCCTCTGCTGTTGCAAGCATGTGGGGATGGAAGTTCTCTTTCTGTCTCCATCTCTGTTTCTCTCTCTCTAAGTATGTGTGTGCGTGTGTGTACATGTGTATGCGTGTGTGTGTCTCTGTCTTTGAAAAAAACAAGAACAAATAAATAAACTTTAAAAAAAAAGCAAAACTTTAAAAGTTCAGTGCAATGGATCAGGGAATAAAGGAAGTTATTAAATCAAATCATCATTCTTAAAAGACATTCTCTTTCTTTTTTTAACTTTTATTTAATAAATATGAATTTCCAAAGTACAGTTTATGGATTACAATGGCTTCCCCCCCCCCATAACTTCCCTCCCACATGCAACCCTCCCATCTCCCGCTCCCTCTTCCATCCCATTCACATCAAGATACATTTTCAATTGTTTTTATATACAGATCAATTTAGTATATATTAAGTAAAGATTTCAACAGTTTGCACCCGCACAGAAATACAAAGTGTTAAGTACTGTTTGAGTACTAGTTATACGATTAATTCACATAGTGCAACACATTAAGGACAGAGATCCTACATGGGGAGTAAGTGCACAGTGACTCCTGTTGTTGATTTAACAATTGACATTTATGGCGCCAGTAATCACCCGAGGCTCTTGTCATGAGTTGCCAAGGCTATGGAAGCCTTTTGAGTTTGCCAACTCAGATCTTATTTAGACAAGGTCATAGTCAAAGTCGAAGTTCTCTTCTCCCTTCAGAGAAAGGTACCTCCTTCTTTGATGGCCCGTTCTTTCCACTGATCTCACTCGCAGAGATCTCGCTCGCAGAGACCTTTCATTTAGGTTTTTGTTTTTTTTGTTTTTTGTTTTTTTTTTTTTTGCCACAGTGTCTTGGCTTTCCATAAGGCATTCTCTCTCTCTCTTTTGTTTTTTTGTTTGTTTGTTTGTTTGTTTGTTTGTTTTTCCCCAGGCAGAGTTAGACACTGAGAGAGAGACAGAGGGAAAGGTCTTCCTTCAGTTAGTTCACCCCCCAAATAGCTGCTGCGGCCGGCGCTGCGCCTATACGAAGCCAGGAGCCAGGTGCTTCCTCCTGGTCTCCCATGCGGGTGCAAGGCCTAAGCACTTGGGCCATCCTCCATTGCCCTCCCGGGCCCACAGCAGAGAGCTAGACTAGAAGAGGAGCAACTAGGACAGGATCCGGTGCCCCAACCGGGACTAGAACCCCGGTGCCAGCTCTGCAGGTGGAGGATTAGCCTAGTGAGCCACGGCGCTGGCCAGCATTCTCTTTCAATAAAAGTTTATGTTTACTTTCTCTTTTTTGGTGCCTTCTATATTTTCTCTGTTGTGCAATGTTTAATCTTGTTTTTTAAATATACTTGTTTTATTGTTCCTTTCTTCAAAAAGATAACTGAAATTCTTTTCCTTTTTATCAGCCCCTCAAATAGTTGTGCAGTTTTATGTTTTAGTTTATTGGTTTATTAATTGCAAGGATTTAGGGTTTCTTTTTGAACTCCTTTTACCATAAGAATGTTTACATTCCTTTTCACCGACTATTGCACATTGAAGGATGTGAGGGAATTCATTCACTGTGCTCAATCCTCAGCTGTTTTCTTCCAGTCGCCCTGATAAGACCCAACAGAATTCCTTTAGGAACAAGAAAAGAAATAGAAATTGTTGCTTTCGGTCAACCTCCCTGACACCAGCCAACAACATTTGTTCTGAATTCCTCTGAAACATTTTGTAGATAATGCTAAATCTATACAATCCATACTTGGCAACTTTGCTATTTTTACAAAGGCAAGAACCAGAGGGAAACAAGGGTCTTCCAGATCATGTTTGACCTTCAGATCAATGTACAAAACAGAAGGTACCAACATATAAAGTTTTATTAGAAAGATTCATTCATTTGTTTATTTATTTATTTGAATGTCAAAGTTAAAGAGAGAGAGAGAGGGAGAGACCCGGGGTTGGGGTGGGGGCTGATCTTCCATCTGCTGGGTCACTTTCCAAGTGGCCACAGTGGTCCCTGCTGGGCCAGGCCAAAGCCAGGAGCCAGAAGCTTCATCCAGCTCTCTATGTGGGTGTAGGGGCCCAAGCAATTGGGCCATCTTCGTTGCTTTTCCCAGGCCATTAGTAGGGAGCTGGGTCAGAAGCAGAGCAGCCGACATTGAAACCAGCACCCTATGGGATGCCAGTACTGCAGGCCACAGCTTTACCCACTACACCACAGCGCCAGCCCCAATACCAAAGTTTTTTATGAGAGAAAATTGCAACTTCCTTTATTTAGTAGAAATACCAAAGATAGGGACCGTGTTGTGGCACAGCCGGTTAAGCCTCTGCCTGCTATTCCAGCATCCCGTATTGGAGTGCCAGTTCTATCCTGGCTACTCTGCTTCCACTCCAGCACCCTGCTACTGTGCTTGAGAAGCAGCAGACAACGGTCCCTGCACTCACATCTTGGCTTTGCCCTGGCCCAGACCTGGCAGTTGAGGGCATCTGAGGAATGAAACAGTGGATGGAAGATATTCTCTGTCTCTCCCTCTCTCTCAGTTGCTCTGCCTTTCCAATAAAAAATAATTTTTTTGTAAAAGAAGAAAGTTCAACATTTAAAAAAAGAAATAGCAAAAATTCAGTTTTCTTTCATAATTCTTTATGGTTGACATGCTATTTTTTTATTTTTATTTATTTATTTTTTTGACAGGCAGAGTGGACAGTGAGAGAGAAAGAGAGACAGAGAGAAAGGTCTTCCTTTGCCGTTGGTTCACCCTCCAATGGCCGCCGCAGCGGTGTGCTGTGGCTGGCGCATCGCGCTGATCTGATCTGAAGGCAGGAGCCAGGTGTCTCTCCTGGTCTCCAATGCGGGTGCAGGACCCAAGCACTTGGGCCATCCTCCACTGCACTCCTGGCCACAGCAGAGAGCTGGCCTGGAAGAGGGGCAACCAGGACAGAATCCGACGCCCCGACTGGGACTAGAACCCGGTGTGCCGGCGCCTAGCCATAGGCGGAGGATTAGCCTAGTGAGCCGCGGCGCCGGCCAACATGCTATTTAACTGTTGTCAGTACAGAACTCTTTTCAAAAAGCAATGAAATAGAAGAACTCAGATCTACATATGTCACATAGAAATATACCAGGTAACATTGCAAATTGACAAGACGTGTCAAAATTGGCTCCTGTATCATTAGATCAGAAGTAAACTAAATAAGATAAAAATCTATTTTTATTTTTGGTTTTGTTTGGGAGGAATTTCATAAGTAATGATTTTTTAAAGATTTATTTACTTATTTATTTGGAAGAGTTACAGGATGGGGGGAGAGAGGGAGAGTGAGGAAGCTTCTATCCACTAGTTCTCTCCCCAAATAATCACCACAGCCAGGGCCAGGCCAGGATGAAGCCAGGAGCCAGGAGCTTCCTCCAGGTCTCTCACATGGGTACTTGGGCCCACGCAATCTGGGCCACCTTCTGCTGCTTTCCAAGGCCATTAGCTGGGAGCTGGATTGGAAGTGGAGCAGCCGGAATACAAACTGGCACCTATATGGAATGCTGGTAATTAGCATTACCCACTATGCCACAATGCAACCTATAAGTAATGATTTAATAGTCATAAACTGATAATAATTATAGTCCCAATGTTTAAAACTGTGACCATTTTGATGAATGGTCTCATAGCCCCTGAAAAAATGGACCCTGATTCTACCAGGTCATACTGGTAAGAATAGAAAGTAGAATATCCAAGCCCTCACTGTTGTGTGAGGTGCGGTTTTGATGAGTTGGCCTATAGGAAATGAAATGTTCTGGAGGAAATGTGGCACCCAGAGGAAAGAATGAATAAGGTTTACCCGATGTGATCTTGAGCACAGTTTGGCAGATAGGAGAGTTATGATAAGGTGAGCATTTTAAAAAATCACAGGAATAATGGTGTATACCAATACTTATAAGTATGCAAGCAACTCCAATCAGAGAATTGCAAAATCAATTTGTATATGAGCAGACTCAGGAAGAAAGTCCCAGATAAATCTGATGTCCCATAATTTATTATCCAAGTAGGACAGTTTGGAAGTGAAAGGAACACAACTTGTAATTGCTTTGGAGAAGCAGGCAGAGACTAGGACTATCCTGTGTAAGCCAGGATGTATCATCACACTATGAACAGTAGAGGGTAATGAGATGGAAGGAAGAAGGTGATGGAAAGACCAGAATCTCTTGAGGTGTTTAAATTTGGAGGTCACAGGAAATGAGTAAAATAATGTTTGTTGCTGATCAGATGAAAATAAACTAGACAGGGGAATTAAGAAAGAAGTTGCTAATTGTGTCTGTGTCAGTAAAATGAATTTAGGAAACATCTGAAGGAAAGACATAAATATGGCTGATAACTCAAGCAAAACAGTTACAATGTTATGACCAACAATTTAGGGAAAGGGAAAGAATTTGAAAAGGCAAGGTGAAGAAATATCAACAAAAATAAAGATGCTCAGAGATTGCATGTAAAAAATATAGGTGTAGAGAGAGAATATGATATGGGGAATTAGGAGGGTCCAGGAAAGAGAAAAGGAAAGTGGAAATAAGAAAGTTGTGAAGACAGCTAAAAGAGCAGAATAATTTTGAAGTCATCAGCATCCAAGATAGAGAAAGATCAAATAATGGGCACCTAAATGCAGTCGGACGGAGGTAATTGGTCCTGAAGTTCTTCATCACTATAGGACAATAATAGTCCACAACAATGTATTATATCCCATACAAAGAATTGGAAGAGAGGAACTGGTAGGTGCCAAACACTGAGAAAAAAATGAGGAAATGAAAGGCTAGTTGCTTAGGTGAATTGGTTTACACTGTACGTATGTGTGAAATACTGCACTGCACCCCATAAAAATGAACAAAGATCATATGTTAATATTTCTAAAAATAATACAAATTAGTAAAAATCATAACTGTTAAGCAATTAAAAATTATTTTAATAAGGAGAATCCAAATGAAACTATGGCCAGCGATGTTAAATCAGTGACAAGACGGAGAAGGAAAAGAAAGGAAATCAAGAGTTTTCACTTGAAAGATATCACCAAGATGTTACCTTAAACGTGAAAACTAAATGACAGGAACTCTGCAAGAGATGTGATAAACAATAAAACTTTTGTAAACCTGGTTACAAAAAAATGGGAGGGACAGGAGTTTGGCTCAGCCATTAACACACTGCCTGGTTGCCTGCATCCTGTATCAGACTGCCTTGCTCAAATCCAGGCTACTCCACTTCTTATCCATCTTCCAATTAGCATGCACCCTGGGAAGCAGCAGATCTTTGCTGAGGTACCCTATTACCCACATGGTCTGGGCTGGCCCTTGCAACTGAAGGCATTGGGGGGGGGGGTTAACCAGCAGAGAGCTCACTGTCTGTCAAGTTTTTTAAAAGAGTAATATTGTAGTTCATTGAGAACTTCCTGTAATCCATTAAACATGATGTAATAAATTGATTGGGAGCATAATAGAAAACAGATTTTTTAGAATTTGGAGAAACATGTTTGATGCCTGTTTTTCTGTTATGTTTTTTTAATTATTGTTTTCAACATGCAAAATCCATTTCCTTCCACCTCTTTTGGATATTTTGTCTTGGTCACTTGGAGCTTTCCTTGGTCACTTGGAGCTTTCCTTGGTTTACCTATTTATAATTTGTACTCAATTTTGTCTCCAAGCTTCTATTAGTCAAGCTTCAGTTCAAATACCATATGCAAGCTAACTAAAACACTGTAAACCATTACTCTTTAATGAAATGACTCATTTATCATTGAGACATAATTTGAGGAAGCATTGAGTATGAGAGGAGTCATCTTTGATGAAATTACAGAGGTGGGAAAATGTAGAAATATCTCTTGGGCAAGTTCTTTCAAGGACCTACAGAACCTGGAGTTTCAGTCACCTGTGAAATTTAGAGGAAAGAATTTCACTTATTTTACATTGTTTGATGTTTGTAGCTGTGTAGACTTTTTTTTTTTTTTTTTTTTTGACAGGCAGAGTGGACAGTGAGAGAGAGAGAGAAAGGTCTTCCTTTCCGTTCGTTCACCCCACAATGGCTGCTGTGGCTGGCGCACCGTGCTGATCCGAAGCCAGGAGCCAACTTCTCCTGGTCTCCCATACGAGTGCAGGGCCCAAGCACTTGGGCCATCCTCCACTGCCTTCCCAGGCCACAGCAGAGAGCTGGACTGGAAGAGGAGCAACCGGGACAGAATCCAGCGCCCCGACTGGGACTAGAACCCGGGGTGCCGGCGCCGCAGGCAAAGGATTAGCCTATTGAGCTGCAGTGCCAGCCAAGACTTTCTAATTAGCTGTAAATGTTTTGAAAATCATATCTGAAATTTCTACATTTCAGTATTGTCTGATGGGACATCTATCATTTGGTAGAATTTATAGGTTTTTGCTCATAAATATAAACTGCATTATAGTCTTACAAATTGCATACTAAATGAACCAACAATAAAATAAAGAACTTTAACCCTTCCTTTTTGCTTAAATCTTATATATTTTTTTTTCATACACTTGCCCTGATTCAGGGCCCTAAACTTTTGCATAAATTAGAAAAAAGCCCTCTTCCTCAACACTTTGTTCCAACCTGTTAGAACAGTGTTGTAATAATAAGAATGTCTAAATAAATGTTTAAAAAATGAATATCTGTACCCTCTTTGATACGAATTGTATAGTGCACAACCTGCACAACTATACACAGCCTGGGAAGACATACTCAGTGCCTTTTTCCCACAGTTCCGGTGCATTCTCCTAAATGAGGTAAGACAAACATCTGAGACCCTGAAGAGTGAAGCAATTCTTCCATAAAACTTCATAACACAAGGTGATAAAACCAGTGGGAGAGACCTAACTTCCTGGCACTTACGACCAGAAGAACCGGAATCCTTCTTGGTAACCCTCCCAGGACTGCCAACTGCCACTGAGCAGTGACGCCACAGCAGGCCCTGGCATGGTGACATCGGGGTTACCTCTGTTCAGACAGGCAAGCAGCCTTGTTCTGGCAAAGAGCTTCATTTTTCTGATGCTGTATTTATAACAAATGGCTGTATTTATTTTAAAAAATAAAAGGAGTCTGGTAATACCCACAGACTTTAAGACTCCAAAGATAATCAAAATGAACATTTTGCGAACTATAAGGTAGTGACACTACCACCTTGAAAAACAAAGATACTTGATGAAAGCCAAAAAAAAAAAAAAAAAAAAACTTAATAATTAATGAGAGGAGGACTTTGATTAAATTTACTCAGGGCTTATTCTCAGACTGAATAACAGAACCATACTCTCTATGTCCCTGCTATTGCAATGGTAAACATAATCCCCCAAAATAACCTGGCCACTGGCTCACCAAGTGGTTTGTGTTCAGGTCAAATCTACACCTAGCACTCTGCACTTTATACAGAATAATTTTATACGGCATCTCTCATCTAAGGATTTCTATATGCATTTTCATCAATAATTAAGTCTTTTTTAAAGATTTATTTATTTTATTTGAAAATCAGAGAGAGAAAGAGAGGCAGAGAGAGAGAAAGAGCTCTTCCAGCCGCTGGTTCACTCCCCAATTGGCTACATCCTCCGGTGCTGCGCCAATCCTAAGCAGGAGCCAGTAGCTTCTTCCAGGTCTCCCACATGGTTGCAGGGGCCCAGGACTTAGGCCATCTTCTACTGCTTTCCCAGGCCATAGCAGAAACCTAGATTGAAAATGGAGCAGCCGGGACTTGAACTAGTGGCCATATGGGATGCCAGTACTGCAGGCAGCAGCTTTACCTGCTAAGCCACAGCACCGGCCCCAATAATTAAGTCTTATAGCATCTAGTCAGACTCCTAAATTTAAGAGAAGCTCCAGAATTTTAAGGCTAAAGAATAAGATTCATTGGCTGGCACTGTGGCATTGTGGGTAAAGTCACCACCACCATGGGCAAAGTTTCAAGTCAAAGCTGCCCCACATAGCTAATTAGCTCATTACTAATGCATATGTGAAAGCAATGGAGAATCACTCAAGTCCTTGGGCCCCTGCCGGAAACCCTGAAGAAGCACCTGGCTACCGGCTTCAGATCTGACCAGCTCCAGCCATTTCAGCCATTTGGGAAGTGAACTAGCAGATGGAAGCTCTTTTTCCTCTCTCTCTCTCTCTCTCTCTTTCTATCTCTGTGTGTGTCTATATATATATATATGAAAGGTAGATTATATATATATTCTTCAAATAAAATCAAATAAATCTTTAAAAAAGAAAAAGAACAAGTCTATATGTAAATGAAGTATAATTCACTGAAGTTCATTGCTATCCTTAAGTGAATGTATCCTTAGATATATCTCATTTTAACTTCTTTCTTCTTTGTGATATCACTAGTACAAGAATTAAATTGAGAACTTGACACAGAGGACATACTCTTAGGGGCCCAATCCCTGGCTTTTGCAGCCACGTTGATTTGTGGCCAAGTCAAATCACATTGCCCTCCTGAGTCTCAGATTATACAAGTGTGGAGAACCTCAAGACCATGGTGTTAATGGCTACAGCATCTCTAAGGAGATAGACGTGAATGAATCCAAACAGAAAAGAAGGTAAAATAGCAAATATCTGCATGGAAATTCAAATAAGAGTTCATTCTGTGTGCTCTTCATCTTCCCTTCTGTATCTGGTCTTTGTCAGCAAGCCTCTATACCTGTTGATTCGGTGGCAATGAACATTAATGAGGTAGTGATTGATTGATTAAACTAATGAAGACCTAATCAGATCCTTGTTTTGAAAAGCAAACACTTCAAACTCTATTCAGATAATCTAGCAACCTGATTTGATTATGACTAACATACCTGAACTTCTTTTGTGATTAGATTCAGATAGTACCTGTTTTTCCCTCAAGGCTTCTCTGGCTTCATTAGATGCTTCTAATACTTAACAGGGCTACACATCCAAGCAAACTGTCAAGAGATACCTTAAGTCTCCTGCCTGCTGAATCTACACAAATGCTCCATTTGCCTTCTCTTTGAAGGTAGCAGACAAGAATCCTTGATTAGATTTATTTGAGTGGCTCTTCCACCTTCATCCCATGTTGCTTTCAAAAGCCTCCCATTGACTTTTTACCGAACAAGTGGAAGAATGAAGGAGAAAAAGATTCTTTCCAGAGACATGGTGCTGCTTCTATTAAGACTTTGTTTTACGAAAATGACTTTATACCCTAATCTCCTGACCAGAAGAAGTCTGAAAGAGCTCTTCCGAAACTCATTTCCTTTCAACTATGTAGGATGCCTTTTTTTCTTAGAAAACTTTTATTTAATAAATATAAATTTCCAAAGTACAACTTTTGTATTACAGCAGCTTTTTCCCCCATAATCACCCTCCCACCCGCAACCATCCCATCTCCCACTCCTTCTCCCATCCCATTCTTCAACAAGATTCATTTTCAATTATCTTTATATACAGATGATCAACTTGGTATATGCTAAATAAAGATTTCAACAGTTTGCACCCACACAGAAACACAAAGTATAAAGTACTGTTTGAAGACTATTTTTACCATTAATTCTCATAGTACAACACATTAAAAACAGAGATCCTACATAGGGAGTAAGTGCACAGTGACTCCTGTTGTTGATTTAACAATTGACACTCTTATTTATGACATCAGTAATCACCCAAGGCTCTTGTCATGAGCTGCCAAGGTTATGGAAGCCTCTTGAGTTCACCAACTCCGACCTTATTTAAACAAGGCTATAGTCAAAGTGGAAGTTCTCTCCTCCCTTCAGAGAAAGGTACCTCCTTCTTTGATGGTCCCTTCTTTCCACTGGGATCTCATTCACAGAGATTTTTCATTTAAGTCATTTTTTGCCACAGTGTCTTGGCTTTGTAGGATGCCTTTTATAGAAACTACGAGAGATAACCAATACTCTCCTCCTTCAAAATAAGAATAAGACCTGGGCCAATCCAAAACCAGGAGACAGGAGCTTCTTCCAGGTCTCCACACAGGTGCAAATGTCCAAGGAATAGAGCCAATTCCCACTGCTTTCCCAGGCGTATTAGCAGAGAGCTGGATCAAAAGTGACACAGCCAGGATTCTAACCAGCACCCATATGGGACGCCAGCATTGCAAACAGTGGCTTTCCCCACTACACCACAATGCCAGCACCTGTGGGGAGCAGCTCGGACTAGACTGTTACTGGAATTAAGACTTATTCTATGCATCTGCTCTCCCACAATATGGCGCTGGGAGAGAAGTAAACAGCTTCCGCACAGCTGCCTCCAGTTCAACCAATTAACTGTAGGACTTGCTCCTGATTGGAGGAGAGCAGCGTACTCGGCATGTGGGCAGCCGAGTTGGGATTGGCGGAGGAGGACTATAAAGGAGGAGAGAGACGGCATGCACCGGGAACATCTATGGGGAACATCTAAGGGAACCCGTGCAGCCCCCGAGAGAACCGGCCGGCGGTGTGCCGCTCCCCTGAGGAAGTGGGGAATGCGGCCAGGGGGAACTGCCCTTCCACGGAGGTGGAAGGGATAGTAGCCAACCCGGGAAGAACCAGCAGCAAACCCGGGGAGGGCCGAGCAGACAAAGGAACAGCGCAGGGTCCTGTGTTGCTCCTCCACGAAGAGGGGGAGCGACATAATGGTGCCGTGACTCGGATAGGAAACTTAGGACGGATAGGAAACTTAGGAGGGAAGAAACGGGAAGAAGCAGGAAAATACCGGAGAGAGAGACTAGCGAAGAGCCTAGGTGCCGGAAGAAGCTATTGAAAGCCTAGGCATAGACTCGGATATGGACTGTGGGAAAGAAGTTAGGATTGAAAGCGAAAGTGAAAGCTTTCATAGACTCGGATGCGGACTATGGCGGGGAAGCTAGGAGATTGAAAGCGAAAGTGAAACCTGGAGGAGGCTTGGACTCGGATACGGACTGTGGGGAGAAGCCAGGAGAAATGAGAGGAATATTGTTGGAAGAAAACTTAGGGAAACATACCGGGTAGAGAAAAATGTTAGGGAAATTGAAGCCGTGGGGGGCAGGCCGAGGCGGAAACGGAAGCCACTTTGGGGTTCTCAAGTTAGCCCGGGAATAGGGGGCGAAAAGTTGAAACCAGAAGCTGAGACGTAAGCCAGATTGGGATCCGTCTGATTAGCCCGGGGAGCAAAGGACGGGAAGCCAGATCGTGGGGCGGAGACGTACGCTGGGTTGAATTCGCCAGGCTAGCCCGGGGAACTTGGATTGAATGCTAGTGGTGGAGACGCAAGCTACGCTGTGTTACTCGCGGAAGCCGCCCGCGTGCAGAGAGAGCACGGGGCGTGAATAGATAGGGAACGCTGGCGTAGGCCGTGGTTCAGACGCGAAAGGGTTAAGCGTGGAGACCGCGGAGCGCGCAAAGCCGAGCCGCGCAAAGCCGGGAAGCTGCGCAGATGAGAGAGGCGCGCGGGCTGAAGCGGCGAGGTGCCGGGAAGCTGCGGGGATAAGAGAAACAGAAGTTTGGAAGTGAAGTAAAAGAGAAATGGGAATGCTGGAAGATAGAAGTGAAATGGGAGAGGTAGGAATGCCCGGAGATAGAGAAATAGAGAAAAATAAGGCCTCCCCTCAACATGCCAATTAGAAGGCTTGGATTCGGTCTGCCCGATTAGTGAGGCGATGAGCACCTGGGCGGCTAGCCGCAGGTCACCGAAGACAGGCACGAATTAACATCAGTAAAGCTTCCCCACAATGCAACAATTAGGAGGCTTGGATTCGGTCTGCCTGATTTAAGGCGGTAAGCGCCAGCAAAGCTCGACCAGAGTATGAGCTGCAGGTCACCGAAGATAGGCACGAACCAACACTAATAAGTCTCCCCCACAATAAGGCAATGAGAAGGCTTGGATTCGGTTTGCCTGATAGGTCTTGTAAGTCCCCTGCAGGCAGAGCAGAGCATGCGCTGCAGGGCACTGAACACAGGCACGCATCAGCGCCTAAAAACCTCCTCACAACATGGCGAAGAGAGGACCCGGATTCGGTTTGCCTGATGGATAGGACTTGTAAGAGCCTGTGGCAACTCTAGCAAGTAGAGCAGAGTGTGTGCTGCGGGACACCGAAGACAGGCGCGTATCAACGCCAAAAAAAAAAAAATAAATAAATAAAAAATAAAAAAATAAAAAGAAAGGGGGATCTGTGGGGAGCAGCTCGGACTAGACTGTTACTGGAATTAAGACTTATTCTATGCATCTGCTCTCCCACAATATGGCGCTGGGAGAGAAGTAAACAGCTTCCGCACAGCTGCCTCCAGTTCAACCAATTAACTGTAGGACTTGCTCCTGATTGGAGGAGAGCAGCGTACTCGGCGTGTGGGCAGCCGAGTTGGGATTGGCGGAGGAGGACTATAAAGGAGGAGAGAGACGGCATGCACCGGGAACATCTATGGGGAACATCTAAGGGAACCCGTGCAGCCCCCGAGAGAACCGGCCGGCGGTGTGCCGCTCCCCTGAGGAAGTGGGGAATGCGGCCAGGGGGAACTGCCCTTCCACGGAGGTGGAAGGGATAGTAGCCAACCCGGGAAGAACCAGCAGCAAACCCGGGGAGGGCCGAGCAGACAAAGGAACAGCGCAGGGTCCTGTGTTGCTCCTCCACGAAGAGGGGGAGCGACAAGCACCTACATTTTTTTCATTTGAAAAATAGCCTTTAATCATTGTCTGACTTATTTGGTTTGATTCTTATCGTAGGCAGACTCCAAAGTGGCTCTCTTGGTCCCTGGCTCTGTGATTTACTTGTTTGTGCAATTCCAAGCCTTAGGTATAGGTGGGATCTGTGACTTGCGTCCTGCCCACAGAATACAGCAAAGGTGATGGGGTGTACATGATTATATCACATAAAATTGCAATGCCTTTCTTGCTAGGAGACACTCCCTTCTTTCCTGGCTTCAGGAAGCTATCGGCAGTGTTTGGGAGATAGTCAACATGACAAGCAGCTGAGGATTGGCAATAACCAACAAGGAACTGACAATGCATAAGGAACAGAGTACTAGTAACAATAACCTGGGCTTAAAATCAAATCCTTCCCAATCAAGCCTCACATGAAACCTCCTTCTCTGGCCAACAACAACTGCAGCTTTGTGAGTCATGTGAGCAGAGGTACCCGCCAAGTTGCCTCCAATTTCTGAGCTACTGAAATTGTGAGATAATAAGATATGATGTTTTAATCCCCTATTTGTGTTAATATTGTTACACAGCCACAGATAACTACCACAAACCTCAACTGAAACTCTCCTCAGTGAAACCTGTTTCTTCTTCTTCCAGTTTTTGAGCCCATACTTCTGCTAACTTCCTGCAATTGCCTGCCTCTTTCTGCCTAGCTTCTTTCCATTTTTCAAAGCCAAACACAATTGGCTCTTACTTCACTAGACCCTATGGTGCTAAACTAAGCCATCAAACCTTTAGGAGCAAAAATTGTATTTTTTTCATAAGAAAACTATACAGGGTCAGTGATATGTGTTTTCTGAAACCTAAATGAATGTTTGCATCTAAGGTATACTCAAAAATGGTTATGTATAAATTAACAGAGGAAAAACAATGCATTTTCATTTTTATTGCTGAAAAAGTACTATGAGGAATAATTTTTAATGAAAACATCTAATTACTATTAGAAATAGATGTCAATAATCCTTCAAATCAACAACATGTTTTAGGGGACATTCTACACCCTGAACTTGGGTCTAAACACAACATTCATAAAGGGTATAAATACTCAGTGAGAGGAACTCTTGAAAAATAAGCCAAGAAAATAAGTAATTTAAGAAATAACATTTACTGTTTTGCTTCTTGTTTTCTTCTTTTTAAAAATATTTGTTTGCAAAATAGCATTCATTACAGAGTTCGAAAAGTTAAAATGTACATTAACTCTGTCATTGGAAATTATCTTCAGAAAAAAATACTAATTGCTTGTTTTAAATATGGAATATATTTTAACTAACTCGTTCATAAATGCAAAGACTCCATAATATTTGTCTTTAAAAACTATTATTAAATTACTTTTAATAGTGAAAAAGAATAGTCAGATGCTAAAATGCTGAGGTTTAAAATAACCTCAGGCACCAAGATTGTTTGCAAGGTTTACAGTGAGCTCTGGCGGGGCCAGATTTGCCCCCTCCTTTGACCAGGGAGAACTACATGTGCTGGCCCGTGGGTCTGTGGGAGGTAGAGTGACTGACTCACCCAAGGATGATCTTATTCATACAAATACATTGCAGCACCGCACTGAGACTCAGACCAAACTGCCTTTGGGAAAATCACAAGAGTAGGAGCTTTGTCTGTATTTGCAGACTAAGAAAATATACAGTGCTCATTCTGAAGAGCAGCTGAAACCAGATAAGGCCATGGAAGAAGGAACCTTGAGGCTAACATGAAAAGAACTATCTATAGATAGTCATCCATGTTTACATTGTTTAAGGAAAACCAAAATGATTTGGCCTCAGAAGAGCAAATGCTGACAATTCTCTGATGAGAAAAGAAAGGATAGTTTACAACTCTGGTTCTTAATCCTAGAGTAACCCAGTTTTGTTTCTCTATTGATATTTTAACATACACCATTGTATCAGACACAATGGAGGTATTGGAAATATGTGTGTGCCTATACATATGTATATAAAGAAATGAGAGTAAGAGGGAGACTACAAAGGTGGAAGAATAACTTCCTGACACCACAATATCTTTCCACCAGTTCTTCTGGAGCTAAACCCATATATATATATATATATATATATATATATATATATACTTTTTAGAACTCTCGGAGTATTATACAGGCTTTGGACAAATTATTATTATAAACTCATTGAAAAAAGTTATGTATAACCTAAGGGCTTACATATCCACATAGACTTATGCAATGTCATTTTTTAACCTGAAACAAACATGGAAATTTTAACAGTTAAGTGAAACTAAGCTTCAAACAAAACACATGCTTTGACAGTAAGTGTGACAGGTGCCTGTCACCTTAGGATTATTAGCTAAGCTCTATGCCACTAGATCACTAGTGCCATGGCCTTGAGGAGAAGAGATCTGAGAGGCAGGAGATCCAAGGAGAGATGCCTATGGCTATTGAGAAAATGAGTGGAGAATGGAAGATATGCTTGATTCTTCTTAGAACAAAAACCTCAGAAGATTCCAGAAAAATTATCAATCCAAGAAGGAGAAAAACATACAATTACAAAAATATTTTGTTTCCCTACCTTAAGTGCATCCCTTTCCTTGCTTGTCTTAGAACTTGATGAAACGTTTACTTTTTAAAATCAAGTGCGAAAGAGGGGAGGGTCTGGGTGCAAATCAGATCACAAACAAAAACTTTTATATGATCATGAATGACAAATGGTGACATTATATGGTTCCTTTAGTTCTTAATGCCCAAAGGAAGTCATGACTGCAATTCGCTGACTTCCACCGGTAGCTGAACAGAGCAATGTTAGACTATTCATCTCTTAAAATGGCTTGCCATTTTTTTCTTTCTTGGAAAATTTGGCTTTGGCAAATACTTAGCTAATCATTTTGTCTTTACATGCACATTGACTTTCATTAGCTTACCTGGCAGGAAATGCAGAAAAGCTCCAACCTGTTTTGAATTCTACCATATATGCCTAAGGAAAAAGAAAAGTGATAAGTGAGAAATTTCTCAGGTGCAAAGCCATCTTCCCTAATCTCAGGGGTGAGGTATGTGCTCATCTCTCTACAGGGAAAGGTCCCTGAGTAAAACCTGAGTATTCCCTTTCAGCTCAGGAAGTCATCAACAATAGGAGGTCTTTGAGTTAAGAGCAAAGGATTTCCAAACCAGTTATCACTTTCTCCATTGTGTATAAGAATCTAAGTTGAAATGCTTTTCTTTTAATTTTCTCATTATAATAAGTATAGGAGAGAAAGAAAGGGGGAGGAGAGGAAGGAAGGAAGGAAGGAAGGAAGGAAGGAAGGAAGGAAGGAAGGAAGGAAGGAAAGCAAAGAGGGCGGGAGGAAAGAAGAGAGGGAGGGAGGGAGGGAGGGAGGGAGGGAGGAAGGGAGGAAGAGAGGGAGAGAGGAAAGGAGGGAGGAAGGAAAGAAGGAAAGAAGGAAGGAAGGAAAGAAGGAAAGAAGGAAGGAAGGAAGGAAAAAGGGGGGAGGAAGGGAGGAAGGAAGGAAGGAAGGAAGAAGGGGGGAGGAAGGGAGGAAGGAAGAGAGAGAGAGAAAAAAGAAACTTGTTAATAATTTCTGTGCCAATGAGTGACAATCACGTTGATTTATCCATCTGTGTCTCTTTACATGGTGTTAGAATCGAAGTATACACTAAAGGGACAACAGTCCAGCATGGCAGTAGCCACATTCAGCCAGAACAAGGACTCAATTTCTGAACATAAACTTCATTTTAACACTAAACCATCTCTGGGAAAGCTGAGGAGTCTTCATTACCAAAAGGATCAAAATAACCCAGTTTAAAAATTATAATCAAGTGGCTTCCACAACAACCAATGAATACACCAAATGGCTTTGAGATGATAGCTGAAATGAACTGGAAGATGGTAGTCCAAATCTGGTGGAAAGCCCATACTAGTTTTCATGTCCAAAGAACTTTAAGCAAACAAATTCTCTTGCTTCTGAAAATCATCCTAGATATGTGAGTGGAAAATCCTAGTTTTCTTCCACAATCTAGTAGGTTAGCCTCTTACTAGCCATGTGCTCTCTTAAAAGTCATTGATTTTTAATTCAATCAAAGTAGTTTGCACATGGAGTTTGTGGAAATCAAATAGTTATGAAATATTTATGTAACCAGCATGCACTGCTCCATCCTCCACGCCGAGTTCTAATTCTAAAAGGCAAATATTTTCATTTTTTACCTATTTTGTCTGCGTTCTGCCTCTACATTTCTAATTAATATGTTTCTACTTCATCTACTGAATTCCAATTATTACAGATCCCTTTCCTTCTTACATAAACTTCCTTGCACTAACAATCACATCCCAGCACCAACACCTTCCCAGTGTGTTTATACAGAAGATTTTGATTAACTTCCTCTGCAGGGGCCGACTCTGTGGCATAGTAGGCTAAGCCTCTGCCTATGGCACTGACATCCCAAATGGGAGCCTGTTCTTGCAGCTGGTTTATGTCCAAACTACTCCTTTTCCAATCCAGCTCTCTGCTGTGGCCTAGGAAAGCAGTAGAAGATGGCCCAAGTTCTTGCACCCCTATATCCATGTGAGACCCAGAGGAAGCTCCTGGCTCCTGGCTTCAGATAGGCCCAATTCTGTCCATTGCAGTCATTTGGGGAGTGAACCAGCAGATGGAAGATCTTTCTCTGTGTCTGTAACTCTACTCCTCAAATAAATAAATAAATAAAAACTTAAAAAAAATCCTATGCAAATGTATCTCACGATCATTAGCACTTGTTGCTATGTAGAATCACATGTTCCCATTCCTCTAGTACCTTTATTATTTCCAAAAGTTAATAACTGCCTAATTTTTTATAATTTCTGGAACTTTTACATATCTGTGCCTAATCTTTTTCCAAAATTTAAATATAACTGATATATAAAATGATTCACAATACTATCTTTCGTATCGCCAAATGTATCAGATATTCTGACAGTCCCAGATTTTTATCATGCCTGTCTAACCTGGACTGGCCACTCTTCCAGGCCTGCTGCACAGCTGTGTGGCTGCCACCCTAGACCTTCTCCTGGCTCCTCACCTGTGATGTCATGCTCTCCTGATTCCACAGTCTTGTATTTGCAACCTCCTGATCTCTTGCTTTTTCTGATGACCCACATCTCTAAGTAGCTTTTTCAAAATCCTGAATAAAAGTTTTGATAACAGCTAATTGTCATATAAACTTTATGCTTTGCTTTCCTTAAGAGGGAGTTGTTAGTGTGTGTGGTTACCCTGCCAGGGACTTCATGTCTCAGACCCCTTTATATCTGGGTAAGGCCATGCAGCTGCTTTCCACAACAGGAATATGAGCAGAATTGATGCGGACACTCCAGTCTGGGGCCTATGAGAAGCAGGTGAAGCCTGTACATCTTTTTTCCACGTCTGCTGATTGGAAGTCCACACCCAAGCCTACCTTGAAGACATGTGTTGTAGGTAGTGGACTCTCCATCAGCCTGGGTCCCTGAATGACTAAGTGGTTCAGAGCTCTCACCAGCCTCCCTGGTACCTGAGTGAGAAATAAACATTTGATGTCTTCAGCCACTGAAATTAGAGGATTATCATTACCTTCATTGGATTAATTATCTGACTAGATGAGAAATCCAGGTTTAAAAATCCTGGAATTTTTATAGCGTTTTCCCAACATTTACTGCTTCTGGTTGATGATGCAAATCACCCTTCTATTTCTGTTCCTTCGTATCTATTTCATGATTCCTTTTTCTTTGTGTTCTCTTTCTATCTCTATCTCTCTACCTTTAATTTTGTCTCATTATTCTTGAAGGGACAGTTTTGCAATGGGTTAGGATAGATTTGGGTGCATATCTCTTTGTCCATGTTTACTCACTATTATAAAATAGTGAACAGCAAAATGTGATAAAATACGCAATTTCATACACATGTACATATTGGTAAAAATAGAAACATGGATGAAATTGAAATGTTGTCAAGTAGGCAGAACCAATGTGTCACATTTAAAAGTATTCTTTTTTAAAAGATTTATTTATTTGAAATGCAAAGTTACAGGGAAGCAGAGGCAGAGAGAGAGAAAGAAAGAGGTCTGCACCCTCTGTTTCACTCCCCAAATGGTAGCAATAGCCGGAGCTGGGCCTATCTGAAACCAGGAGCCAGGGTTTCCTCCTGGTCTCCCACATGGGTGCAGGACTTGGGCCATTTTCCACTGCTTTCCCAGGCCATAGCAGAGGGCTGGATTAGATGTGGAGTAGTCAGGATTCAAACTGGTGTCCATATGGGATGCCGGCACTGCAGGCAGCAGCTTTACCCACTAGGCCACAGCCTTGGCCCCTGAAAGTATTCTTTTATCAGGTAAGTTTTTACTGGAGAGGAAGTTTTTTTCCATCTATGAATCATGCACAAAATAAAGTTGTGTCTAATCACGTATAAGAAAGTCATATATTCTCATTGATGCTTTATTTTTCATTTTTTGAGTGTTAGCAATGATGAACACATTTCCTTAAGTATTTCAGCCATTCATTTCTCATTTTCTGAATGTCTACATTATATATTATCTATTATATAAGGATTACATAATTTTCTTATGGAATTATAAATAATACTCACAAACTCACAATATAAAACCTGTCATAGTTGATTCAGATAAAGATATCAAATTCACAATATGTCTTTAGGTTTTATTTATGGTATTTATTTATTTGTTTGCTTGATACTAGCAGTTTTAATTTTATGTGTGGAATCAAATATCTCAATACATTCTTTAGGATTTTTCTCTATGAAAAATTCATTCATTAAATAAAAGCTTCAAAACAAAAAGATTTTTCTCTGCTTAACACTTTAAAAGATGATCCTCTTCAACTTAACTCTATTTTCTTCAAGCTCTCTTTTTTTGAAAGAGAAGGAGATGGGGTGGCTTCATTTATATTTAAGTAATCTCACTGCAGTAAATTTTATGACACCTTAAGGTAGGAATTTAACTTTATACAAAATTGTAACTAATTTGTTCAACATCTTTTTTTAAAAAGATTTTTATTTATTTATTTGACAGGTAGATTTACAGACAGTGAGAGAAACAGAGAGAAAGGTCTTCTTTCCATTGGTTCACTCACCAAATGGCCGCAATGGTTGGAGCTACGCCGATTTGAAGCCAGGAGCCAGGCACTTCCTCCTGGTCTCCCATTAGGGTGCAGGGGCCCAAGCACTTGGGCCATCCTCTACTGCTATCCCAGGACACAGTAGAGAGCTGGACTAGAAGAGGAGCAGCCAGGACTAGAACCAGTGCCCATATGGGATGCCGGTGCTACGGCAGAGGATGAACCTAGTACACCATGGCTCCGGCCCCTTAGCATCATTTTTGACTATTGATATTTCCTCCTGAATTAATATAGACCTATTTTTATAAAAATATTTATATATACTTGAACTGCCTTTTAGTTTTCTACTCTGTAGAGTTTTTACTCCTTTGAATTTCTTGTTCAGGTACAATAATTTTTGTACAGGAACAATAATTGGAATTATTTTCACTTTTTGATATATTTTCATAGCTTATAATCCAAATTCCCCCTCATTATTCTGTCTTATAGTTTTCTTACCTCAATTATTTGTGTTTTTACATACAAACATGGAGTCATTTTGCTACATCTTATTAGAATTGCAATCAAAATATGAATTAATTTAGGAAGTTTACATGTTTGGTATTTTTGTGAATTTTTCCTGTTCTAGGATAATGAAACTCTCCCCTTTATTGAGAACTTTGAGGTTTTCCAGAGATAAGACTTCCAGGGCTGTATCTGAGAAAGTCCCAGGAACATGACAATCATTGGTCACCCTATGGTGTTGTGGCTGGTACATAAGAAAATGACTCATACACACATTTAGTTTGCTTCCAGCTACTCAATGCTATGTGAATTTTCAATAGTTTATCAGTTGAATCTACTGAGATCTTTTAAGGTTCTTTTATATATAAATAGTGGCAATTCCAATATTTATAGCTACTATTAATCTTACTATATAAGACAATGTATCTAGAATAACGTTGAATAGTAATGATAGTGACATCTCCGTGCTGGTCTTTGACTTGATAAACTTATTCATCAAGTTCTAGAAATATCCATCTATTCTTGGCCGGCGCAATGGCTCAATAGGCTAACTCTCCGCCTGCGGCACCGGCACCCTGGATTCTAATCCCGGTCGGGGCTCTGGATTCTGTCCCAGTTGCTCCTCTTCCAGGCCAGCTCTCTGCTGTGGCCCGGGAGGGCAGTGGAGGATGGCCCAGGTCCTTGGGCTCTGCACCCACATGGGAGACCAGGAGGAAGCACCTGGCTCCTAGCTTCAGATCAGGGCAGTGCGCTGGCTGCAACGCACCAGCCGTGGCGGCCACTTTGGGGGATGAACCAACTGAAAAAGGAAGACCTTTCTCTCTGTCTCTCTCTCTCTCACTGTCTGACTCTGCCTGTCAAAAAAAAAAAAAGAAAGAAAGAAAAAGAAATATCTATCTATTCTTGATTTTATAACAGTTGTGATGATTGTTCTTTTAAAAAAAAATTATTTTATTTATTTGAAAGACAGAGTTACCGAGAGAGGTAGAGACAGAGAGAGAGGTCTTCCATCCACTGGTTCACTCCTTAGCTGGCTGCAACGGCCAGAGCTGCGGCGATCCGAAGCCAGGAGCCAGGAGCTTCTTCCGGGTCTACTACATGGGTACAGGGGCCCAAGGACTTGGGCCATCTTCTACTGCTTTCCCAGGCCATAGCAGAGAGCTGGATAGGAAATGGAGCAGCCAAGACATGAACCAGTGCCCATATGGGATGCCGGCACTGCAGGTGGCAGCTTTACCTGCTATGCCACAACGCCAGCCTCCCATCATCCTGTTTGACACAAAGCCTGGCTACCTCAAGAGGACCAGTCTCAAGCATTAGCCCTTTATTACAAATGTCCATTTATTCATGTGTTCATCAGTTTTTATTTATTTATATGAAAAGTAGAGATGCAAAGCGGGAAGGAGAGAAAGAGAGATCTTCCATTCGCTGGTTCACTCCCCAAGTGGCCGCCACACCCAGAGCTGGGCTGATCCAAAGCCAGGAGCCAGGAGATTCTTCTGGGTCTCCCACATGGGTGCAGGGGCCCAAGGTCTTGGACCATCTTCTGCTTTCCCAGGCCATAGCAGAGAACTGGATCGGAAGAGGAAGAGCCGGGACTAGAACCAGCGCCCATGTGGGATGCCTGCAATTCAGGCCAGGGCTTTAACCTGCTGCATCATTCTGTTCATTTTTAAAATAGATATGAAGTTTAATGGACCCCTGAACCTGCTTGGGAGACCTGGAAGAAGCTCCTGGTTCCTGGCTCCTGGCTCCTGGCTTCATATCACTACAACTCTGGCCATTGTGGTCATTTGGGAAGTGAACCAGCAGATGGAAGACCTCTCTCTCTCTCTCTCTTTCTATCTCTCTCTCTGGCTCTACCTCTCTCTGTCACTCTGTCTGTCAAATAAATAAAATAAACCTTTAAATAAATAAATATCTTGGAAATTTCTATTTCAGTGACCTCATTGGGGAAACACTGAGGAAAGAAAGGGAAATGCATTGGGGTTTACGGTAAAATCACTTGTGGGGCTTTTCCAAGCCAGACACATGAGACTCTCTTCAATCCACCCCCTTTCTTAACTAAGGTAGGAAGGATGATGTCTATTACTCTTATTTTAGAATCAATGACATGGTGTGTCAATTTTCCAATAAAATGTGTTGTTTCTTGATATAATAAAGTTCAACAGGAACAAAGCGTTTCATAGCCACTGAACAGAATATACTATATTTTTTTCTCCTTTTATCTGTGTGATAAAAATACACTAGTGGGATTTTAATATTAAATCTTTTTGTGTTGTTGGAATATACTAGCCTTCTCTTAATATACTATCAGACATGAGTTATGAAATTTTGGCATCTAAATTCATAAATGAGATATTTTTGTAGGTTTCTATGTCATTTATGGACAGATTTTTCAAATGGCTATCATCACAAATAGTGAAAGTGAACTGGAATATTTTATATCTTTTTCTAATGCTTTAAAATAATTTCATACATTGTGAGAAGCATTTGTTATTTGAAAGTTTATAGGCTGGGCCAGCACTGTGGCCTAGCGGGTAAAGCCAATGCCTACAGTACCGGCATCCCTATGGGTACTGGTTTGAGTCCTGGCTGCTCCACTTCCCATCCAGCTCCCTGCTAATGTGCCTGGGAAAGCAGCAGAAGATGGCCCAAATCCTTGGGCCCCTGCACCCATGTGGAAGACCTGGAAGACACTCCTGGATTTTGGCTGGGATCAGTGCAACTCTGGTAGTTGCAACCATTTGGGGAGTGAACCAGCAGATAGAAGACCTCTCTCTCTCTCTGACTCTGCCTTTGCCTTTCTTTAACTGTGCTTTTCAAATAAATAAATAAATCTTAAAAAAAAAGAAGAAAGTATATAGGCATTCATCCATGAAAACATCGAAGCAATGCTTTTCTGGAGGTGATTTATTGACTTCTAGTTGGTCATTTTTTGTTCGTAATTATTGGATTTCCTATTTTTATTTGCAGATGTCTATTTTGTATTTTTCTTTTTTCTTGATTAATTTTGCTAAAGCTTTGTCAGATTTTGCTGTTTTCTTGAAAAAACAGCCTTTGGATCTTCTTCCTATTGCCATCTGTTTTCTGGAAATTTCTAAGATAATCTCTCCACATTGCTTCGGTCATATTCTTTTTCTTTCTTTTTTATTTCAAGATTCTAAGAACACATATGTGAGGTCTTTTCACCATGTCTCTTTGGTCTTTGATGCTTGATTATGCATATTTTGTCTTTTTGCCTCTTGATTCATCAGTCTGGGTATCTGGATATTTGCATCTGATCTACTTTCCAGTTTACTAGCTCAGTGAAATCTGTCTATTCCATTTTTGCTTATGCCACATTTTTTAGTCCTCAAATTCCCACTTAACTTTTTATATTTTCCAGTGTTTGTTTTCCCCAGTTCCACAAGACTACCCAAACTCTGCTCAGCCTCTCAGTCTCTCTCTGCAACCTTTACCCCTGTTTCCCACTGGCAAAGGCCTAAAGAGGAGAAGTGGCTCCAAAGGCAAGGCTTATCTCTGAGCTCTCTTCCCTTGATCTTGCTACTCAAGCCCTTGGCAGCTCTTCTTTGCCTTCAAAGATTCTGTTGCTGCTGCTCAGCATATTCAGGCTTTCTCAGTATGTAGAGTGGATTTACAAGGAAAAAGTCTCACATGGCTGCAAAAAGAAAAATTCCATTCTCTTTTCTAATTAATTTCTGGATTGTCTTTATTAACCTCTTTTGTCTTTATTTCTTTGGGTTATTTTATGATGGTGTTTTTAAACTCCTTGAGTTGAATGTTTAACGTTTACTTTCTTTGCTTTATCACTTCAAACATTGCCTCTAACATAAACTGATTTTGAGCTTGTTAAATAACTGTCCCTAAGAAGCAACCAGCGAGATCATACATGATGTGACCATAACCCAAAACTTATTTAGTATTTGATGACTTTCTGGTATCCATTATCTACTCACTTACTACTTTTTTTAATTGTACTCAGACTTGGTTTTAAATATCTGCTATTGTTCTTCCAACTAAATTACTTTGCAGGAAACCGATCCCATCCTCATCTCCTATTATAGGTTCTGGGTTGATTTAAATCAAATTATACATTTCATTCTCCCAGCCATGATAATTGGCTCAGACGTACACATACAATGTAATCAAATTCTATTGAAGTAATCTTGCTTGGAATCCTGAGATAAGAGTACTCTTTCTCTCCCCGTGCAAGGGTTAGAAAGCATCAAACCCTGTTTTTTCCTGGCATTTGTCTTGCAGTCATGAGAGAAGCCTGTCAGGAACTAACATGATTCATGCATGGAATTGGACAGAGCTGAAAGAGTCACAGAGCAATTGACCTGGAGCCTTAATTAAACCATGCTGGAAGCCCACCCTCCAGCTGGACTTTCAAGTTACTGAGCCAATAAATTCCCTTTATTATTTAAACCGCTTTGATTTTAATTGACTTTTCTTTCACTTACAGACAAATGCATTCTAATATACTTGGGTACCTAACAAACGTTTTAAATGTTGGTGACATTAGATAAAACAACATAAATAAAAATAGTTTTATATTCTTAAGACCATATTCACTGACCCATTAAGTCAATAAATGTGAGGTACTCATTTTTAACATCCGTAGTCTTATTTATTTTGTCCCTCAAGTATCTCTAGCACCTAGTTTTGTGTTTGGTATCTTTGAATAAATACTCAAAAGTACATGTTAAGTGAGTAGCTATGGATTTGAATAATGTTTCTCCCAAAGATATTCTCACGGGCTTTCAGGAAGGGAGAGAAAACATTTCCTTGGTATGTAACATATAACTAAGAGGGGGTCTTAGCACTCAAATGGTCAAATTCAAGTGAAACGCTTTTTCTCACAATGTTTCAAAGGGTAATTGTGTAGGCTACAAACCCCAAAAACATAAAAATGCACTTAATGACATTTGTTTTTATAGAATATCAGTTAATAAATAATGTCAACATGTATAAACAATGCATAACTGTGCTACAGAACAGTATCAGTTCTGTCACTTGCCAAACAAATGAATGATTCCAAGATTATTTCTAGCTCTAGAACTATGAGTATGATCCTGGAGTTGTTCTCTTGCCACCAAGGCAATCGAATCCATTTACACCTCCAGACTGTTCTTCTAAAGGCTTCTGTAGCACTGCCACTGAGTCTATCATCATGTTCACAATGAAAACATTTGATGATCTGGGATTCGCATGTCCAAAACCAAGAGCACATCAGCTAAGAGCCTAAGCTTAGCTGATTAAAGACAGCATGCATCAAGCCTCCTCCTCACCCCAGAGAGGACTCACGTGCAGGCCGGGGATGAAAGCACAGTGATCATGAGTTCAGTAAAACACGCTCCACATTAGAGTAAGAAGTCAAAGTAAGGTGTGTTCAATAACATGGAAAGAGCTGGAGTAGCAGAAAAGGACAGAACAGGGCTGTATTTTTAGAGACAAGCATAATCAATGTTTTTGCCAGTAGAGGACTGTTTGGGTCTATGCCAGACTGGTAATAACAAATGCTTGGCCCTCAAAGACTTTCCCACCCCCCACATCTGCCACTAGAGAAGAGCCAGCAGCCAGTAAGAGACTTCGGGGACTTATGGGCTGTAGCACTAGATGAGGGAGGAGTGGCAAGGGTCCTGGCTGGTAGCACAGTGGCAGCCAAGTGGCAACTTGCATGCCAGATGGGAGTGTGTCACGTGCTGCCCTCTGGCATAGACAAAGCCCATTGGAGAGATCTAAGGCAGCTCTGCACTTCTCAAATGTGCATATGGTATCAAAGAGAAAGGTACAACATTCTACTCTGTGAAACTCAATGAATAAAACCAAATTACCAATTATGATTTTAAAATACAGACAAAAAAAAACTTCCATTGGAATCTGGAGATTCCTAATCAAGATGGATCCACCCAGCTTCCCTTTACAACCCATCTCTCTTTCTCAGCATTAATTTTCTCCCATCTTTATTCTGTCTGTCCATATCTGTTTCAAGCTTTCTTCCCAAGTTACTGACTACTGTCGTTTGGAGTGCCTCTTCCAACCCACCCACATTCTTGTAGGCATGGTAATGAATTCCTTCAAATAGGAAGTCGTTACTTTAAAGCTACAGGACTCTTTGAAACCGAGATAGTTGAAAAGATGTCATTGTAAATTAACACAGCAGACAAATAGAATCTGGAAATAATTATTTCCAAATGTATTTGGACATGAAGAAGGAAGTGGGTCAGAAAATTATGACCTCTGCATATTTAGCCTACTATGCATCCTCATTCCAGGAAGTTAATTGTGAGCTATTGAAAATGAAAGTTTAAAGATAATTTCATAAAAAGACTCTCTCATAACCTTGCCTATGAAGATTCCATAAATAGATTGGAAATAATCTCTAGGGGACCTTTGTAACAGCTTTTGGAGTTGCAGCAGTAATTAACAGAATCCAAATACAATGTAATCTTCTACTTAAACACTGTCACCATTTCTTATTTTCTTTAAAATTGTGATTATTTCTTGCTGGCTTCCTTGGCTCAAAAGATATATTTAAATTGCCCTACTTATGCTCCCTGTATATCAAAGAGAGAGAAAAAAAAATGCAGCCTAGTGAGCCAGAAAGAAAACAACATTTCTATGAGTATATAATCTCACTTTAAAACTGGCAAAGCAAGCACAAGTAACTAAAAATATTATAGCCTTCATTTCCATATTCATCACTTCCACGTGAAAGCATATAATATGTGGTAGTTGCAGAAGCAGGCTCTTTATTTTTTACAGAATAAAAAATTGTTAAAGCATAAATTCTTAAAAAGAGGGGATTTTACCAAGAGATAAGGAAGAATTATCTTCCTTTAGGGGACTCTGAAATACTGGAAGAGGAAACTAGGAAGGTTATGAAATTTCTTTTTTATGAGATTATAAAGAAGAAAGAAATGATTTTTAAGGTAATCTATCAATAATATATCTCCTGGAGGAAGAAGGATATGAAGGCTCATATATGGCCTGTGAACTCACTGATGGCAGAACGTTGCACTGTTTTAATGGGGGAAGGATCATTCTTTGTTACACAGATCTTTGCTTAGTGTAGTTCATAAATGATCTATAGTAAATTCTTAACTCTGTGTGTACATTTCAGTAGCAAGATGATTCGTGACGGAGCTGGTATTGTGGCAGAGTGGGTTAAACCACATTCCATACTGGGGTGCCAGTTCCGGTCCCATCCCTGTTACTCCGTTTCTTATCCAGCTTCCTGCTAATACAGCTGGAAAGGCAGGGGAAGATGGCTTACAGACTTGGGCTCCTACCTCCTGTGTGGGAGATGTGGCTGTGATTCCTGCCTCCTGGTTTCAGCCTGTCCCAACCTGGTCTTCTGCAGGTATTTGTGGAGTGAATCAGTGGATGGAAGATCTGTCTCACTCTCTGTCTTTCCCTCTCTCTGTCACTCTGCCTTTTGAATAAATAAAAAAATAAATACATCTTTACCAAAAAAAGAAAAAGATGATTCTGAAAAGTTTTCCAAAAGTATTCAATTAATAAAATTAGATCCAGAAAGCAATCAGGCTTTCAAGCCACTGGTGAGCATGTATATAAAGTACAAATTCTTTAGGGAACCCTTCAGACCACATGTTTTCTTTTACTATGATACCTAAAACAATGTGTGATTTTGGAATGCCTGTGAGTATGTATGTATCCAAAAGTAGTGTTGAAATTCACAAGGGTTTCTTATCTAGACACTGTTCCAATAAGTACCACATATTATTTGCTTGAACTATCAGAACAAAGTACTATAGACAGAAATCCATTATCTCACATCTTTGGCTCCCAGAATTCCAAGATCAAAGAATCATCAAGGTTGGCTCCCTCTGAGGACCAAGAGAAAAAAAATCTGCTTCACGTCTGAAAGCCTGGCTTCTGGTGGTTTGATGCCAGTCTGTGGCATTGTTTGGCTTACAGAAGCATTGCCCAATCTACGCCTTCATGGTCACATAATGCTCTCCTTACCTACATGTCTGTGTCCAAGTGTCCTATCTTTATGAGGGCATCAATCACACAAGATCGGGACCCACCTAAAGACCTCATTTTAACTTGATTACGTCAGTGAAGATTCTACGTGCAAATAAGTTGGTACTCTGAAGTACCAACTAATCTTTAATTAGGATGTCAACATACCATCTTGGAAGGACACAATTCAACCTAACATATTCCACTAAAAGAATAATTACACAAAATAAGATACAAAATCACATTTAAAATCAGGTGTCTATAATACTTTATTTATCCTACAATTTTTTTATGTTACCAGCAAACATGAATTATTTTTAGAACGCATTTATTTACTTATTTCAAAAGCAAAGTGATAGAGAGGGAAAGAGATTTTCCACTCACTGGTTCACTCCCCAAATGGCCACAATAGCCAGAACAAGGCTGTAGCCAAGAATCTGGAATTCCATCCACATCTCCTTCATGGGTAGCAAGAATTCAAACATTTGAGCAGGATAGTGAATCAGAAGCAGAGTAGCTGGGACTGAAACCAGCACTCCAAGCCACAATACCTGTCACTAAGTTGGGTATTTTAATTTGTTCCTCAATTTGAGCTAGCTCATGGCTTGGTGTTTTGGGGGCAAACAACTGTTGGTTAATTTTTGTTAGTTTAATTTTTGCAAGGTTAAACAGACATCATGTAGATACAGCAAAAACTTGGGCATCTGCACCCACATGGAAGACCAGGAAAAAGCACCTGGATCCTGGCTTCAGATGGACACAACTCCGGCCGTTGCAACCATCTGAGGAGTGAACCAACGGAAGGAAGACCTTTCTCTCTGTCTCTCCCTCTCACTGTCTGTAACTCTACCTCTCAGAAAAATAAATTAAATCTTTAAAAAAAAATGCCGTACCATTGGCTCCACTATACAATGAATATCAAATGGATGCTAAGATGTAAACCTTTAAAATTAATGGTTTTCCTGTGCGATGTATATAGATCACCTCAGGCACTTTGAGAAACAATAGAATTTTTTCCAAGTTTTATATTCAAGTACTTTATTTGAATATAAGAATTTTTTTTGATTATGTAATCATGGTACAGTAGAGCTAGGAAAATATCCGAGACCTAACTTCCCCAAGTTAAAAAGGTTCTGTGCCTGGATCATTATTCCCTTGACTTGGAATCACTTTTGATACCAAAAATTAGATCTTGTCTGTCACACAGGTTGTGTGCTATTTATAAGTCAGGCCAGAACTGTGGCTACCCTCAAGGACTCAAACAAAAAAATTGTGTTGTCTTTGAATTTTATTTAAAATATGCTGCATCATTTTACTGGCATAGTTATCTACTTTCTCATTTAATTGCTTAGTTCTCCCTAGACTGTAGTTTTAACAGTTGTATTTTAAGACACACTCTGATAGGAAACGTGTTTATCCCAATGTATTTGCACATAATTACTCATTTAGTGTTTGTTTCATAATGACTCTTTCCTGAAAACCTCGTCAGTTTGTATACAGATGTCTAAATCTATGAGTAGCTCATTGATACATGTGGTCGTATATGGGAATGGAAAGCTCTATAAGGACACGTGTTTATGGCTAACAAAAGTTTGAATAGGTAGGGAGCTAAGAATGATTGTAGTGAAGTTCTTCCAGAAAACATGGTTTTCTTGAGAAGTGACAGCTGAGAGACCACCCAGCTGAATCATATGGAGCCATGTTATATAAACATAGTCTTCTGTCAGCGTCCTGAGAAGAGTGCGGCCAGGACGTAGCCTAGGGCACAGAACTTAAGACAATACTCACTCTTAATTTATTCTCATGGTGGACTGGGAGGCTTCATAAATGTTACGTCCCAGGTGCCTCCCTCTACTCACCGAAGTCCAGGGCCTGCTTCTCATTATGTTCAGTGGTTCTAGAAGCGATCAGTGTGCTACATTACTGTAGAACAATTACTGTGCATGATGCTGATTCTGACTCACAGAAATACTGAATTACTTTGATAATTCTGTCTACTACGGCAGGGAAATGTGCTTCCAAGTTTTAAGTAATTTGGATTTTAAGTTTTGGCACAGGAGCATTAAGCTTAAATTCTCTGAAATAATGCAGTTCAACTAGAATACTTCACCCTTGATGAGATGATGCCACATGACTTTCACAATGGAATGCACATTATTGTTGGCATGATACTGTGGAACTATTGCTCCCCTTCCTTGAAAATGGCCTCTGATACCCAGAATTAGTCTCCAACAGCCGCTACTATACATCTTCTGCCTACTATCTTCCCCTATCTGATTGGTCCAGAGTGATCTCCTGATATCAAGCTGGGCCATTCAAAATCTACCTGCAGAGAATGTAGAATTTAGATGCGCAGGTCACAGCAAGTGTGCACATTTATCAAGTTGTAGAGTCAAAAATTACAAATTTCTGCAGTGGAGGAGCGGTATTTTCTTTTCTGTCATGACTGTTCAACTCTGAAGGTCCTATCATGCCTCAATACCTTTCTAATAAATGCCCATGGGTTTAACTTGACCAGGACTAACTTTGGTTCCTTGTACAGCCCGAAGGTGATAACAGTCACAGACTCTTATTCTGTCTACGGCAGGAAGTATGCTACCTGCTATGATAATGATGATAGACACAACAGTTTCCACCTTTGAAACTCTCATAGAGTGTTGGTAGTAAATACGCTGTTACTCTCACACCCTTCATTAGTCTAGAATTAATACACTCATACGGCTCGTGTCTCTTCTCCTGTGAGGAGCTCCCACTGTGTTGTTTGATACTGGAAAATCTGGAAAGACAATGAGTTTATAATTCGTAATTATGTGTATTAAATACAGTCTTCCACAGCCAGTAACAACTTTTTCAGCTATGGGATAGAATCTCTAAATAAAACATCGGTACACTGAAGATACCATTTGACTCCAATAAAATGTAAATGTAATTTAGAGACAATTTCATGAAAGAAATTTAATTTTTAGTGAACATATCTTAGCAAAAACGAACTGAAGCCTACGATTCCCAGGTCACTTAACAAGGAAGAAAGGAAAATATCTCAAATGTAAAACCAACATAAAAGTGATTTTTTTTTTACACTTTGAAAATACATTTTGCTTCAAATACACACAATCTTAGCAGCTGGAAACCTGTTATGCGTTTAACGAAATGGCTCGCACATGTGCTTACAATGCACCGCACTGTGGTCTGTGAACCCGGTCCCCAGGGTGCAATGGTCAGCCTTCGCCTCACTGAACTCTCCAGTGTAGGTCATGGGAAAGGGGGGTACTTGTTTGAGCTTTCTCTTTCCAGAGTCTACATTCCCCCCCCACAAACTGCTGGCGTATAAACAAACTCACGTTCAAAAGGCGATGGACTCCGCTGACCTAACCCACTCTGCCATGCCGGACCTGTCCGCACATCCTCCAGATCAGACCAGCACGGCCAGCTAGCCCTGGCTTTCCCTAAGGGACGGTGCCGCCTGCTTCCCCCAGGCCAGGTCCATCTGATGAATCTGCCTTTTGCTTTCTGCTTCCCTGGGGGAGGGGAGATCCCTCACACCGACAGAGCACCCACGCTGAGACACGGCTTCTTCCTCAATGAGCTGAAGTTCTCCAGATGGCAGCAAGCGCTCGTCATGCAAATTCTTGGCAGCAGGGAGCCTGTCAAGTGGCTACTGCTGCTTATTGTTACCACCACTCCCCACCCCTCCACACAAACGCTGCAGAAACACCATCTGTCGACCGGGGGGCTGAGCGGGACTTTCCAAGTGCCGCCTTTCTAGTCGGTGCCGCTTAGCAGCCCAGCGCTACACACCCAGCCCCAGCACCAAGGCGGCGCTCAGCTCTGAAGAAGTCACAAGCCCAGGAGGGGGCGGGGGGTCCCTGGCTGGCAAGCCCCTTCCTCTGCTCCTCGCTGGCCTAGCTCCTCAGTCGCTCCACAGAAGCAGTTGCTAGCAGATACTTGTGTCTCTGCTATAGAGTCTGAGAAAGGAGCAAGAGGGACTGAATTAGCCTCGCGTCTCCATCGCTAGTGAGCAGAGGACGGGTTAGGGAGCACCCTCCGGAAGTGAGAGGAGCAATCTGGAAGGTAGGGAAGACCGAGAGCATCAGGCTGATTTCAGACTTGCTTTCCCTTCTCTCCCGCAAACATCCCATCTCCTGATTCATAATGAGCTCCCAGAGATAAACACTTGACACACACAGATGAAAGCTGTCACTCAAACGATTCTAAGCACAGGACACAAGATACCTTGCCCATCTTTGAATGCCTGAGACCTTTGAGATCAATCGGGAACTGTTTCTTGTTGCTGCTCTTGGATTTTATTTTTGGTCATATAGGAATACAAATGAAAGCAATAATAAAATGCAGTATCATTTCTGCATCCTTAATATTTTCCTTTTAACCTGAGGTACAGGAGTGAGTTTTTTTTTTCCTTATGCCTCACTTAAGTCACTCTATGTTCCTTTATCTGCACAAATCTGTTTTTATTTTTTAACACTTTTAACATGAATCCCCCATAGACATAGACATTCACAAAAATGTATGGAATTTCAGTTTTTCAAGTTTACTCTCCATATGCTCATATTTTCATAAGTGGATATTCCTGAAAAAATATGCTGTTTGTTTTGTTCATATGTGTTTTTAAACATACGTATACTGTACTGAGCTCTACCTTCTCACATTCCTAACTTTTTCATGAACACAATGTTTTTAGATCTACCTGTGGCTGACCACCCTTGCATGAGATGTCGCTCCCCCATGAAAAGCTTCATTCTACCCTATTTTTCCCTCTGCCTTTGGCAAAGACAGTGAATTCTTTTTTGAAAAAAAAAAAAAAAACAGATTATTTATTTGTTTGAGTAGCAGAGCAACAGAGACCGGAAGAGAAAGAGATCAATATTCCATCTACTGGTTCACTCCCTGGGTGTCCGCGAAAGTCAGTGGCTGGGCCAGACTGAAGCTGGAGCCAGGAACTCCAACCCGTCTCCCACCTGGGTGGCAAGACCCAAACACTTTGGCCTTCATCAGTGCCTACAAGGCACATTAACAGATAGCTGAACCAGGAAGAGTGGAGAAGCTCACATTTGAACTAAGTACTCCAATATAGGATGTGGGAGTGTGTCATTGGCAGCTTAATCAGCTGCACCACAATGTCCCCCTCCAGGAGTGAACTCAATGGCTGCATTGGAGCTTGACCAGAAATGCCCTGCTCTGTTCTGCCTCTTCCTCATGGGTCCTGACCGTAGCAGAGAGCCCACTTCTGTCCTGCTCACGAAAGTACTCGGCCCTACATGAACACTTTGCATGCTCTAGTTTTTAGTAAGTGAACCCCTTCCTTCCACACAACACATCTTCCAATTCTGTGTGCTATGATTCTAATAAGATAAAGTTCTCCAACACTCATGCAGACATGTAACAGTTAGTTAGTGCTAGTGGCTGATGGATTAAGGGTGGAGACATGATCTAAGTATGGCTTCTAGGAGGTGGGCCCAGTTGAGAAGTGTTTAGGTCATTGGGGGTATAGTTCTTGAGAAGACACTGGTTATATAAACCATATTTGGCCTAACTAATCCCTCTCCACCACCTGGCTTACCATGTGATTGCTCGTCCAATATCCTATAGCCTCACCACACACCTAAACAAATGAAATGCCCAGTTTTGAGCCATGAATCTCCAAAACTGAACCAAAATAAAACTCCTTCTTTCCTAGGTAACTCCTCTTAGATATTTTGATTGTGCTAACAAAACAACTGACTAAACACTGTGCTATCAGTAAGAAAAATGTTATTTAGATCTCTACCTATTCTTGCTTTTATTCTTCAATTTCTTCAGAATCTAGGATGGAATAGGAAAATTCCTTATTAGGAGCCTCCTGAGGGACCCCAATAGCTTTGATAAATCTGGGTGTCATGATTTGCTCCTAAACACAATAGACATTTCTTTGTTGATAAATATATACAGCTGTGTACAGCCCTCTGATAATAAAACCAACACTCTTCTAAACAGGTCTTTCTATGGACATGTGGAAAGTTTCTCTGGAGTATACACCAGAAGTGGGATGGTTGCATTATAGTTATGTGAATTTTAATTTCAATAAATACTGCCAAATTACCACCCAAACTGACTGCATCATCTGGCTACCACCAATGGTTGGTATAATGAATAACTGATCATCTGAGACTAATTTTTGCCAGTCTGATAAAGTATCTCTTGATTGTTTAAATCAGTAAAATTTGCTCATATAGTTATTAACCATTTATTCCTACTTCAGCATTTTTTGAATTATTCATACAGTTCATTCATGTTTTATTGGGTTTACAGACCTTGTTTATCTGACAGAAACAAGTATGAATATCTTCTTTCTTTTCTTTTTTTTTTTTAATTTTGTTTTGAACAGGCAGAGTGGACAGTGAGAGAGAGAGAGAGAGAGAGAGAGAGAGAAAGGTCTTCCTTTGCTGTTGGTTCACCCCCCAATGGCCACTGTGGCCGGCATGCTTCGGCCGGCGCACTGCGCTGATCCGAAGTCAGGAGCCAGGTGCCTCTCCTGCTCTCCCATGCGGGTGCAGGGCCCAAGCACTTGGGCCATCCTCCACTGCACTCCCGGGCCACAGCAGAGACCTGGCCTGGAAGAGGAGTGACTGGGACAGAATCCGGCGCCCCGACCGGGACTAGAACCCCGTGTGCCGGCGCCGCAAGGTGGAGGATTAGCCTAGTGAGCCGCAGCGCCAGCCTGAATATCTTCTTTAAATCTGTACCTACTTGTACTTTTCTTGTGTCCTCATTAAACTGAAGATTTATATTTGGATATTACCAAATACATCAAATTTTCCTCTTCTAATTTGTGCTTTTGGGATATTGTTGTGGATTCTACCCAATGGGATCACAAAGATAAAATCTTGTATTTCATTCCATGAAGGCTTGAGACTTTTGTCTTTCAAATTTAGGCCTTTAATCCAACTGAAATGAATTTTTTTATTACTCTTCTTTTTACATGATATGAAGTATGAATTTCAAATTTAGCTTTCTTCATATGATGGCATAATTTTTCTACTCCTTATATCAAGGATTCTGTCCTTTCTTTGCTGATTTATGTTATCATCTCAGTAATATATATATTTTAAATTAACCTTTTTATTTTTTATTTATTCCTTTTAAATTTTCTTTAAAAGTTATTTATTTGAGAGCAGACAGAGAGAAAGCAAGTGAGCAAGAGAGATCTCCCATTGGCTGATTCACTCCCCAAGTGCCTAAGGTTGGAACGGGCTGAAATTGGTAGCTGGGAACTCAATCCAGGTCTTCCACATGGGTGGCAGGGACCTAGGTACTTGAGCCATCACTTGCTGTCTCCCAAGGTACACATTAGTAGGAAGTAGAACCTGGAGCAGAGCTTTAACTCAAACTCAGGCACTCTGGTATGGGATGCAAGTTTCCTAAACAGAGTCTTAACAGCTGTGCCAAGTGCCTGCTCAATCACATATATTCTTTTCTCTATTTGTTGTACTGAATTTCATTCCATTATCTATATGTTCCCATATCAGTACTATGTTTTTAGCACTATTTTTGTAATATGTCATAATTTATGTTTGAACAAGTCTTCTCCTGACTTTTTAAAAAATTACTTTTAGGGGCCAGTGCTGTGACATAATGGGTAAAACTGCTGCCTGCAGTGCTGGCATCCCCTGTGGGTGCCAGTTCAAGTCTGGACTGCTCCACTTCCAATCCAGCTCTCTGCTGTGGCCTGGGAAAGCAGTGGAAGATCGTCCAAATCCTTGGGCCGCTGCACTCGCGTGGGAGACCTGGAAGAAGCTCCTAGCTTCAGATCAGCGCAGCTCCAGTCATTGTGAGCCATTTGAGGAGTGAACCAGCAGATGGAAGACCTCTCTCTCTCTCTCTCTCTCTCTGCCTCTGCCTCTCTCTGTAACTCTTTCAAATAAAAAATAAATAAATCTTAAAAATTATTTTAACTATTCATGGACCTTTAACTTCCTATACTAATTTTAGAATTAATTTTTACAGTTGCTCAAAAACCTTGCTTGGATTTTGATTGGATTCAGTGAAACTTATAAATTATGCTCTGAAATTTTAAATATATGCATACATTCAATACTAAAAATATCTTTTGATCTTTATACATTTTATTTTGGTATTTTTATGTTAATAGCTTATTAACTCATTTTAATTTACTGCTACATGTCAATAAAAATATTTCTGTCTCTCTCCTTCTATTACTTGTTATTTCTTTTCCCTTATCTTATTAGCTAGAAAACGTCTTGTCATCGAGTTTGAAAGTGGACACTCTTGTCTATAAATAGATGTGGGTCTGGAACTCCTCCACTAAGGCTAATACTTGCTGTAGGTTTTTGTCACATAGCTTTATCAAACCTGTTATTTCTTGTAAGTTGAAGTGGTGCAAATTATATGGTGACACTTTAAAAGCAAAAAAGTCTTCCACTTTCAAGTAGGCCATTACAAAAGAAGTGAATGAACTAATCTCAGAATGCAGGCAGTCGGGAAAGCTCAAGCCTCCAGTCACCTTGTTGACAGCACTTTTTTAGATAGGAATCCTCTATCTTATCAGTGACATTTCTATCTGTTACTTTCAGTTGCTTCTCACTTGAAATTATATATATAAGTTTCAGAACACAAAGGCATTTGCTGTCTTCTGATCCTACACCAAAAGAGCTAACACATCTCACCTCAGCTTGCTCTGATGTGGACTTTCTGATTCTAGTTTTCTACTTAGAGCACCAGGATTGACCTACTTATATACCAGTGTTCTCATGTTTGTTCCACCACCTTACAGCTTTCAAAACCATAACACTGTGTTCAAATCTCTATTCCTTAGCTCCTCTATCTTTATCACTTATCTTTACCTTTCCCAAAAGTTGGACATCTTCTCATAAATTTGGGTTTATATTTCATATATTCCCTTACCTTAGGGAGTATGTATACACCAAGTGATTTTATTCCTTTCTTTGAAGGCTCAGCTCCTTCCTTAATAATAAAGAAGTAAGGTGTACCACATTACCATGGATCTTCTAGATGGGAGAATGAAAAGACAGCATAAAAGTGCTATGAACAAGTAATTGTTGCATTTAAATGTGTCACATCAGGCAATGGTCTGTTGTGTTCTCTTTATCAGTTGGCATGGTTAGTTAATAAATACAAGAACAATTCAGAACAGCTCCATTTTCAATACACATGTAGGTTTTATGCTGAGAAATGTGTAGTTCAGTGATTCTTAAATATGAGCATGTATCAAAAACACCTGCAGGTTTATTAAAACTGATTTCTGAATTCCCTGCTTGATGTCTGATTCAGTGAGTCTGAGCAGGGCTCTAGAATCTGCATTTCCAAGAAGTTCCCAAATGATAATGATGTTGCTGGTCCCTGGAGATGCTTTGAGAACCATTGATATAGTAATTTTCATTTAATATTGATCTTCTCACAGGCAGTTTAGTTTTTTATTCCAGACTCAAGTTGCATGTTGTGGTTTGGGCCAATAAGCCTTTATAACTTAAGTGTATTTCAATATCTCAATGTATCTCATTGCTCTCTATCAATTTTTGAGCCCTAAAAGTACAATTTTGTATGGTTTGACCTCATGTTAAACTTTTTAAAATAATTTTTCAAAAATATTTATTTCAATTTAAGCACAAAGACTCATGATTATAACTCTCAGGTAAGTTTCAATAGTCCGTTTTTCATACTAAAGCATTTGATTGTCTTTCCAAGTTCAAGTTACATAGCTCTATAGAAAAAGGTAACAGAAGGAAAAGGTTTTTGGCTTAAAATGATGGTATTTAAGGCAGAACACAGTTCCTGAAATGTGTTTGAAATACAAAACTTTAGGGAGGCAAAACAGGAAAGCATTATACTAGAAAAAAAGTTTAAAATGTCCAGACTAATTTGCATGGCATATGAAGCTAATTAGAATTTTTTAGAAATTAACTCATTCCACAAATACATACTTTGGGTATCTGTCAAGCTTGTGATCTGGCTTGCCCATGCAGATTCAGATCAGAGTTCAGAGCTGCCTGTGGGAGCAATTCATAGGATGGGTCCCCAAGGCAACATAACTGCCAGGCTCTCCACTAGGCATTTTGCTAGAATCCACAAAATATGACTTTAGGGTAGATTCCTTGGCCTCTTTCCCCAAGGCCTGCACTCTATTACAACATCATGCTGTGAAAAAGAAGGCTGACTTTCACTCCTTGGCAGAGAAGAACTTTCTGGTATTTCATCAAATCCGGGATATCATATCTTGTAAAACACATCATTATTTTACATACCTCTAAGAAAGATTAAAAAGCTGCCAATTAAATTATGACACACTTTTTTTGCCTGTCAAAGGAAAGATACTAAAAGACACTATTTAGATTGATTTGGGATGGTCTATCACTCTTACTCATATAAAAAGGAAAACATAAGCAAAATGATTAGGTTAAAGAATTTGCAAATATTTCTGATTTAACTCTACTATGTCAGGTTATATATAAGAATTGTTGATGTTTACGTTTTCCCACACAACAGCTATATCAGTGGTATTGAGACCATTGGTAATATTGCATTTCTTACATGACAACTTTATTATTGTGTCCAGAATTTCCTCTAAGCCACCAATACTAATTCTGCAGGTTCTTATGTGAGAGCATAGCATCCACAAAGTGAATGCCACTTCACCTACAGCAATAGTCAAGCATTCAGCTTTGGATATATAAAAATATGAAAACATATTCGTGGCTAGAATTTGTGAAGTGTGGTACTTATTGCATAAGCTATACCATGTGAGGTAGAATTATTTTATTGCTTCCTTGAAGTTGAAACCAGTTTTAGAAGATAATTGAAACTTTGTTTAAGTTGATTGATCTTTTTGCTTTTTTTAAAGATTAATTTATTTATTTGAAAATCAGAGTTACAGAGAGAGGGAGAGACACAGAGAGAGGTATCTTCCATCCTCTGGTCCATTCCTCAAGTAGTTGCAATGGCCATGGCTGGGCCAGGCAGAAGTAAGGGGCCAGGAGATTCACCTGTCTCCCACATGTGAGGCAGGGCCCCACACACTTGAGCCATCCTCCGCTTCTTTTCTAGGCCATTAGAAGGAAGTTTGATAGGAAGTGGAGTAGCCAGGACAGGATCCCAATATAACACAAATGCCAGCCCCATCTTTCTGCTTTTTACCCTTCATTTTTCTTTCTGTAGAATTCTTGTTTTGTCCTTGACATCTCAAATTCCATGAAACAGAAACCTGAGCACAGTAGCCAAGCTAACAGATGTTTCTCTTATGACAAGGAAGCATTGAAATGGGAGAGCTACAGCAAGGATCATGGTGCCAGAATGCCATGAAAAATCCCTACCGCTGTCACTCTGCTGTAGCTTGAATGCCATCACACCCTGGCAGCCGCACTATGACCACCTCCTCCAGGAGGACATTGTCTCCACAACCATGGAACTCTACCTGGTTTTAATTAGGAGATGCTATATAGGCTACTCCACTGGCATCTGCTTTGTACTAATTCATGGGCTCATTCCCAGAAAAAGCAGGGAATGAACAAAAGGCATCACGGAAGAGCCAATCCTTTTGACAACAGATCTCTTCTTACATCTCTCTGGTAAACACTGTTATATAACCAACCACAAATGTTAAAGGAATCTAGGGAGAGTAACATTTTTTAAACTGGAAATAATGGGTTTTGACTATACTGGGATTCTCCAATAAAAAGCAAATAAGGAAAGGAAAAAGGAAAAGGGGAAGAAGGAGGGTGATGAGGAGGAGGAGGAAGAAAGCAGAAGGAACCAGCTCAACCTTCTCCCATTCTCTGGTCCCAACAGTTTAAAAATACAGGGGGGCCGGCGCCGCGGCTCACTAGGCTAATCCTCCGCCTAGCGGCGCCGGCACACGGGGTTCTAGTCCCGGTCGGGGCGCCGGATTCTGTCCCGGTTGCCCCTCTTCCAGGCCAGCCCTCTGCTGTGGCCAGGGAGTGCAGTGGAGGATGGCCCAGGTGCTTGGGCCCTGCACCCCATGGGAGACCAGGAAAAGCACCTGGCTCCTGGCTCCTGCCATCGGATCAGCGCGGTGCGCCGGCCGCAGCGCGCCAGCCGCGGCGGCCATTAGAGGGTGAACCAACGGCAAAGGAAGACCTTTCTCTCTGTCTCTCTCTCTCTCACTGTCCACTCTGCCTGTCAAAAAATAAAAAAAAAATAAATAAATAAAAATAAAAATAAAAATAAAAATACAGGGTAGTATGATTGCCACAGGCACATGGAAGACCACAATCTTTGTTTTATCTAATGCAATTGAATGAGACTTCAGTGTGAACTGTAGATCCTTGTCTTCATAAGAAAGTATGAACTTTATAGGAAAAATACTGAAAATACTTAAGACAAATTAAAGTAACCTAACATTATAGTGGTTTTCTAATTCCAAATAATGTTTTAGACATATGTAAACATGTAATGAATGTGTATAGAATCAATAAATATTTTCCTCGCTTTTCAAAAGCCTAATTTTGTTTTTTATTTGTTTTTGTTTTTGTCTTTGTATTCCAAGTTGGGAAGAAACCCCTTTATGCAAAGAATTTAATGAAATGTCTTACATGTGAATTACATGTACTTCCTGTCACATTCCAATTTTATCTTCCAAAGATTAAATTATAAATATATTTATTTGCATGTTAGTCATAGGTGGGTGTAAACATTCTACTTAGAAGAGCAAACAACATGCCCACCTATGCTAAGGTCAAACTCATGTGAAATGTTTGCTAATATTTGCTGCATTTTGTTCTGCCTACCAGTCCTCTCTTGATTCTTCCACATGGGTATGTGTTTGAAATCCTTACTACAGTACCATGATTCCTCACTCTTCCTTATACCTATAAGGATAAGCTAATAAAAACTCTTCCTCTGTAACAATAGGCAACTCACTGTTCCTCCTCTCATCAAATCCAATTGCTTTTTTTTTTTTTTCTGGATCCTGTTTCAGTAAGAGGTATTGACAAAATAGATTTTGCTATGATCCCTCTTACCTGCACCCTTTTCTGAGAGGATATTTTCTCAATAAATGTAAAACTCTACCTAGTTTTATTCAGGAGCTACATAGGCTGGCCCACTGGCATCTGTTTTATACTAATTCTTAGATATCATTCAGCCAGTTGCCAGTCATCATAATTCTCTAACTTTTAATCTCATAAATTTTGTTTCATAATTACTAACTGGGTTTAATAAAAATCAGTTTTGATCTTCTTATGATAAATTCTTGTGGTTTTATTTTTTAATTTTAATTTTTTTTTGCTATTTTGTAGTCTCTTAATGTCCTTTATTTTTACATTAACCAACACAAGCTATATTTCTTTTTGTCTCTACTATATACAAGGCTATTAGGAATGAGGATATGTCTAAATATTCATTTTATTCCTAAGAAATGCACAATTGTTCATTGGATGATTGAGTGATTCTTCTAATAAATCTTTCTATAGTTTTCCCTTCCTGTTTCCAAAACAAAAAGAAAAAAAAACATTCTGTTAAAGTCATGTACCCATTTCACTAGTCACTGGACATGAGCAGGCCAAGTCCAAGGAGCGTTCTTTTATTTGTTCATGTGTTTAGAGTTCTAAAGTAAACACACACATCAAACTTGAAAGACATCCAAGTTGATGTGCCTAGAATTTCCTTCTCCCTTAGCAAACAGTTTTAACTCTTTTCCTATCTACAATGTTGTTTCATTAGGTCATGGAGGTGGGCGTCATCAGAATGTTGGTTCAGTCCATTAGTGGAATTATGCTTAACCATCTTTAAAAAAAAAATTGGCAAAAAGAATCATTTGCTCAATGTTATTCTGTTTTCCAAAAGTTGGTTTGTTTACTTTTGTACATCCTATGTTTTCATTTCTCTGTTTTCTTTCACAGATTCTTCCCATCATAGTATATTCTAAGAATACTCACTGGCCCTAAATCAATTTATTCAACAAATGTTTGTTGAGACACTGCACTCTCTGCATTTTATCCCAACTTTTCTATGTCCCAAATTTGTCTGTATCTTGTACCTAAGCTTAACACACTTGACTTGTTAGAGCTAAGATTCACTAAAAAAAGAGAATGATCCCTTTGCTAATTGTTCAGAAATGATGTATAATCATTTATATAATCATAAGACTGAAAGTTACGACTTCAAAGGTAGAATTTAGACAGTGAATAATCTGGATTTCTTTCTCCTTCTGCAACTATATTCTCTTGAGCTTAGAATCCAGATATTCTTGAAAATATTAAAGAATTGTAGGAGAAAGATGGCCACTGCCATAATGAAATTAGAATGAGAGTTAAGCAAAATAACAAACATTAATTTTCCTGGTGATACTGAGAGCAAAATAAGCAGTCAGTAAGTTATTTTCTGAATAATAGTCCATATCTATTGCTATCCACATATATTTAAGGAAGTTTTATTAAAGGCTACTGCCTGACTTCAGTCACACTGTGTACTATGATTCAAAGACTCGAGTCTACTCTTTCAGACAGCATTAAGGAGAGCAGAATGCTGCCGGAGGCCAGAATGGAGACTGCAATCATGCTTAAGGGTGCGCTAAAGGAAAGGACCAGCGTCATAGACTATGCTGGTGTTGTACATGCCAGCAACCCCTCCATGCCCAAGACCATTCTCTCCTGTCAAACTTGCAGCTTAAATAGTTGCTTTCATTAACAGAGCCAGGGAATATCCTATAGAACATTTTGTGTGCTAATCGTTTTACTAGGATGCAGAGATTGAAAAATTAACAACTCTGTTGAGGAGGAAGTCACGTTCTAGGAGGGCATGCAGCCAAAGAAACAGCAATGATATTACTGTATAATCTGTGACAAGATAATGATATACACAAGATAAGAGGCTATCATTCATTGATACCTTCACGATGATGACAGATTTTATTTTGTCTTTCATTTTTAAGACGCTCCACTTTATTTTCTGCTGTTGTATTACAACAATCACAGAATTTTTAAACTTTAAATCCTGCCTTCTGTTACAAGATGCCTGTGTTTACAATGTAAGTACTCTCTGTGATTTGCTAGGGAGTTTTCAAAGCTGTAAGATTAAATGATTCATCTACCTAGAACTTTAGTTCCACTAGATATTTTGGGTAATGATTTTATTTTAATGTAAAAATACTCACTGAAAAAATTATGAAATAGAATGCAAAATTGTACCCAAGTTTGTGAATGTCACTAAAGAATTCAGAGACAATCTGTGCTTACAGCAGGGGTTTTGACAATATCTCCAGACCATCAGGAGTGTGAGATGCTTAGTAGAATATTTTGAGAAGACCTAATTAAAAATGATAACTGCTATCAGCCTACATACCACTTTCTCCTTTCTTAAAATTATGAAATATACACACATAACCAAGAATGCATACTTATATAAAACACAAGTAAGATATGAAAAATAATAATGAATAATAAATAATAATAAGTGAAATACCATGTTACTATTGACACTCTCATGTATGCAATGGCTGCCCCCACTCCATCATTCTGAATTCTGGTTTTTGCTTGATATTTTTATGACAGATATACGTACTCTAAGCAATGTGCTATGTTATCATGAGTTGAGGATTTGAATATTTTTCATAAAGGTATTCATACTATATTCTACTGAAATATGGTTTTTTACTTACATTGATATTAATACCTATTGTTAATTAAGCTGTCTAATTGGTATTGTATGAAAAGAATAAACAAAATGTTTTTCTTTTTTTATTTTTTATTTGACAGGTAGAGTTATAGACAGTGAGAGAGAGAGACAGAGAGAAAGGTCTTCCTTCCGTTGGTTCACTCCCCTAATGGCTGCTATGGCCGGCGCTGCAATGATCCAAAGCCAGGAGCTGGGTGCTTCCTCCCTGTCTCCCATGCGAATGCAGGGACTCAAGCACCTAGGCCATCCTCCGCTGCCCTCCCGGGCCACAGCAGAGAGCTGGACTGCAAGAAGAGCAACCAAGACTAGTACCTGGCACCCCAACCGGGACTAGAACCCAGGGTGCTGGCGCCGCAGGTGGAGGATTAGCCAAGTGAGCCACGGTGCCGGCCCAACAAAACGTTTTTCATTATTCTCACATCAATGAATGCTTTTTTACATACACTGCTGCTATGAACATGACTGTTCACGTTTCTTAGTATACACAGATAGAAATTAGAATATTTGTCTAGCATCAGTTTTCTGGGTTATAGTACAACCACATTTCAGTTCTATAAAATAATACCAACCCATTTCTCAAACTACATATAACAACTTATCTTTCCACCCAAAATACACATGTTATTATTTCATATCTTTGCAACATTCATTATTGTCTAGCTTTTTGATTTTTGCCAATATTTTGAGTAAAAATTGGTATCTTTTCCAATTTCCACTTGGATTTCCTTAATGCCTAAGCTGGTTGAACTTTTTGAATGTGTCTATTGGCCTCTGAGTTTTCCCTTTCTTAAAAAGCCTTAGTAATTTTCCCCCCATTTTTCTGTTGGGTTACTCATATTTTTCTTATTGATTTTCAGAAGGTTTGGGGTTTTTTTTTAATCTTCTTTTCTTTTCTTTTCTTTTCTTATTACAGACAGAGAGTGGACAGTGAGAGAGACAGAGAGAAAAGTCTTCCTTTTCCGTTGGTTCACCCTCCAATGGCCACTGCGGCCAGCGTACCACGCTGATCCGAAGCCAGGAGCCAGGTGCTTCTCCTGGTCTCCCATGTGGGTGCAGGACCCAAGCACTTGGGCCATTCTCCACTGCACTCCCAGGTCACAGCAGAGAGCTGGCCTGGAAGAGGGGCAACCGGGACAGAGTGCAGCGCCCCGACCGGGACTAGAACTCGGAGTGCTGGAGCCGCAGGCAGAGGATTAGCCTAGTGAGCCGCGGCGCCGGCCAGAAGGTTTGGATTTTTACAAAAGATATAGTCTGAATACTGAACCTGTTTTGGTAATATATGCTGCGTAACAATCAGTCTTTCATTGGCTTCTTATGCATTTTTGTCTTCTAATGAAATAGTTTGAACTTAAGCCATTCAATTCATTCAACTTTTATTGTGCTTTATACTTTCTAAGAACTCTTGTTTAGAAAGAAGTCCTTCTTGTCAGAATAAGCAACATTCCCCACTTTCTCTATAGAAAATTGGACCCTCAAGTTAAGAGTTTACTTCTCAGTGTGGTAGATTTCAAAAACAACCACAAGTTCCCCTCTTCCCTTTCTGTACTCTTGCAATGTGATATTGATGCATCTACCATCATGAAGCGGTTCCACTCCGTGAGTCTGAGGATGAGTTTGTGACAAGCCTTAACCAAGAGGAATTTAGAAAATATTTGCAAGCAGAGCCTGCAAAAGTGCTTATGCATTTGATGCTCATACTCCTGCTGCTTTATGGAGCTCTGAGATACCATGAAAAGAAGCCTGTGCTAGCAGTGTATTAGGAGGTGGGCAATTATGTGTAGCAAAAATGAGACATCTTAGTAGGAATTCGCAGATCATGCAGACCTGGGGAAGCCAGTCAGGCAAGAAGAACATCTCAACTAACTGCAGAATCAAGACACCGGAGTGTGTGTGGGTGTGTGTGTGCACGCGCACGCGTCTATATGTGTGTGTGTGTGTGAGAGAGAGACAGAGAGAGAGAGAGAGAGAGAGATGTGGTGTGATCTGAAATTTTCTTGGCTTTAAATGTCCACAGTTGCAGTACAGCCTGCCAGCCGTCTAGCAAAGTACATTCTCCACTTTCTTTTTTAAAAAAGATTTATTTATTTACTTGAAAGGCAGAGAGAGAGGGAGAGAGAGAGAAAGATTTTCTATCCACTGCTTCACTCTTCAAATGGTCACAAAGGCCAGGGCTGGACCAGTCTGAAGCTAGGAGACAGGAACTTCTGTGTCTCACAGGAGGGTTCAGGGCCCCAAGCACTTGCACCATCCTCTGCTGCTTTCCCAGGTGCCTTAGCAAGGAACTGGAGCAGCTGGGACCCAAACCAATGTCCGTATGAGATGCCCACGCTGCAGGCCAGTGTTTTAACCCTCTGCGTCACAGCATCTGCCCCATTCTCCACTTCTTTAGAACTCATTTCCCAATTTATTCCACATTTAGCTGGGGCCACATGACTAGATTCTAGCCAATGGCAATTACACAAATATGATTGATTTGTTCTATTTCCAGGCCCGGAGTATAAAACCTCAGGTGCTCTCTTGTCCTTTTTACTGCCTGAAACACTGATGATCAGATTATCTATTTGTGGCACAGATTGCAAATGATAGCATTGTCATCATCCCAGACTCCTGAAAGATTGCAAGAAGAGAGAGCCCCTCCACCTTGGCATTTTCAATGATTATAAAAGTTTAGCCTTCTTCAAACAGTACTTTATACTTTGTGTGTCTGTGTAGGTGCAAACTGTTGAAATCTGTACTTAGTATAAAGTTGGTCTTCTGTATATAAGGAGAATTAACAGTGAATCTTAATGAAAAATGGGATGGGAGAGGGAGTATGAGATGGGACGGGAGTGGGGCTGGGAGGGCAGGTATGGGGGGAAGAACCATTATAATCCAAAAGCTATACCTATTAAATTTATATTTATTAAATAAAAGTTTTCTTAAAAAACTTAGCTTACTACCAAATTCAGCTACCAACATCAACAGAACATGTGATTCAGGTAAGGAATGAGTTCCCAGAGCCTGTGTCTCAAAGTCCACCTCTGAGATCTTTTCATTTTCATTTCCTCACTTACATAATGCAAGGATTTTTCACTGTTTTTCTTTTTCCTGAAGCTCACTCTTTCCATATGCTTCTCTGAAGGAAAAAAAAATACCTTCTCTATTCTTTTCTTCTTCTTCTTTTTAAAGATTTGTTTATTTATTTGAAAGTCTGATACAGAGAGAGAGAGAGAGAGAGAGAGAGAGAGAGAGGTCTTCCATCCTCTGGTTCACTCCCCAGTTGGTGGCATTGGCCAGAGTTGGCCAATCCAAAGCCAGGATCCAGGAGCTTCCTCCAGGTCTCTCCATGTGAGTGCAAGGGCCCAAGGACTGGGGCCATCTTTGCTTCTGCAGGCGGCGGCTTTACCCTCTATGTCACAGCGCCACCCCTTTGTTTTTCTTCTTTTATTTTTTCCCTACTGTTACTGTTTCCTACTGTTCAGCTTTTCTTTTTAGCTTTTCTTTTAGCTTCCCCTCTGAGTAGGTATAAAAATATGGGTATGTAACCAAAATCATTATTATAGCCATATCCCCACAGTGTTTTTATTGCTCTTCCATTTTTGTTTGATTTTTGTTTTTATTTTATTTTCATGACTTATACCAATATCCTGGCCTTGTAGTCCTCAATATCAAAAGATATTTTTAAATCAGGGGACCTGGGAATGAAAGTTTTCCTGCCATGATGGGGATGAGGATCAGAGCAATGCTCGGGGGACCAAGGGGTACCAGGATTCATATGTTGACAATTATATATCTCTTCACCTTCCTTTTTTTCTCTCTCCCCTTTTGCCTGATTTCCTCACATATTACCTTGCATTGCTAGAAACTTTTCCCTGACAAATAATCAAAGCACAATGATATTGCTAAAAGTAGACTGCCCAGTGTAATTCTTTCTAAAAGATACCAGGCTTTCTTAATAGGGCCAATTGTCAGAACACTAATGGTAGTACTTGCTAGGGAACAGGCACTGTTCTAAATGCATATATGTAACTCTATCAGAAACAAATGACAAATGTATGAGGTTGATGCTATTTCTGTTCCATTAACAGAAGAAAAACTGCCATGCACGGTGTTAGGTCAGTTGCAGAAGGTCATACAACCAGTGAGATGGGTAGCTGAGATGGAAGTCCTGGCAGTTTGCCTCCAGTCTGACTCCAAAGCCCTCTTCAGTCACAACACTGCAGTAAGGTTTGGAGAAACAAGAGAAGTCGCACCACTCACTTGTAGAGGACCCAAGGATTGGTGAGTCACAGTACAAGGTTTCTTCCAATAAGCCAAATATTTTCTTTGTACATCCAACTGCCTTCTTATGTCCAGCACCCATGTCTTACAAAAACTTTCACACATACCTAATTGGAATCTTCCACAGAGGCTGCCCTCCTAAGACGCCCTCATTTTTGGCGAGCTGTTCCTACAAAACAAACATATTGAGCTTCCAGCCTGACATTTCAGTGTCCAAACTACAATAGTTCTAAATTCCTGAATATTTTTAAATATCTCATGTTTGATATTCTGCAGACACAATATCCAAATATTTGATGGTGTTTCAATTTTCCCCTGAAAATTAAGCTTCTGTGTAGATATGCTTAGATGATTTAATTTGGAAAAAACCTATATTGACTTCTACTTAATATTTAATATAGCTGGCTGTTTTCCTTTGTTTTGTTTTGTTTTTTCGTTTGGAGTATTGTGATGAAATTTGTAAAACATAGAGATGAAGATCTCCAAATCTTCCTATCACCTAGCAAATTCTTGGCTCCTCAGAGAAATGTAAACAGCTTAGTCCCTAAGGAAATGTTTTGAAAGTACTAGTCATCTTTTGTTTTAAAGTTCAGCACAAAATAGTATGTATCTGGATTATGGGGATTACATCACCCCCTTCTCAAATAGTGTATAACAAACAGTAAAAAGAGGGATAAGGTAACTCCATGGATGGAATTGGATGTTAGATCAATGATGTGCGAAAACTCACAAAGTGAATGATTTAATAATAAAATTTAGTCAGGGGGCCGGCGCTGTGGCTTAGCGGATAAAGCCACCGCCTGCCTTGCCGGCATCCCATATGGGTGTCAATTCAAGACCTGGCTGCTCCACTTCCAATCCAGCTCTCTGCTATGGCCTGGGAAAGCAGTAGAAGATGACCCAAGTCCTTGGGCCCCTGCACCTGCATGGAAGACCCAGAGGAAGCTTCTGGCTCCTGGCTTCAGATCAGAGCAGCTCCAGCTGTTGTGGCCATTTGGGGGGTGAACCAGCAAATAGAAGACCTCTCTCTCTCTCCTCTCTCTGTGTAACTATGACTTTCAAGTAAAATAAATAAATCTTTAAAAATATTAACCAGAATAATTCCCCTCACATTTCTCTAATACTCAAGTTATATATTTGTACACAAAATAGAACAAAAATGAGGTAATTATCAAAATAGTTTAAACCATGGACCATTTTCATTGATAATAATACACACAATTACCATCTCTATATGGCTTGGTCAGAATTATTCGGGCAGCTGCCTCACTTTTCACCTTCACTCTTCATCTACAGAGATAATCCACATCCACAGTGATAGGAAAAACCATAGCTGAAATTTTGAATGAACAGCTCTACGTTTTGTTCAAAACATGAAATTTCCTAGCCTGGAGAAGTCATCTCAAAGGAGAGATCATTCTATAATAACCAAAACCCATCCATTCACACCTCTGGTTATAAGAATGACTCAGTTGAATTCTAGTTAGCAATTACAATGCTGTGTTTTAATTTAACTTTCAAAAAATTTAGCAAAGAAGAATAATTATTCAACATCTTCTATGTCGGGACTATGGCTGTGTCTTTATTAAAGTTTATTTCACTTCATTTTCTTAAATCTTCAATGTGGCAGACAACATTCTATCTATTTTGAAGACAAAAGAAACAGGCAAAGCCAAGACTTAAAAAACAAATAAGAAATTTTCCCAACAGCATGCTTTTAATATTAGAACAATCAGAGCATTCCTCTGATATTAAGCCCAATAGTTTATTCACTATAGAAATAGAGATGATAGAAAATGCCAAACAGGAAACTGAAAAACAGAACCACTTGGTGACTTTACTGATTTTAGTGTAACATTATCTTAAAAAAATGGGAACTCTCACCTAAATTAGTAATATTAAAAACATTTGGAAATATTTTGTGTTAAGTTCTGCCCCTCAATATCTTTATAGTAAATTACAAGTCTTATTTACTTCTGAAAGAGAATTAGTTTGACTCAGCAGGATTGGTGGGTAAAAATAAAGGGTAATAAAAACATGTTTGAGAATACTTATATTCATAAAATCAATTTCACTCAATAGATTATATTTGTTGTTTTTCCCACTTTTCACTGTACACAATTAAATAACACCATCACATAATAGAATGAGCCTAGTTTAGTCACTTCATCTTCTTGGGTTATCAGATCATTTGTCATAGTTGTCTCAGGGTTTGTGTTCAACTAAGATGGTCAGTAGTGTGACACTACATCACAACAGCTACATCATGCAACTCAACTCACTTCATCTCATCACATAGACATTGTACCATCTGACATCATTACAGGAAGAATGAACACAATACGATAAGATGTTTAAAGAGAAAGAAACAGAATATTAATATAGCTTTTATTACAGTATGTTGTTATAATTACATATAATCATATATATTATATTTAATTATTGTTAATTTCTTACCATTATTAACTTATAAATTAGATTTTATCATATGTATACATGTACAGTATGTATATACAGGATGTAAAAAACAGTACTATCCACTGCTTCATGCATCCAATGGAAGTCTTAAAATGTATCCCGGTGGATAAGGACAGACCATTGTCCACTGCAATATATAATTGTCTAGACAGTTAAATTCAGCAAGATTGTAGTCAAAGTGAATTCCAACCAGCATGGAGATAAGACTCTAAAATGGTTCTGACATTTACAACTAGGAGTCAGTCTCTCACCAGAAGTTAATCGTATGATCTTTAATCGGAGAGGCAGACCAGGACAATTTGGGAAACTTGACTCAATTACATTAATCCTATAGTTCCAGTTCCTCATAGATAAGTCCCACACATACATATTTTGAAAATTTGCCATTCTTCTTCCATTTTGTTCACTATGATGACCAAGAAGTACTCCAAATAGTAATTAACCTTGATATTTGTATTACTACTAAAATTAAACCATTGTTTTGAGCAGCTAAACCCCAAAACTCTTTTGGTTCTGCCTATAGCCATGGAAGGCAAGATGTTCTCTGACAATGCAATGACAATTTTGTTACAGCAATAGAGACAATCATTGCCCACCATTCTTTGAGATTTTTATAGATAAACAGCATTGTAGTTCTGCTTTGCAGTGAAAACTTTGGGTTGTTGGACTTCCAGTTATTCACATCTTTGATGATGTTAGAACTGGGAGTTTGCTTTATTTTGTTTCATTGGAAAATGTTACCATACCCCACTAACTGTGTATTATTTCACCTATAGACAGAGGAAATGTGTCTTTAATTTTTACATTTCCACAAAAAGACATCAATCATATCCTGAACTCTGTTAGGCAGAACATTCAGACTGACCCTTACTCAACTACAGGGGATATCTGTACTTCTTATTGTTTCCAGAGTGTAACTTCAGATACCCTGCTCATTGATTGTTAATGAACAGCCTATTTAGAAATCATAGCAATAA